>NC_058521.1:580522940-580825971 GCF_904849725.1 Hordeum vulgare subsp. vulgare
AAAGAATCTACATTTTAATATATGTCTATATACATCTGTATGTAATTTTTTAATGAAATTTTTAAAAGACTTATATTTAAGAACATATGGAGTATTAAAGATAGTATGAATTTCAACCAACAACCAGAAACCCAAGAGAGAACATGTAAAAAGCCTCACTTCACTCACGCGGCGACTATTTATCAAAGGGGAGTACTAGGCGCCGGCGTGCCGGCGCGAGCGCTAGCGCCGGTCGCAGGCTGACCGCCCGATCTGCATGGGGGACCGTCAGATCTTTCCATGCAACATTTTTATCTCCGTGCAACAAATTTCGACGCTATGCAGCATTTTTCGCAACGGTTGCAACAAAAAAATTAATTATATCAAAAAAAATATCTACATGATCGCACCAAAAAAACGAAGAAGATGATGCGTGGTAGCAAAAGTTAAACGCCGATTGTAGCAAAAATCTACGTGACGTGTATGCAACTTTTTCAGTGAACGGTTGCAGCAAAAAATAATGCCGGTTGTAACAAAAAAGAACACGGTTGTAGCAAAAGTCAAAACGCCGGTTGTAGCAAAAATTCAACGAACTCGAGTTGCAACCAAACGTATATGCAACTTTTTTACTGTACAAATCTAGTAAATAAAAACGCTTGTAGCAAATACGAACGCTGGTTGCAACAAATTTACATGAGAAAAAAGCTGCATAAAAAACATTTGTAACAAAAAATACACGGTTGCAGCAATTTTTACAGAAAAATGCTGCATATACCTGCCAGCTAGCGTGGCCCGCCGAACGATTCGGTCAGCGCGCCGGGGGAAACGTTTCCCTTTATCAAATTATGCGATATAAGAAGCAGCTCTCACTGTAGCTCATTTTCCGCTCGCGTCGTATTAGGCTGGTCCATTCACGCGGGCACAATCGTAAAAAGAGCAGAAAAGTGAAAGAAAGAGGGATCAAACTAGGGTCTCTAGGAGAACGCCGCCGTGCTAATCACTCCACAAAAGTTCCTTTCATGGTAAGAACTAGGGGCACGTCCTACTTGGCGCTACTCCAGTCGTTTTTTTGGTATTTTTTTCTTTTTTCTTTTATTTACTTTTTTCTTCATTCTTTTTCATTCATTTTTGGATTTTGTTATTTCGTTTTCTATTTTAATTTTATTTTGTTAATTTTGTTTCAATTTTTTGTTTCTTTGTTCTTTTGGTTACTATTATAAATTCTTTGTATATGTCATCTACATTTTTCTAATACACATCTAACATTTTTTCAATACAAATCATATTTTTTTAATAAGTGGTCAATAATTTGTATACACAGTTTTATTAATATCAGATACAACATTAACATTTCAAATACTTTTTCACAATTTTTTTCAAATGCTTAATTAACATTTTCATACAAATGATAAAAAATACTTTATTACTCCCTCCGTCCCAAAATTCATGTCTTAACTTTGTTTAAAATTGAATGTATCTAAATACTAAAACATGACTAGATACATTTATATTTAAACAAATTTAAGACAAGAATTTTGGGACGTAGGGGATATTTAATAAGCGATGAACATTTTTTGTATGCATGTTTAACATTGTCCGAACGCTTGTTCCACATTTTTCAAATACTTATTAAATATTTTCAAAAAATTGTTCATAAAATTTTAAATACTCTCTCAACATTTTGCAAATACCTGTTAAATATTTTTCATTGCGTAAACAAGAGTACAAAATAAAGCAAAAAGTTAAAACAGAAAATAGCAAAGAACGTAAAAAAGAGCCTGTGGCCTGCCGAGCCGTTGGGCAGGCCCATCTCGGTCAAGACATAACGAACCTTCACCCGTCTGGCCCGTCATGCAGCCCCGCTCTACAAACAAGCGCAACAACAATAAAAAGTCCTTAGACAGCCTAAAATAGGCTACTCCATCTGAGCTACTGCAAAACACGGCATCAATGATGAGCTATATGAAAAGAAGAGCCCCTACAAAAAATAAGAATAAAATAAATACACAAATAGAAGAAAAACAGAAACCAAGAAAAAAAAAGATAGATAGAAATGATTTATCTAGCTGTATGTTTCATAAATGATTAAATCTCATCCATTTTAAACTAGTTAAAATATGTTAACATATTCTCTCCAGAAAAAAAGTAAAAATAAAAAAAAACAAGAATGCCAATAAGCACCAGGCGTGTGGTGGGAGCAACACTCGACCACACGCTTCATGACCATATATTGGGTTATATCACCACATGCATGCACAAGTGATGAAATTGATGATATCAACATGGATCTTTCATCTTTTACGTTTTTAAAATATTTTATCTTTTAAAAAATAAATCTGGTTGAAAAACCATTTTCACAATTAAATCCATCGCAACGAGATCTTCAAAACTAAATCTCCTATGGATACTGTTGGAATTATGCCCTAGAGGCAATAATAAATGTATAGTTATTATTATAATTCCTGTATCAAGATAATAGTTTATTATCCATGCTATAATTGTATTGAATGAAGACTCATTTACATGTGTGGATACATAGACAAAACACCGTCCCTAGCATGCCTCTAGTTGGCTAGCCAGTTGATCGATGATAGTCAGTGTCTTCTGATTATGAACAAGGTGTTGTTGCTTGATAACTGGATCACGTCATTGGGAGAATCACGTGATGGATTAGACCCAAACTAATAGACGTAGCATGTTGATCGTGTTATTTTGTTGCTACTGTTTTCTGCTTGTCAAGTATTTATTCCTATGACCATGAGATCATATAACTCACTGACACCGGAGGAATGCTTTGTGTGTATCAAACGTCGCAACGTAACTGGGTGACTATAAAGATGCTCTACAGGTATCTCCGAAGGTGTTAGTTGATTTAGTATGGATCAAGACTGGGATTTGTCACTCCGTGTGACGGAGAGGTATCTCGGGGCCCACTCGGTAATACAACATCACACACAAGCCTTGCAAGCAATGTAACTTAGTGTAAGTTGCGGGATCTTGTATTACGGAACGAGTAAAGAGACTTGCCGGTAAACGAGATTGAAATAGGTATGCGGATACTAACGATCGAATCTCGGGCAAGTAACATACCGAAGGACAAAGGGAATGACATACGGGATTATACGAATCCTTGGCACTGAGGTTCAAACAATAAGATCTTCGTAGAATATGTAGGATCCAATATGGGCATCCAGGTCCCGCTATTGGATATTGACCGAGGAGTCTCTCGGGTCATGTCTACATAGTTCTCGAACCCGCAGGGTCTGCACACTTAAGGTTCGACGTTGTTTTATACGTATTTGAGTTATATGGTTGGTTACCGAATGTTGTTCGGAGTCCCAGATGAGATCACGGACGTCACGAGGGTTTCCGGAATGGTCCGGAAACGAAGATTGATATATAGGATGACCTCATTTGATTACCGGAAGGTTTTCGGAGTTACCGGGAATGTACCGGGAATGACGAATGGGTTCCGGGAGTTCACCGGGGGGGCAACCCACCCCGGGGAAGCCCATAGGCTTTGGGGAGAAACACCAGCCCTTAGTGGGCTGGTGGGACAGCCCCAAGGGGGCCTATGCGCCAAGAGAAGGAAATCAAAGGAAAAGAAAAAAAAGAGGGAGGAAGTGGGAAGGGAGGGGGACTCCTCCCACCAAACCAAGTCCAACTCGGTTTGGGGGGGGGGGAGTCCTCCCCCCCTTGGCTCGGTCGACCCCTTGAGGGTCCCTTGGACCCCAAGGCAAGGTCCCCCTCCCTCCTCCTATATATATGGGGCTTTTAGGGCAGATTTGAGACGACTTTCTCACGGCTGCCCGACCACATACGTCCATAGTTTTTCCTCTAGATCGCGTTTCTGCGGAGCTCGGGCGGAGCCCTGCTGAGACAAGATCATCACCAACCTCCGGAGCGCCGTCACGCTGCCGGAGAACTCTTCTACCTCTCCGTCTCTCTTGCTGGATCAAGAAGGCCGAGATCATCGTCGAGCTGTACGTGTGCTGAACGCGGAGGTGCTGTCCGTTCGGTACTAGATCGTGGGACTGATCGCGGGATTGTTCGCGGGGCGGATCGAGGGACGTGAGGACGTTCCACTACATCAACCGCGTTCTCTAACGCTTCTGCTGTACGATCTACAAGGGTACGTAGATCACTCATCCCCTCTCGTAGATGGACATCACCATGATAGGTCTTCGTGCGCGTAGGAAATTTTTTGTTTCCCATGCGACGTTCCCCAACAGTGGTATCAGAGCTAGGTTCATGCGTAGATGTCTTCTCGAGTAGAACACAAAAGGTTTTGTGGGCGGTGATGTGCGTTTTGCTGCCCTCCTTAGTCTTTTCTTGATTCCGCGGTATTGTTGGATTGAAGCGGCTTGGACCGACATTACTCGTACGCTTACGAGAGACTGGTTTCATCGTTACGAGTAACCCCCTTTGCTCAAAGATGACTGGCAAGTGACGGTTTCTCCAACTTTAGTTGAATCGGATTTGACCGAGGAGGTCCTTGGATGAGGTTAAATAGCAACTCATATATCTCCGTTGTGGTGTTTGCGTAAGTAAGATGCGATCCTACTAGATACCCTTGGTCACCACGTAAAACATGCAACAACAAAATTAGAGGACGTCTAACTTGTTTTTGCAGGGTATGATTGTGATGTGATATGGCCAACGATGTGATGTGATATATTGGATGTATGAGATTATCATGTTGTAATAGAAATATCGACTTGCACGTCGATGGTACGGCAACCGGCAGGAGCCATAGGGTTGTCTTTATACTAACATATGTGCTTGCAGATGCGTTTACTATTTTGCTAGGATGTAGCTTTAGTAGTAATAGCATAAGTAGCATGACAACCACGATGGCAACACGTTGATGGATGATCATGGTGTGGCGCCGGTGACAAGAAGATCGTGCCGGTGCTTTGGTGATGGAGATCAAGAAGCACGTGATGATGGCCATATCATGTCACTTATGAATTGCATGTGATGTTAATCCTTTTATGCACCTTATTTTGCTTAGAACGACGGTAGCATTATGAGGTGATCTCTCACTAAAATTTCAAGACGAAATTGTGTTCTCCCCGACTGTGCACCGTTGCTACAGTTCGTCGTTTCGAGACACCACGTGATGATCGGGTGTGATAGACTCAACGTTCACATACAACGGGTGCAAAACAGTTGCGCACGCGGAACACTCGGGTTAAGCTTGACGAGCCTAGCATGTGCAGACATGGCCTCGGAACACATGAGACCCAAAGGTCGATCATGAATCGTATAGTTGATATGATTAGCATAGGGATGCTTACCACTGAAACTATACTCAACTCACGTGATGATCGGACTTGGGATAGTGTAAGTGGATCATGAACCACTCAAATGACTAGAGAGATGTACTTTTTGAGTGGGAGTTTAGCATATAATTCGATTAAGTTGAACTCTAATTATCTTGAACATAGTCTAAGTCCACTTTGAATATATTTGTGTTGTAGATCATGGCTCACGCAAGTGTCATCCTGAATTTTAATACGTTCCTAGAGAAAGCTAAGTTGAAAGATGATGGAAGCAACTTTGTAGACTGGGCTCGTAATCTTAAGCTAATCTTACAAGCTGGAAAGAAGGATTATGTCCATAATGCCGCGCTAGGAGATGAACCACCCGCTACGGCTGATCGGGATGTTAAGAACGCTTGGTTAGCACGTAAGGAGGACTACTCAATAGTTCAATGTGCAGTCTTGTATGGCTTAGAACCGGGACTTCAACGTCGCTTTGAGCGTCATGGAGCATTTGAGATGTTCCAGGAGTTGAAGTTTATCTTTCAGAAGAATGCCCGGATCGAGAGGTATGAGACCTCCGATAAATTCTATGCTTGCAAGATGGAGGAAAACTCGTCTGTCAGTGAACATGTGCTCAAAATGTCTGGGTACTCAAACCGTCTAGCTGAACTGGGGATTGAACTCCCGCAAGAAGCTATCACTGACAGAATCCTTCAATCACTGCCGCCAAGCTATAAAGGCTTTGTGTTGAACTACAACATGCAAGGGATGAACAAGTCTCCCGGCGAGTTGTTTGCGATGCTGAAAGTCGCAGAGTCTGAACTCCGTAAAGAGCATCAAGTGTTGATGGTGAGCAAGACCACTAGTTTCAAGAGAAACGGCAAAGGCAAGAAGGGCAATTCGAAGAAGAGCGGCAAGCCTGTTGCCAATCCACCGAAGAAACCCAAGGCTGGACCTAAGCCTGAAACAGAGTGCTTCTATTGCAAGGGTATGGGTCACTGGAAGCGCAATTGCCCCAAGTATCTGGCAGATAAGAAGGCGGGCAAAGAAAAATTAGGTATATTTGATATACATGTTATTGATGTGTACTTAACCGGCTCTCGTAGTAGTGCCTGGGTATTTGATACCGGTTCTGTTGCTCACATTTGCAACTCGAAGCAGGAACTGCGTAATAGACGAAGGCTGGCAAAAGATGAAGTGACGATGCGCGTAGGAAACGGTTCCAAGGTTGATGCAATTGCCGTCGGCACAGTTACACTTCAACTACCATCGGGATTAGTGATGAACTTAAATCATTGTTATTTAGTGCCTGCGTTGAGCATGAACATTATATCTGGATCTTGTTTATTGCGAGACAGTTACTCTTTTAAGTCTGAGAATAATGGTTGTTCTATTTCTATGAGTAACATCTTTTATGGTCATGCACCGAATGTGAGAGGATTGTTCATATTGAATCTTGATAGCGATACGCATATACATAACATTGAGACCAAAAGAGTTAGAGTAAACAATGATAGCGCCATATTTTTGTGGCACTGCCGCTTGGGTCATATTGGTGTAAAGCGCATGAAGAAACTCCATGCTGATGGACTTTTGGAGTCACTTGACTTTGATTCACTTGACACGTGCGAACCATGCCTCATGGGCAAGATGACTAAGACTCCGTTCTCCGGAACAATGGAGCGTGCAAGTGACTTGTTGGAAATCATACATACCGATGTGTGTGGTCCAATGAGCGTGGAGGCACGCGGCGGATATCGTTATTTTCTCACCTTCACTGATGATTTAAGTAGATATGGTTATGTCTACTTGATGAAGCACAAGTCTAAAACATTTGAAAAGTTCAAGCAATTTCAGAGTGAAGTGGAAAATCATCGTAACAAGAAGATCAAGTTCCTACGGTCTGATCGTGGGGGTGAATATCTGAGTTTCGAGTTTGGTACTCACTTAAGACAATGTGGAATTGTTTCGCAGTTAACACCGCCTGGAACACCACAGCGTAATGGTGTGTCCGAACGTCGTAATCGTACTTTGTTAGAGATGGTGCGATCTATGATGTCTCGTACTGATTTGCCGTTATCATTTTGGGGTTATGCATTAGAAACAGCTGCATTCACTTTGAATAGGGCACCATCGAAATCCGTTGAGACGACACCATACGAACTGTGGTATGGCAAAAGGCCAAAGTTGTCGTTTCTTAAAGTTTGGGGATGTGATGCTTATGTCAAAAAGCTTCAGCCTGAAAAGCTGGAACCCAAAGCGGAAAAGTGCGTCTTCATAGGTTAGCCAAAAGAGACAGTTGGGTACACCTTCTATCTCAAATCCGAGGGCAAAGTGTTTGTTGCTAAGAACGGAACTTTTCTCGAGAAGGAGTTTCTCTCTAGAGAATTGAGTGGGAGGAAGATAGAACTTGACGAGGTTGTCGAACCTCTCATCCCTCTGGATGGTGGCGCAGGGCAAGGGGAAACCTCTGTCGTTGCGACGCCGGTTGAGGAGGAAGTTAATGATGATGATGATCATGAAACTCCAGTTCAAGTTTCTGTTGAACCACGCAGGTCGATGAGATCACGCGCTGCTCCAGAGTGGTACGGTAATCCCGTCTTATCAATCATGTTGTTAGACAACAATGAACCTGCAAATTATGAAGAAGCAATGGTGGGCCCATATTCCAACAAATGGCTAGAAGCCATGAAATCCGAGATAGGATCCATGTATGAGAACAAAGTGTGGACTTTGCAGATACTACCTGAGGGCCGCAAGGCTATTCAGAACAAATGGATCTTTAAGAAGAAGACGGACGCTGACGGTAATGTGACCGTTTATAAAGCTCGACTTGTCGCAAAGGGTTTTTCACAAGTTCCAGGAGTTGACTACGATGAGACCTTCTCACCCGTAGCGATGCTTAAGTCCGTCAGAATCATGTTAGCAATAGCTGCATTTTTCGATTATGAAATCTGGCAGATGGATGTCAAAACAGCGTTCCTTAACGGTTTCCTTAAGGAAGAGTTGTATATGATGCAACCCGAAGGTTTTGTCGATCCTGAAAATGCTGACAAGGTGTGCAAGCTCCAGCGATCCATTTATGGACTGGTGCAAGCATCTCGGAGTTGGAACAAACGCTTTGATGAGGTGATCAAAGCATTTGGGTTTATACAAGTGGTTGGAGAATCTTGTATTTACAAGAAAGTGAGTGGGAGCTCTGTGGCGTTTCTAATATTATATGTGGATGACATATTACTGATTGGAAACAACGTAGAGCTTTTGGAGAGCATAAAAGGTTACTTGAATAAAAGTTTCTCTATGAAGGACCTAGGAGAAGCTGCTTACATTCTAGGCATTAAGATCTATAGGGATAGATCAAAACGCCTGATAGGACTTTCACAAAGCACATACCTTGATAAAGTTTTGAAGAGGTTCAAAATGGAACAGTCCAAGAAAGGGTTCTTGCCAGTGTTACAAGGTACGAGATTGAGTAAGACTCAGTGCCCAGCAACTGATGAAAATAGGGAGCATATGCGCTCCGTCCCCTATGCTTCAGCCATAGGCTCTATCATGTATGCAATGCTGTGCACTAGACCGGATGTTAGCCTGGCCATAAGTATGGCAGGTAGGTTCCAGAGTAATCCAGGAGTGGATCACTGGACGGCGATCAAGAATATCCTGAAGTACCTGAAAAGGACTAAGGAGATGTTTCTCGTGTATGGAGGTGACGAAGAGCTCGCCGTAAAAGGTTACGTCGATGCAAGCTTTGACACAGATCCGGACGACTCTAAGTCGCAAACCGGATACGTATTTATTCTTAATGGGGGTGCAGTAAGCTGGTGCAGTTCCAAGCAAAGCGTCGTAGCAGATTCTACATGTGAAGCGGAGTACATGGCTGCCTCGGAGGCGGCTAAGGAGGGTGTCTGGATGAAGCAGTTCATGACGGATCTTTGAGTGGTGCCAAGCGCACTGAATCCAATAACCTTGTTCTGTGACAACACGGGTGTCATTGCCTTAGCAAAGGAACCAAGGTTTCACAAGAAGACCAGACACATCAAACGACGCTTCAACCTCATCCGCGACTACGTCGAGGAGGAGGACGTAAATATATGCAAAGTGCACACGGATCTGAATGTAGCAGACCCGCTGACTAAACCTCTTCCACGGCCAAAACATGATCGACACCAGAACTGTATGGGTGTTAGATTTATTACAATGTAATTCACATGGTGATGTGAGGGCTAGATTATTGACTCAAGTGCAAGTGGGAGACTGTTGGAATTATGCCCTAGAGGCAATAATAAATGTATAGTTATTATTATAATTCCTGTATCAAGATAATAGTTTATTATCCATGCTATAATTGTATTGAATGAAGACTCATTTACATGTGTGGATACATAGACAAAACACCGTCCCTAGCATGCCTCTAGTTGGCTAGCCAGTTGATCGATGATAGTCAGTGTCTTCTGATTATGAACAAGGTGTTGTTGCTTGATAACTGGATCACGTCATTGGGAGAATCACGTGATGGACTAGACCCAAACTAATAGACGTAGCATGTTGATCGTGTTATTTTGTTGCTACTGTTTTCTGCGTGTCAAGTATTTATTCCTATGACCATGAGATCATATAACTCACTGACACCGGAGGAATGCTTTGTGTGTATCAAACGTCGCAACGTAACTGGGTGACTATAAAGATGCTCTACAGGTATCTCCGAAGGTGTTAGTTGATTTAGTATGGATCAAGACTCGGATTTGTCACTCCGTGTGACGGAGAGGTATCTGGGGCCCACTCGGTAATACAACATCACACACAAGCCTTGCAAGCAATGTAACTTAGTGTAAGTTGCGGGATCTTGTATTACGGAACGAGTAAAGAGACTTGCCGGTAAACAAGATTGAAATAGGTATGTGGATACTGACGATCGAATCTCGGGCAAGTAACATACCGAAGGACCAAGGGAATGACATACGGGATTATACGAATCCTTGGCACTGAGGTTCAAACAATAAGATCTTCGTAGAATATGTAGGATCCAATATGGGCATCCAGGTCCCGCTATTGGATATTGACCGAGGAGTCTCTCGGGTCATGTCTACATAGTTCTCGAACCCGCAGGGTCTGCACACTTAAGGTTCGACGTTGTTTTATACGTATTTGAGTTATATGGTTGGTTACCGAATGTTGTTCGGAGTCCCGGATGAGATCACAGACGTCACGAGGGTTTCAGGAATGGTCCAGAAATGAAGATTGATATATAGGATGACCTCATTTGATTACCGGAAGGTTTTCGGAGTTACCGGGAATGACGAATGGGTTCCGGGAGTTCACCGGGGGGGGGGGGGGCAACCCACCCCAGGGAAGCCCATAGGCTTTGGGGAGACACACCAGCCCTTAGTGGGCTGGTGGGACAGCCCCAAGGGGGCCTATGCGCCAAGAGAAGGAAATCAAAGGAAAAGAAAAAAAAAAGAGGGAGGAAGTGGGAAGGAAGGGGGACTCCTCCCACCAAACCAAGTCCAACTCGGTTTGGGGGGGGGGAGTCCTCCCCCCCTTGGCTCGGCCGACCCCTTGAGGGTCCCTTGGACCCCAAGTCAAGGTCCCCCTCCCTCCTCCTATATATATGGGGCTTTTAGGGCAGATTTGAGACGACTTTCTCACGGCTGCCCGACCACATACCTCCATAGTTTTTCCTCTAGATCGCGTTTCTGCGGAGCTCGGGCGGAGCCCTGCTGAGACAAGATCATCACCAACCTCCGGAGCGCCGTCACGCTGCCGGAGAACTCTTCTACCTCTCCGTCTCTCTTGCTGGATCAAGAAGGCCGAGATCATCGTCGAGCTGTACGTGTGCTGAACGCGGAGGTGCCGTCCGTTCGGTACTAGATCGTGGGACTGATCGCGGGATTGTTCGCGGGGCGGATCGAGGGACGTGAGGACGTTCCACTACATCGACCGCGTTCTCTAACGCTTCTGCTGTACGATCTACAAGGGTACGTAGATCACTCATCCCCTCTCGTAGATGGACATCACCATGATAGGTCTTCGTGCGCGTAGGAAAATTTTTGTTTCCCATGCGACGTTCCCCAACAATGTGTTGATGACTTTTTTTGGTAAAAAGATGTCATGTCTATTGCACATAAATTGTAATCATGATTTCCCATAAGTTCACATGATATATTTTAACTATTTTTAATTCTATGTTTAAAATAAACTTTTACATGTTATAAAAAGGGGAATTAAGAAACTAAACTTACAATGATGAATTACTAAAATATGCCATGACCCATGAAATAATTTTGACATGGTTCATAAGTAAAAAAGAAATATGCCATCAATCACTGTAAAAATACATGTCAATGACTTAAATTTTCATGAACCATAAACTAAAATTACCATGGTGAATTACCTAAATTTATCATGATACATGCACTTTTGCCATGGTTCATACAAAAAAATTACATGTTCAATACTAGAATTGTTATGGTCAAAATATTAAAATTACCATGATCTAAAAACTTAATTTACCATGATGAATTACTAAAAATTGCCATGATCCATGAATTAAATTTGTCGTGTTTAACTACTAAAAAATTTCATGGTCAATTAATTAAAGTTACCGTGAAAAGTAGTTGAAAACTTGAAATACAATGGTAACTTTAAATCTAGAAAAAACTATATGAAACATGTCGTGGCAACTTTATTGTAAAGACTATGACAACTTCACTGTAAATATCATGACAACTTTTGACCCCAAAAATGTCATCGAAACGTATCAATATGAGATCTAGTTTTGAAGATCTCATCAAGTCGACTTTAATAATAGAAATATATTTTAAATTGGATTTTTTAGGAGATCAAATATTTTTAAGTCCAAAAATAAAAAAAATCGTTGATGTTATATTTTTGATGTGACAACATGGATAATTATGAAGGCGTGTGAACTATATTGTCATGTGCCACACTTGTCACTACACCACGACACTGCATTCCCTACGGACGGGTGTTGGGAAAAGTCAGCATCGCCGACCGAGTGTTGGTCGGAAAAACTTGTGACAAACAGTCGCCCGGGAAATAATGCTAACAGTAACAAACAGTCGGTCGGCAATACCGGAATATTTCATGTCAAACGGTCGGTCGGGAAAACTCTTGTGCCCATCGGTACGTCGGTCGGTAAATAATCCCGACCAACAGTTGGACAAAAAATGGGCCTCGCGCGCGAATAGCCAAATTTTAGCATCAATTCTAGCCCAACGCGCGGTCTTTTTTCCCCAAATGACCTTATCTTCTCCAGCCAAAAATCGTATCCTCCCAGTGTCCCGTTCTCGCGGCCAGTCTTCCTCCGCGCCGCCAATCGCCGCCCCGCACCGTCACCCGCCGCCCCGTGTCTCCCCTGCTTCCCCGCATCGCCCCCGTCGCCCCGCGTCTCCCCCGCCACCCCGTGTCGCCCCCGTCGCCCCACGTCGCCCGTCGCACCGCGTCTCCCCCGCCGCCCCACGTCGCCCCTGTCGCCCCGTGTCTCCTCCACCGCCCCGTGTCTCCCACGTCGCCTCATGTCTCCCCCGCCGCCCCGCGTCGCCCCCCACTGCCTTGCATCGCCCTGCGTCGTCCCCCGCCGCCTCACATCGTCCTCCGCCGCCCCCTCGCCGTCCCTCGCGGCCCTGCGTCGCCCCGCGTCGTCCTGGGCCGTCCGTCCTTCGATTCGCTGGCCCCGCCTCCGCGGCTCCGAACCTGCACGGTTTGGGTTGCCACGTTTAGGTATGGATTAGTTTGGTTATTAGCATTACTAGTTACTACTTGCTACATGAGATATGACGAGACATGATATATAATTTTACTTCAATAATTTATTATATTTTCTTTTGTGACGATGTACACATGGAGTATGCATGTGCTGGCTTTTTTTATTACATGCAGGCCATGCGTTATTTCTACATGATTCTGTTATTTGTGTAAATGCGAGTAGATGGTTCCTGTCATGATGACCGAATGATGGGGTTTGGGGGTTTTGGTTTATTTAAGGTGTCTACTCGTGGACTGTATTTTTTTACCTAATCAAAAGCTTGTTATGGAGTACTATAAACGTATTATTTTTTTGCTTCAGCAATATGCTGTGGACATACTATTGTAAATCTAGGGAACCTATTTTTTTATTGGTTATTCTTACATCTTCCTTGTCTCGCTCCTAAAGTCTTGCTAGATGAAATCCTACAAACCAGGGAATTTCTTTTGGTATTTTCGTTTAATAGAGAAATTAAATCCTAACACAAGCAAACATCAACGAATTAAAAAGACATGAACATATATATAACTATCTAGCATTTAACAAAGGGAAGAAACAACACTATATATGATAGGGGATAGATGTTTCACATCACAAATACACACACACACTAAAAGTGCAGTCATGCCCTTAATCGTGTTTTGTTGTTGCTGACAACACACATATAGATAATTAATCACTAATCCCCTTTAAGCTATTGTGAATGATCATGTGTTGGTAAGGACAAGCTCATGTGCTAACAAGGACAAGATCAAGATAAGCATTCCTGAGCACTACATGCTTGATCCTTGTGGATGTTCACATGGTGGACAAATGAAGATGAATATATAAGCTAGGCTTTCCACATTGTGTATGGGAGACCTACTTGAAGAATTCATCATGTCTTGCTTTCAACATTGAGCCAAGAAGGAACAACAACATCAAGCTCAAGTGAAAGGGCTAACTCAAAGGTATCAGTCCCTTTGACGTTAGTGGTGCGGAGTGATGATCAGTGAATAAAAGTATACACTCAAGTATGGATCATCGGTACCCTTTTACAATTCTTGAGTCTTTAGGGATCCTGCACTATTAAGAGGGGATCACAGGTTTTGTGATGAACTTGCTCAAACTAGATATCCACTGTTCTGCCCATACCACATCTCCACTGCTTTGCTTTTATCAGAAAATAGAACCAGTGCCTCGGACATCCAGCTTCCTCCGGACGCCCGAGGGCCGGACGACCTAGGGCCGGACGACCGACTACTTCGGAAATCCGGAATCCTATATCAGAGAAATCAGAGCCATATAACTCGGACTTCCGGCTCCCTCCGGGCGTCCGAGGCCCGGACGTCCGACCAGCTTCGGAAATCCGGAACTATGCACTAGAGAAACTTGAGCCATATAACTCAGACTTCCGGCTCCCTCCGGACGTCCGAGGGCCGGACGTCCGACCAGCTTCGGAAATCCGGAACTTTGCACCAGAGAAACTTGATCCATATAACTCGGACTTCCGGCCTCCTCCGAACGTCCTGTTCCTGTTCAACTACACAGTGATTCCAGATATATATACATCTCTCGGACGACCGACCACTGTCGGACGTCCGACACCTTGTGGGCACCCGGACATCCGAGAAACTGCCGGATGTCCGACCTCTGCTAGACTTAAGTGCCCCAACGGCTGTTTTACTCTCCCCACTATATATACCCCCTCCCAGTTCGTGAGAGGGTGCCCAACACAGCCATATCCTCACAAGAACACATTTCTACCCCACATACATTTGCTCATACCAAATCTTAGATCCCAAGAGCATTTGTGAGCCCCTTTGAGAGTTGTTCCAATCAAAAGATAGATCGTCCCCCTCTCCTTCTCTCAACCCAAGCTATTTGAGATTTGAGCAAGTTTTGAGCATTCCCCGTGATCTTGTTACTCTTGGAGGTTGGAGACTCCTAGGCGGTAGGAGTTCTTCGGAGAGGAATCAATCCGTGTGATTACCCCCGGAAAAGTTTGTGAGGGTTTGGAAGCCACCTCAAAGGCTTACCACTAGTGGTTGAGAAACGCCTTCGTGGTGTTATCTCAAAGGGAGAATAGGGTGAGCCTTCGTGGCGTTGGTGTGCCTTCATGGTAACATCCACCTCTCTAACGGTGACTAGCTTCCCTCCAAGGAAGTGAACATCGGGATACATCTTTATCTCAGTGACCTTGGTTATCCTTAACCCTAACTCCTTACTTGTGGTTTACTTGGGTTACTTGAGCATACATGCATTGCATATTGTTTGTGCTCATTATATTGTGTTGGCTATTTCTTGTACAAGATTAATCATTCAAGCATACCCTCTATATCCACATGTTCACACTTGCTGCTTTTGATATATCGTGTGCTATAGTGTGATCTAGTATCTTGTGCCGTTCACCTACTTGTCGTGTGATATAGCTCAAGTAAGTTTGTGTAACTTACTTGTGCTTGTTAGTAACTGTATTGTGTCCATCTTGGTAGATCGTGTTGTTGATACACGTTGCAGTGCCTAGTGCATTTAGGATTTGTGCTTGACAAGTATCCTCTTAGTTTATTTCTGCATTAGGTTTAAGCCAAATCCGAAGAAGTTTTTAAATAGCCTATTCACCCCCCTCTAGGCGTCATCGAGGTCTTTTCAATTGGTATCAGAGCGAGGTCTCTCTTTAATTAGGTTTCACGACCTAGAGAGTATCGATGTCGACTATTGGATTAGTGCATAATGACACCTTTGACTTTGATGGCACAAATTACACCCTATGGATAATTCGTATGCTTCATCACTTTCGGGCCATGGGCCCAAATACTTTACGAATTTTTCTTGTAGGGATTGCCGACAAAAAGGATGATGCATCTTCATCTACTAATGAAATGTATCTTGATTGTGAGGCTTTTCTTGCCATTCATCGAACCATAAGTCCTGAAGTGTTTAAGTCTATCTCAACTTGCAAGTCAGCTCATGAAGTTTGGACTAAACTTGAAGATATATATGGTGGGTCCAATCTTGATGAAGACGATATTATGATGAAGGAGTTGGTGCATGAGCTCTTCACTCTTTTCGATCATAAAGAGTCCACCACTACTTCCATATCCGATTGCTTGCACACCTCAGCATTTTCAATCTCACAAGGTAATGACATGGTGAGTGAAGAAATATATGTTGATGAAAATGTCATAGCCTCTATGGACACAAGCATATCTAGCACCACACATAGTGTAAATTATTGTGCTGATAGGTCATGCATTTCACCTAAAGATCCCTCGACAAATGTCTGTGGTGATATGCTTGCTCTCCCGTGTCATCTTGATCAAAATATCTTGTTTCTCCCTAGTTGTTCTATGACTAATCATTTAGGGGAAATCAAGAAATATGAAGTACTTTTGACTAATGAAGAATCTTATTCACCAAAAGAATCATCATCAACTCCTCCAGTTCACATGTGCCTCATGGCAAGAGGTAATAATGAGGTATCATCTTTCCTGTGCAATAACGATGATATTTGCGATGAGGATGATGATGATGACTTGACTGAAAATATCTATGTGATCAGTAAAATTCTTCATAAAGCTAAAAATAAAGCTCTTCAAGGGTTCCAAGATGTTCTTTCTTACTTTGAAAATTGTAATGATTCACTTAATCATGAACAAGCTAAAAGTGAACAACTTGAACATGAACTTGAGAAGAGTCATCAAGCATGTAGAGACTTAAGATCTTCAAAAGGAGAGATTGAAGTTGCTCATGATAAACTGAAAAAGGATTTTGAGGTTCTTCTCCTTGAATGCAAGAATGTCAAGGGAGAGCTCATCAAAACCTCTAAGATCTATGAGGAGCTTCAATCTACCCATGAGAAGTCTCTAATCGCTACTTACTCCTCTCATATTGTTGATGATACTTGTACATCTAACCCTATCTCTTTTGAAGTATCAACATTGAAGGAGAATGTTGAGCTACGTGCTCAACTTGATTTACTAACTAGCAATTATGGGAAGTTGGAAGAAAACCATGTAATGCTCACAAGCTCTCATGCCGACCTTCTAACATCCCATAATGTGCAAAAGTTAGCTCATGAGGCTATCATCACCAAGGTAACATCAAGTGAGCCTCATGTGGACAATGGCACCACTTCTAATCAAAGTACCATATTTCCATGTGCTAGTCCTCGTAATTCGTCTACTCGTAATGTTGCTACCTCGTGTGATGAATTACTTTCCTTGCCTTGTTGCTCTAACATTGAAGCTTACACTTCCTCCAGTACTTGCATTGACACTAACCGTGCAGAGGAAATCGAAGAGCTCAAGGCCCAAGTCACTTCTTTGAAGAAAGACTTGGAACAGTGTCATGAAGGGATGTCCACACTCAACAACGTCCTGTGTGAGCAAACATCTCCGAATGACAAAAATGATGTTGGAGTAAACTCAAACAAGAACAAGAGTGGCCTATAAAAAGTTAAGAATTCGTCCAAAATCATTTGCTTCAAGTGCAAAGTTAAAGGGCACCATGTTAGATCTTTCCCTCTGAAGACGAAGTCTCAAAGTCACAAGCAACAAGGGAAGCGGCTACAAACTCAATCACACACTCAACTACAAGTTGAAGGAAGGCCTCTTCCCAATAAGACTCAAGCCAACACTCCCCGAGGTGAGAAATCAACTGGGAAGAAAACAAAGGGTAGATGTTGCTACTTATGTCGTGAGAAGGGTCACGTCGCTTCGTCTTGCACGAGAGGTAACTTATCCAACCCAATCACTATTGATGATAGCTATTCCCTTGGGAAGGATAAGGTTGGCAATGTGTTTGCCAAGTTTGTTGGTCCTCAAAATGGTGTCAAGAAAAGAACCATTTGGGTTGCCAAGCCTATTGTGACTAACCTCTTAGGACCCAATGTAGTTGAGGACCAACAAGCTCAAACTTGATCAATAGGTGGCTTTGGAGGACATTGGAGACTTGGATACACAATGAAGATTTAAGGACTCTTCAGCATTCGTATTATCTCAAGCCAAGTCATTTGGATTATCGAGCCCATATTCCATATCCAATGTGCCTCTTTGCGGTAACTTGTACTTAAATTGTTTACATTGAAAGTTGCCTGTCCCACTCCTTCTCATGTGTAGTTTGGTACCTAGCATGTACTTTGACATGTTGCGCCTACTAGTATGATTGTTATGTGTTATCTATCATGTGTAGGTCGTTATGTATGTCATATAGTTGTGTGTAGTCCTGATCATTACTTGCATCCTAGCTGCACCGATGTGTGGGTCTTTTGAGACGTTAATAGCTCATCACATTAAGGGGGAGTGTTCTGCTCTACGCACATCACTAAGCCAAAATGTGTATATATGTATTGGACTCCATCTGGTATTCACGGTGCAAGATTATCCAATCAATTAGTTTGATGTCAAAGCCATCCGAAGGTCAAATTGGCATCCACTTATCAGTTTAGTTGGATGATTGATTGCCTTGTATGATAAATACATAGATTATCACATTATGGGAGTGTGATATGCTTTGTGCACATCACATCCCCTGGTAAGATAAAACATCCGATGTATGCCACTCAGAATCTACCACATGGAGTTATTCTATAACTGTGTGGCGTGTCATGCTCCACATGTTTTCATTCGCATTATAACCCTGTTGGTGTCTAAATCCCTTAGATGTGCGTGAGTATGACGTCCTACTACACCAATACTCATGGCTTAGCCGCTAGATCGTATCTAAAAGAAGGGCATAGTTGATGCATGCTTTTCGAATTATTTTCTCCACACTATGATCTAACTAATTGGGATGTTAACGTATGACATCTAAACATTATGCTTATGGTTGAACTCCCATATCACACTTGTGTGAGTATAAAACGATCTTTGTGCTCGTTTGACACCTACCACCACTGATAACTCTAAATGCCATTGTGTTCTCTCACACATGGTATCTCTGGCTTGGTAGTGTTTTTCATGGTCATTTTATTTCGGCTTTATCTTCAGTTGACTTACATAACGTGCCGAGAAATTCATGTGTCTCCCGGTAATCTCCCATGCATGTCTTTGAGCTCGCACTATTTATTTCATAATGTTGTGGGAGTTATAATCATATTACCTACACTTATACATCTACTAGGGTGAGACATGCATGTAAGGTTGTGCAAAATGCATACCTTACATGGTTTGATGCCGTGACTGGTTCATGTGTTGAACTTGGGGTGCTACCATATGTTGATTTGTCACTCTGATCCATTTTGGATGACATGAATGTTCTGTAATTGAAAAATTATGTGTTCATTTGTCCAAATTGTATATCCTTGGATTTTGATAGGCTTGTGTAGGCATATCTACTATGTGTAGATGCACATGCCGTGTCTATCATACCTTGATCCAATATATGTATATGGTAAACCAGACGTATCCATTAAAAGGTTAAGGTGTGCTTGAAAGTAAAACTTATATCTATATGCACATAATTAAGTGATCTTACCCTATATATATTGTAGTTGGACTAACTACTTCGGACCCAATAAGGTTGGGGACCATATTGTGCTTGATTGGTGGTTTAGGTACTTTGGAGAAGCATTGCTATCTTGACTTATTCTCAGTAGAAGATGGTGCCGGTCACGAAGAAATTAGAGTCAATACAGGACTCGGCTACTTCTACGTCATACCAATGCTTTTTGGTAACAAGTATTTACTACATGCATGTACAACATTAGAGTCAACCTTGTGTAGGTTGCATCATGGCATGAACATAATACTTTTTCCACTTTGTAATTTCCTCCATGTCCTTGTCAATCACATTGATGAAATGCTTAGTGTTGGTGTTCTCTTAGCGCTTCATGGCCATATGAATGAGACAAATTTGTGCCATGGCCCGTGTGTCATGTGCCTTGCTCTTATAATAGGAAAACTTGTGCATGATCCTACGCACTCATGCGTTTGACGGTATTTTGGACCAACACTTATCATAGTAATCAAATTAAAATATTTACATCATACCATGTCCAAAATATGTTAGTTGAGAGGCCCCTTTTGGTTGCTACACATGCGAGAATACTCCTTATCACCTCATCATCCAAATCCCAGAAATTGCCTACTCCTCTCTCGGTCGTCCGACGAGTCTCGGACGTCCGACGGCTAAACTCACTCCGGACGTCCGGCCCATGTCGGTCGTCCGACGGGTAAATACTCTCCGGGCGTCCGACGCCTGTCGGACGTCCGACACTTCGGGAGTTCTATAAATAGAAGGGCGCGGGCTGGGCCTTGCCCTAGCCCCCACCCGCCTCCTTTTCTCCCAGCCGCCACCACAGCCGCCGCCGCCAGCGCCAGAGGTGTTCGCCGGCGCCGCCACCAGGGGCCCTGCTCCGGGATCTGACTGATCTCCTCCACGGGATCCGATCTCCTCCGCGGGATCCGTCTTCCCTTCCTCTCCTCTCTTGATCTGCAGGTATCCCCTCGGTCTCACTCACGTTTGGTTCCCCTTTCTCCCAAGATTCATGTGTTCGTTCATGTGGTTTGACCGTGACCGTTCCCCATTGGGTTTCCAACCGTGTAGGCCTTGTTCATCATGCCCAAGATTAAGCACTCCGCCCGGAAGAACACTGTTGGCTCATCCGCTCGTGCCCCTACTGGCACGGGGTTGGATGACTCCGATGGGCAACGCCGTCCCTTCAAACGGCTTGCCCGGTGTCCTCCTCCTCAATAGCTCCCCTCGTTGTCTGATGGCTCTGACTTCGAGGATGAGCTTGCAGCTCAGGACCGTGCTGAACAGCCCGCCGTTCGAAAGTGTATGCCGAAGCCCGGGACTCGCAGGCCCTCCTATATGCCACCACCTCCTCCTGAACAACCCGAAGGTGAAGCTCGTCGCATCTCTCTTGAACCTCCTGCTACTTTAGGTCGTGAAGTCAAGAACTTCACCATGAGTCCTAAGTCTTCCTACTTCACTTTCCGCCGCGACGTTGACCAATTCTCTATTGTACGTGACTCTATGGACTCACGTTTCCGCACAAACGTCCAGGCGGACATCTTTACTCCGGTCATTGTTTCTAAGGGTCTCTCTGTCCATCACTTTATTGATCTTGAGCATATTCGCATGCACCCGGTGAAATACCCGGGTGCCATTGAGCTCATTGAGTCATCGGGGCTTGCTGCCCCCTTTGCTTTTTGGTGCGATTTTAACGCTGCTGCTATTCACCAATTTTATGCCACATGTTTCTTTGGCCCAAACAACACTGTTAGCTGGATGACCTCTAACGTTCAGTTCACAGCCTCTTATGATGAGTTTGTTGCCGCACTCGGTTTCCCCGACTCCGGCTTCAAAATCCATAAGAATGATCCTAACCATGCACATAAGCCAGTTGAGGCGTGTGGGTTTCTCCTCAAACCACTCCGTGAACTTGATGCAGACGAACGGATGAAGGATCTTAACCAAGTATCCATCTGGCGCTCTCCCTACTTTATCATCTTTCAGTGTCTTATCCGCACCATCTATCCCAAGATGGGTGATAAGGGATCCTGCAGTGGCTACTGTATTGACATCATGTCACATTCGCACGAGAACCCCAAGCGCAAAATTAATGTGCCTCACTTTCTATCGCATGAGATTCGGCTCGCTAGTTTTCAATACAAGCGAGCCTTCCCTCATGCCCCCTTCATCCAGGCTTTTATTAACCGTGTTGCTGAATTCAGTGTTGCTGTCACTCACACGCATCACAAGTGGGTCATTCCCTCTCACATGGCGGATAACTATGCTCCCAAGAAAACCCCACCATCCACCTCCACTCGCCGCACTGCTGCCCGGACAGCAACCCCTTCATCCAGCTCAGCTCCTCTTGGTCGCTTTGCCAAATTCATTGGCAAGGCACATTCTGCTATGATGAAGGCCTTCTCTTTCCAGTGCGGTCAAACTCATGATGTGGTTTCTCGCCTCGTCTCCTCCAAAAATGCCCTCAAGGCTCGTCTGAGAGACTCGGGCGCTCTTGATGTCAGTGACGATGAGGCCCTTCCTGCTGCTCCTCCTTCTGACTTTGGCTTCCCATCTAGTCCTGAGTGGGATGATTTTCTTGATGAGGTTGGTGGCAGTGGTTTGCCTGACGATGAGGATGATGATGATGAGGATGATGCCTGATTAATGATGATATTTATGAGGGTGATATTTGAGTATGTGGTAGCATTGCCGGGTTTCCCTCCTTTTTGGTCCTTGATGCCAAAGGGGGAGAACATTATCTTATCTTAGTTTCGATTTTAGTTTCTCTCATAATGTATGGTATGATGTATTATGTCGAACTTAATAATGTGTCATCATGTAACAATACTTATGGATGATGTGCTATGCCATCACTTATGGATGATGTATTGTTGAACTATCATGTGGTGATGAGATATCATGATATTATCGTTATGTCATATGATGATGAGTTTTATGCTATCCTATAGATTCATATGATATGCCTTGATTCATATGATATGCTATGAATTATTGATTCTTATGACATGCTATGTATTGTTGAACTATTATGGTGTTATATCAGGCTATTATCTTCAATGCACACATTAAGGGGGAGCTCCCGCACTTACCTATTTTACTATGCATATAATAAGGGGGAGCTTCATAAGCATCGTAACAAATCTCTCCTAAGCCACACATGTTTATTACTATTTTTGAGAGCTATATGTATGTTGTCATCAACTACCAAAAAGGGGGAGACTGAAAGTGCAGTCATGCCCTTAATCGTGTTTTGGTGTTGCTGACAACACACATATAGATAATTAATCACTAATCCCCTTTAAGCTATTGTGAATGATCATGTGTTGATAAGGACAAGCTCATGTGCTAACAAGGACAAGATCAAGATAAGCATTCCTGAGCACTACATGCTTGATCCTTGTGGATGTTGACATGGTGAATAAATGAAGATGAATATATAAGCTAGGATTTCCACATTGTGTATGGGAGAGCTACTTGAGGACTTCATCATGTCTTGCTTTCAACATTGAGCCAAGAAGGAACAACAACATCAAGCTCAAGTGAAAGGGATAACTCAAAGGTATCGGTCCCTTTGACGTTAGTGGTGCGGAGTGATGATCAGCGAATAAAAGTATACACTCAAGTATGGATCATCGGTACCCTTTTACAATTCTTGAGTCTTTAGGGATCCCGCACTATTAAGAGGGGATCACAGGTTTTGTGATGAACTTGCTCAAACTAGATATCCACTGTTCTACTCATACCACATCTCCACTGCTCTGCTGTTATCAGAAAACAGAACCAGTGCCTCGGACATCCGGCTTCCTTCGGACGTCCGAGGGCCGGATGACCGACTGCTTCGGAAATCCGGAATCCTATATCAGAGAAATCAGAGCCATATAACTCGGACTTCCGGCTCCCTCCGGACGTCCAAGGCCCGGACGTCCGACCAGCTTCGGAAATCCGGAACTATGCACCAGAGAAACTTGAGCCATATAACTCGGACTTCCGGCTCCCTCCGGATGTCCGAGGGCCGGACGACCGACCAGCTTCGGAAATCCGGAACTTTGCACCAGAGAAACTTGAGCCATATAACTCGGACTTCCGGCCTCCTCCGGACGCCCGGTTCCTGTTCAACTACACAGTGATTCTAGATATATATACATCTCTCGGACGACCGACCACTGTCGGACGTCCGACACCATGTGGGCGTCCGAACATCCGAGAAACTGCCGGATGTCCGACCACTACCAGACATAAGTACCCCCCAACGGCTGTTTTACTCTCCCCACTATATATACCCCCCTCCCACTGTTGGAATTATGCCCTAGAGGCAATAATAAATATAGTTATTATTATAATTCCTGTATCAAGATAATCGTTTATTATCCATGCTATAATTGTATTGAATGAAGACTTATATACATGTGTGGATACATAGACAAAACACTGTCCCTAGCAAGCCTCTAGTTGGCTAGCCAGTTGATCAAAGATAGTCAGGGTCTTCTGATTATGAACAAGGTGTTTTTGCTTGATAATTGGATCACGTCATTAGGAGAATCACGTGATGGACTAGACCCAAACTAATAGACGTAGCATGTTGATCGTGTCATTTTGTTGCTACTGTTTTCTGCGTGTCAAGTATTTGTTCCTATGACCATGAGATCATATAACTCAATGACACCGGAGGAATGCTTTGTGTGTATCAAACGTCGCAACGTAACTGGGTGACTATAAAGATGCTCTACAGGTATCTCCGAAGGTGTTCGTTGAGTTAGTATGGATCGAGACTGGGATTTGTCACTCCGTGTGACGGAGAGGTATCTCGGGGCCCACTCGGTAATACAACATCACACACAAGCCTTGCAAGCAATGTGACTTAGTGTAAGTTGCGGGATCTTGTATTACGGAATGAGTAAAGAGACTTGCCGGTAAACGAGATTGAAATAGGTATACGGATACTGACGATCGAATCTCGGGAAAGTAACATACCGAAGGACAAAGGGAATGACATACGGGATTATATGAATCCTTGGCACTGAGGTTCAAACGATAAGATCTTCGTAGAATATGTGGGATCCAATATGGGCATCCAGGTCCTGCTATTGGATATTGACCGAGGAGTCACTTGGGTCATGTCTGCATAGTTCTCGAACCCGCAGGGTCTGCACACTTAAGGTTCGACGTTGTTATATGCGTATTTGAGTTATATGGTTGGTTACCGAATGTTGTTCGGGGTCCCGGATGAGATCACGGATGTCACGAGGGTTTCCGGAATGGTCCGGAAACGAAGATTGATATATAGGATGACCTCATTTGATTACCGGAAGGTTTTCGGACTTACCGGGAATGTACCGGGAATGACGAATGGGTTCCGGTTGTTCACCGGGGGGGCAACCCACCCCGGGGAAGCCCATAGGCCTTGGGGGTGGCGCACCAGCCCTTAGTGGGCTGGTGGAACAGCCCAAGAAGGCCCTATGCGCCATAGGAAGAAAATCAAAGAGGGAAGGAAAAAAAAGGAGGAGGTGGGAAAAAGGGGAAGGACTCCACCTTCCAAACATAGTTGGTTTCGGTTTGGAAGGGGAGGACTCCCCCCCTTGGCTCGGCCGACCCCCTTGGGGCTCCTTGAGCCCCAAGGCAAGGCCCCCCCTCTCCCACCTATATATACGGAGGTTTTAGGGCTGATTTGAGACAACTTTGCCACGGCAGCCCGACCACATATCTCCACGGTTTTTCCTCTAGATCGCGTTTCTACGGAGCTCGGGCGGAGCCCTGCCGAGATTAGATCACCACCAACCTCCGGAGCACCGTCACTCTGCCGGAGAACTCATCTACCTCTCC
Source organism: Hordeum vulgare subsp. vulgare (assembly GCF_904849725.1). NCBI lineage: Eukaryota > Viridiplantae > Streptophyta > Magnoliopsida > Poales > Poaceae > Hordeum > Hordeum vulgare. The sequence goes on from NC_058521.1 coordinate 580,548,231, forward strand.
GTCTCTCTTGCTGGATCAAGAAGGCCGAGATCATCGTCGAGTTGTACGTGTGCTGAACGCGGAGGTGCCGTCCGTTCGGCACTAGATCGTGGGACGGATCGCGGGACGGTTCGCGGGGCGGATCGAGGGACGTGAGGACGTTCCACTACATCAACCGCGTTTCTTAACGCTTCTGCTGTGCGATCTACAAGGGTACGTAGATCGAATATCCCCTCTCGTAGATGGACAACACCATGATAGGTCTTCGTGCGCGTAGGAAAATTTTTGTTTCCCATGCGACGTTCCCCAATACTGGCATCATGAGCTAGGTTCATGCGTAGATGTCTTCTCGAGTAGAACACAAAAGTTTTTGTGGGCGGTGATGTGCGTTTTGCTGCCCTCCTTAGTCTTTTCTTGATTCTGCGGTATTGTTGGATTGAAGCGGCTTGGACCGACATTACTCGTACGCTTACGAGAGACTGGATTCATCGCTACGAGTAACCCCGTTGCTCAAAGATGACTGGCAAGTGTCGGTTTCTCCAACTTTAGTTGAATCGGATTTGACCGAGGAGGTTCTTGTATAAGGTTAAATAGCAATTCATATATCTCCGTTGTGGTGTTTGCATAAGTAAGATGCAATCCTACTAGATACCCATGGTCACCACGTAAAACATGCAACAACAAAATTAGAGGACGTCTAACTTGTTTTTGCAGGGTATGCTTGTGATGTGATATGGCCAACGATGTGATGTGATATATTGGATGTATGAGATGATCATGTTGTAATAGATAATATCGACTTGCATGTCGATGGTACGGCAACCGGCAGGAGCCATAGGGTTGTCTTTAAACTATGATCATGTTGTAATAGATAATATCGACTTGCATGTCGATGGTACGGCAACCGGCAGGAGCCATAGGGTTGTCTTTAAACTAACGTTTGTGCTTGCAGATGCGTTTACTATTTTGCTAGGATGTAGCTTTAGTAGTAATAGCATGAGTAGCATGACAACCCCGATGGCGACACGTTGATGGAGATCATGGTGTGGCGCCGGTGACAACAAGATCGTGCTGGTGCTTTGGTGATGGAGATCAAGGAGCACGTGATGATGGCCATATCATGTCAATTATGAATTGCATGTGATGTTAATCCTTTTATGCACCTTATTTTGCTTAGAATGACGGTAGCATTATGAGGTGATCTCTCACTAAAATTTCAAGACGAAATTGTGTTCTCCCCGACTGTGCACCGTTGCTACAGTTCATCGTTTCGAGACACCACGTGATGATCGGGTGTGATAGACTCAACGTTCGCATACAACGGGTGCAAAACAGTTGCACACACGGAACACTCGGGTTAAGCTTGACGAGCCTAGCATGTGCAGACATGGCCTCGGAACACATGAGACCGAAAGGTCGGTTATGAATCATGTAGATGATATGATTAGCATAGGGATGCTTACCACTGAAACTATACTCAACTCACGTGATGATCGGACTTGAACTAGTGTAAGTGGGTCATGAACCACTCAAATGACTAGAGAGATGTACTTTTTGAGTGGGAGTTTAGCAAGTAATTTGATTAAGTTAAACTCTAATTATCTTGAACATAGTCTAAGTACACTTTGAATATATTTGTGTTGTAGATCATGGCTCACGCGACAGTCACCCTGAATTTTAATACGTTCCTAGAGAAAGCTAAGTTGAAAGATGATGGAAGCAACTTTGTGGACTGGGCTCGTAATCTTAAGCTAATCTTACAAGCCGGGAAGAAGGATTATGTCCTTAATGCTGCGCTAGGAGATGAACCACCCGCTACGGCTGACCAGGATGTTAAGAACGCTTGGTTAACACGTAAGGAGGACTACTCAGTAGTTCAATGTGCAGTCTTGTATGGCTTAGAACCGGGACTTCAACGTCGCTTTGAGCGTCATGGAGCATATGAGATGTTCCAGGAGTTGAAGTTTATCTTTTAGAAGAATGCCCGGATCGAGAGGTATGAGACCTCCGATAAATTCTATGCTTGCAAGATGGAGGAGAATTCGTTTGTTAGTGAACATGTGCTCAAAATGTCTAGGTACTCAAACCGTCTAGCTGAGCTGGGAATTGAACTCCCGCAAGAGGCTATCACTGACAGAATCCTTCAATCACTGCCACCAAGCTATAAGGGCTTTGTGTTGAACTACAACATGCAAGGGATGAACAAGTCACCCGGCGAGTTGTTTGCGATGCTGAAAGTCGCAGAGTTTGAACTCCGTAAAGAGCATCAAGTGTTGATGGTGAATAAGACCACTAGTTTCAAGAGAAACGGCAAAGGCAAGAAGGGTAATTCAAAGAAGAGCGGCAAGTCTGTTGCCAATCCGACGAAGAAACCCAAAGCTGGACCTAAGCCTGAAACAGAGTGCTACTATTGCAAGGGTATGGGTCACTGGAAGCGCAACTGCCCCAAGTATCTAGCTGATAAGAAGGCGGCCAAAGAAAACTTAGGTATATTTGATATACATGTTATTGATGTGTACTTAACCGGCTCTCGTAGTAGTGCCTGGGTATTCGATACCGGTTCTGTTGCTCATATTTGCAACTCGAAACAGGAACTGCGGAATAGACGAAGGCTGGCGAAAGATGAAGTGACGATGCGCATAGGAAATGGTTCCAAGGTTGATGCAATCGCCGTCGGCACAGTTTCACTTCAGTTACCATCAGGATTAGTTATGAACTTGAATAATTGTTATTTAGTGCCTGCGTTGAGCATGAACATTATATCTGGATCTTATTTATTGCGAGACGGTTACTCTTTTAAGTCAGAGAATAATGGTTGTTCTATTTCTATGAGTAACATCTTTTATGGTCATGCACCCAATGTGAGAGGATTGTTCATATTGAATCTTGATAGTGATACACATATACATAACATTGCGACCAAAAGAGTTAGAGTTAACAATGATAGCGCCATATTTTTGTGGCACTGCCGCTTAGGTCATATTGGTGTAAAGCGCATTAAGAAACTCCATGCCGATGGACTTTTGGAGTCACTTGACTTTGATTCACTTGACACGTGCGAACCATGCCTCATGGGCAAGATGACTAAAACTCCGTTCTCCGGAACAATGGAGCGTGCCTGTGACCTGTTGGAAATCATACATACCGATGTGTGCGGTCCGATGAGCGTAGAGGCACGCGGCGGATATCGTTGTTTTCTCATCTTCACTGACGATTTGAGTAGATATGGTTATGTCTACTTAATGAAGCACAAGTCTGAAACATTTGAAAAGTTCAAGCAATTTCAGAGTGAAGTTGAAAATCATCGTAACAAGAAGATCAAGTTCCTACGGTCTGATCGTGGGGGTGAATATCTGAGTTTCGAGTTTGGTGCTCACTTAAGACAATGTGGAATTGTTTGACAGTTGACACCGCCTCGAACACCACAGCGTAATGGTGTGTCCGAACGTCATAATCGTACTTTATTAGAGATGGTGCGATCTATGATGTCTCTTACCGATTTGCCATTATCGTTTTGGGGTTATGCATTAGACACAGCTGCATTCACTTTAAATAGAGCACCATCAAAATCCGTTGAGACGACACCATACGAACTGTGGTATGGCAAAAGGCCAAAGTTGTCGTTTCTTAAAGTTTGGGGATGTGATGCTTATGTCAAAAAGCTTCAGCCTGAAAAGCTGGAACCCAAAGCGGAAAGGTGCATCTTCATAGGTTACCCAAAATAGACAGTTGGGTACACCTTCTATCTCAAATCCGAGGGCAAAGTGTTTGTTGCTAAAAACAGAGCTTTTCTCGAGAAGGAGTTTCTCTCGAGAGAATTGAGTGGGAGGAAGATAGAACTTGATGAGGTTGTCGAACCTCTCATCCCTGTAGAAGGTGGTGCAGGGCAAGGGGAAACCTCTGTCGTTGCGACGCCAGTTGAGGAGGAAGTTAATGATGATGATCATGAAACTCCGGTTCAAGTTTCTGTCGAACCACGCAGGTCGACGAGACCACGTGCTGTTCCAGAGTGGTACGGTAATCCCGTTTTGTCAATCATGTTGTTAGACAACAATGAACCTGCAAATTATGAAGAAGCAATGGTGGGTCCAGATTCCAACAAATGGCTAGAAGCCATGAAGTCCGAGATAGGATCCATGTATGAGAACAAAGTGTGGACTTTGGAAGTACTACCTGAGGGCCGCAAGGCTATTCAGAACAAATGGATCTTTAAGAAGAAGACGGACACTGACGGCAATATGACCATTTATAAAGCTCGACTTGTGGCAAAGGGTTTTTCACAAGTTAAAGGAGTTGACTACGATGAGACATTCTCACCCGTAGCGATGCTTAAGTCCGTCAGAATCATGTTAGCAATAGCTGCATTTTTCGATTATGAAATCTGGCAGATGGATGTCAAAACGGCGTTCCTTAACGGTTTCCTTAAGGAAGAGTTGTATATGATGCAACCCGAAGGTTTTGTCGATCCTAAGAATGCTGACAAGGTGTGCAAGCTCCAGCGATCCATTTATGGACTGGTGCAGGCATCTCGGAGTTGGAACAAACGCTTTGATGAGGTGATCAAAGCATTTGGGTTTATACAAGTGGTTGGAGAATCTTGTATTTACAAGAAAGTGAGTGGGAGCTCTGTGGCATTTCTAATATTATATGTGGATGACATATTGCTGATTGGAAACAACGTAGAGTTTTTGGAGAGCATAAAGGATTACTTGAATAAAAGTTTCTCTATGAAGGACCTAGGAGAAGCTGCTTACATTCTAGGCATTAAGATCTACAGGGATAGATCAAAACGCCTGATAGGACTTTCACAAAGCACATACCTTGATAAATTTTGAAGACGTTCAAAATGGAACAGTCCAAGAAAGGCTTCTTGCCAGTTTTACAAGGTACGAGATTGAGTAAGACTCAGTGCCCAGCAACTGATAAGGATAGAGAGCATATGAGCACCGTCCCCTATGCTTCAGCCATAGGTTCTACCATGTATGCAATGCTGTGCACTAGACCGGACGTTAGCCTGGCCATAAGTATGGCAGGCAGGTTCCAGAGTAATCCAGGGGTGGATCACTCGACGGCGGTCAAGAATATCCTGAAGTACCTGAAAAGGACTAAGGAGATGTTTCTCGTGTATGGAGGTGACGAAGAGCTCGCCGTAAAGGGTTACGTCGATGCAAGCTTTGACACAGATCCGGACGACTCTAAGTCGCAGACCGGATACGTATTTATTCTTAATGGGGGTGCGGTAAGCTGGTGCAGTTCCAAGCAAAGCGTCGTAGCAGATTCTACATGTGAAGCGGAGTACATGGCTGCCTCGGAGGCGGCTAAGGAGGGTGTCTGGATGAAGCAGTTCATGACGGACCTTGGAGTGGTGCCGAGCGCACTGAATCCAATAACCTTGTTCTGTGACAACACGGGTGACATTGCCTTAGCAAAGGAACCACGGTTTCACAAGAAGACCAGACACATCAAACGATGCTTCAACCTCATCCGCGACTACGTCGAAGGGGAGGACGTAAATATATGCAAAGTGCACACGGATCTGAATGTAGCAGACCCGCTGACTAAACCTCTTCCACGGGCAAAGCATGGTCAACACCAGAACTCTATGGGTGTTAGATTTATTACAATGTAATTCGCATGATGATGTGAGGCTAGATTATTGACTCTAGTGCAAGTGGGAGACTGTTGGAATTATGCCCTAGAGGCAATAATAAATATAGTTATTATTATAATTCCTGTATAAAGATAATCGTTTATTATCCATGCTATAATTGTATTGAATGAAGACTTATATACATGTGTGGATACATAGACAAAACACTGTCCCTAGCAAGCCTCTAGTTGGCTAGCCAGTTGATCAAAGATAGTCAGGGTCTTCTGATTACGAACAAGGTGTTGTTGCTTGATAACTGGATCACGTCATTAGGAGAATCACGTGATGGACTAGACCCAAACTAATAGACGTAGCATGTTGATCGTGTCATTTTGTTGCTACTGTTTTCTGCGTGTCAAGTATTTGTTCCTATGACCATGAGATCATATAACTCACTGACACCGGAGGAATGCTTTGTGTGTATCAAACGTCGCAACGTAACTGGGTGACTATAAAGATGCTCTACAGGTATCTCCAAAGGTGTTCGTTGAGTTAGTATGGATCGAGACTGGGATTTGTCACTCCGTGTGACGGAGAGGTATCTCGGGGCCCACTCGGTAATACAACATCACACACAAGCCTTGCAAGCAATGTGACTTAGTGTAAGTTGCGGGATCTTGTATTACGGAACGAGTAAACAGACTTGCCGGTAAACGAGATTGAAATAGGTATACGGATTATGTATCGTTTGAATCTCGGGCAAGTAACATACCGAAGGACAAAGGGAATGACATACGGGATTATATGAATTCTTGGCACTGAGGTTCAAACGATAAGATCTTCGTAGAATATGTGGGATCCAATATGGGCATCCAGGTCCCGCTATTGGATATTGACCGAGGAGTCACTCGGGTCATATCTGCATAGTTCTCGAACCCGCAGGGTCTGCACACTTAAGGTTCGACGTTGTTATATGCGTATTTGAGTTATATGGTTGGTTACCGAATGTTGTTCGGGGTCCCGGATGAGATCACGGACGTCATGAGGGTTTCCGGAATGGTCCGGAAACGAAGATTGATATATAGGATGACCTCATTTGATTACCGGAAGGTTTTCGGTTGTTACCGGGAATGTACCGGGAATGACGAATGGGTTCCGGGTGTTCACCGGGGGGTGGGGGGCAACCCACCCCGGGGAAGCCCATAGGCCTTGGGGGTGGCGCACCAGCCCTTAGTGGGCTGGTGGGACAGCCCAAGAAGGCCCTATGCGCCATAGGAAGAAAACCAAAGAGGAAAGGAAAAAAAAAGGAGGAGGTGGGAAAAAGAGGAAGGACTCCACCTTCCAAACCTAGTTGGTTTCGGTTTGGAAGGGGAGGACTCCCCCCCTTGGCTCGGCCGACCCCTTTGGGGCTCCTTTAGCCCCAAGGCAAGGCCCCCCCTCTCCCACCTATATATACGGAGGTTTTAGGGCTGATTTGAGACAACTTTGCCACGGCAGCCCGACCACATATCTCCACGGGTTTTCCTCTAGATCGCGTTTCTACGGAGCTCGGGCGGAGCCCTGCCGAGATTAGATCACCACCAACCTCCGGAGCGTCGTCACGCTGCCGGAGAACTCATCTACCTCTCCGTCTCTCTTGCTGGATCAAGAAGGCCGAGATCATCGTCGAGCTGTACGTGTGCTGAACGCGGAGGTGCCGTCCGTTCGGCACTAGATCGTGGGACGGATCGCGGGATGGTTCGCGGGGCGGATCGAGGGACGTGAGGACCTTCCACTACATCAACCGCGTTTCTTAACGCTTCTGCTGTGCGATCTACAAGGGTATGTAGATCGAATATCCCCTCTCGTAGATGGACATCACCATGATAGGTCTTTGTGCGCGTAGGAAATTTTTTGTTTCCCATGCGACGTTCCCCAACACCCACTTCGTGAGAGGGTGCCCAACACAGCCATATCCTCATAAGAACACATTTCTACCCCACATACATTTGCTCACACCAAATCTTAGATCCCAAGAGCATTTGTGAGCCCCTTTGAGAGTTGTTCCAATCAAAAGATAGATCGTCTCCCTCTCCTTCTCTCAACCCAAGCTATTTGAGATTTGAGCAAGTTTTGAGCATTACCCGTGATCTTGTTACTCTTGGAGGTTGGAGACTCCTAGGCGGTAGGAGTTCTTCGGAGAGGAATCAATCCGTGTGATTACCCCTGGAAAAGTTTGTGAGGGTTTGGAAGCCACCTCAAAGGCTTACCACTAGTGGTTGAGAAACGCCTTCGTGGTGTTATCTCAAAGGGAGAATAGGGTGAGCCTTCGTGGCGTTGGTGTGCCTTCGTGGTAACATCCACCTCTCTAACGGTGACTAGCTTCCCTCCAAGGAAGTGAACATCGGGATACATCTTTGTCTCAGTGACCTTGGTTATCCTTAGCCCTAACTCCTTACTTGTGGTTTACTTGGGTTACTTGAGCATACATACATTGCATATTGTTTGTGCTCATTATATTGTGTTGGCTATTTCTTGTACAAGATTAATCATTCAAGCATACCCTCTATATCCACACGTTCACACTTGCAGCTTTTGATATATCGTGTGCTATAGTGTGATCTAGTATCTTGTGTCGTTCACCTACTTGTCATGTGATATAGCTCAAGTAAGTTTGTGTAACTTACTTGTGCTTGTTAGTAACTGTATTGTGTCCATCTTGGTAGATCGTGTTGTTGATACACATTGCAGTGCATAGTGCATTTAGGATTTGTGCTTGACAAGTATCCTCTTAGTTTATTTCCGCATTAGGTTTAAGCCAAATCCGAAGAATTTTTTAAATAGCCTATTCACCCCCCTCTAGGCGTCATCGAGGTCTTTTCACACACACACACACACACATACACACACACACGTATATATATCACAAGAACACCAATTTAACACTACATGCACAAATCTGAAGTTGAACAAATCATTTCATTATGCAGTACTAGTTAATTTCAGAGATAGAGAGATGGAGATGGAGAGGGAGAGAGAGAGAGAACATCAGCAGTTTGGAGAGGAGCGGCAACAAGACAGGGGAGAAGAAAGGGCAGCAACAGCTTTGGGGAGTAGAAAGGAGCAGCAGTAGGGGCGAGGTAGAAGGAGCAGCAACAACTTTGGGGAGAATAAAGGAGCAGCAGCAGAGGGCGTTGGAGAAGAGAAGCAGCACGAGTTGGAGAGGAGAAAAGCAGCGACAGGGACGTGGGAGAGCAGCAGCAAGGGAGGTGCTTGAGGAGCAGCAATGTGCAGCAAGTGACAGGTTTAAAGAAGAAGTATAGCAGCAGGGACGTGGGGAGAGGGAGTGGCAACAATTTTGGGAGAAGAAGAGCAGCAAGAGGAGGTTGGGACAAGAAGGTGCAGCAGCGAGGAGTGGAGATAAGCGGCAGCAAGTAGCAGTTTGGATTCAGAGAAGGTTAGGACCAGCAGTGTGCAGCAGCAAGGGAGGTGGTTGCAGATGTGTTGAAGCTGGTGGCTGGGTGGTGGCGCTGGTGCAGATGAATGCTGGTGGCTGGGTGGTGGCTGCAGATGTGTGGATGGATGGTTGTGTGGCTGATGGATGGTAGTGGCAACAGTTTCTCTTCATGTCCATAATAAAAGAAATTTGGGTCTTTTCGCCCTTTTCTACAAAGAAAATAAGTCACAAGTAAATGATCGCTTTATATGATTTTTATTCAAATATGCAACATTTCATAGCAAGAATGGATGAATATATCACAATAGATTCTATATTTACGTGCTATAATATATATGTGAAATGTACTTATCATCTACGGTTTAGTACATGTGCACTGTGCGTGCGTAATGGTATTTTTTTGCATGGAGGGATTGTCATGTGCTGGTTTGCATTTTGTCATCCTTGTGGAATATTCATCTATGTAATAATGTAACTTATTTTTAGAGTCATTTGTATGCCTACTAATTCTAGTGTTTGTACAAGTTTTTATGGTGCCATTGTATTTATGAATGTAAGAATGTAATCGCAACTTCTTTACATTTTGCACGAAAGACATGCAAGTGGACCAGGAACCATGAAGCCGACGATTCAGGATATTTTGTGTAATGGTGATTGAATCATTGGAGATGCATTTTACCTATCATTTTGTGAACCCACATTGTGTTTGAGACAATGAACCATAATGTTTCCTCTAGTTAATTAGCTACATTAGCTTATGGAAAATATGGATGTTATGATCTGGTTATGGTTTATTATTGCTGGAGAATATGCTTGTTATGAAATACCGATTGATATTTGGTTGGTAGCGCAAATGTAAGCTATGTGAGGGCTGTTCGTGTGGAATTTTTAAAAAGCACATGGGATGCCCAATAGACTGTTTCTTTGGAATGCAGAACCCCGTCAGATAGTCGGTCGGGAAAAGTTCAGGACATGCTCAATAGACTGTTTGTTGGGAATGCAGAACCTCATCAGATAGTCGGTCCGGAAGGTACATGACATGCCCAAGAGACTGAATATTGGTAGGCCCAACAGAATATTGGTCGGGAAAGATATGCCATAGCTGACAAACAGTCGGTCGGGAAAGACCTTTCCTGTCTGGACTTTCCCCAACAGACACTTTCGGTCGGCAATAAATCTTTCCCGACCGACTATCTATCGGTGGAAGTTGTTTTCCCGTCAACCTGGCTGTTAGGGATGTAGTGTTGTGGTGTAGTGTGTGGACATTATTATTTTGGAAAAACAAAGTAAAATAAAGAAAAACAATAAGATAGGAAGAAGCCGAAAGAAAAACGAAAGGAAAAAAAAAAAGATCACCGCTAGCTATTCTTTTTGTTTTTAGAATAATCACCTCCAGCTTCTCTCCACTGTACACTCGCTATGTGGCAACCGTACTGGAAAACAACCGCAAAGGAGAAACTGTAAAAAATCGTACTGATTCTAAAGGAAACTGAGAAACAAAAATACCACACAAAAACGCTTACCTATTTCTCTAAACCGCAAGTTTTATTAAATCAAGCAAATCGATTACAGACTTTCAAGAATCTTAATTCGCACATGCTGAAAGGAGCAAGCATGTACTACTACTACTACATAAATGGCCGATCGCAAACCTGATATCGTTCTCGTAGTATGTATGTATTAGTTGTTCCTTTCAAGGACCTGGAGCTTGACACCGTTCTTAAAGTTGGTGACGATGGAGAACTGCAGCTTCAGGGGGGACTCCATTCTGGGCGAGTGCCTGAAGACGTAGCGGCGGTAGAGGTGGATGAGGGTGAGCTTGAGCTGCTGGAACGCGAACTTCTGGCCGGGGCACGCCCGTGGGCCGATGCCGAAGGGGATGTAGGCATAGGGGTGCCTCCTCTTGCACTCCTCGCTCTCCGGGTCAAACCGCTCCGGCCGGAACGCTTCGGGCTCCGGGAACTGCTCCGGGTCCCTCCCCAGCACCGCCGTCGCCAGCCACACCCACGTCCCCTTGGGCAGGAGGTAGCCTCCGATCTCGACGTCGGCGGTTGCCTCCCTTGAGACCACCGGGGAGCCGGGGAAGTATCGCATGGTCTCCTTCAGGACCTGCTCCAGGTAGGTGAACTTGGTGCGGAGGTCGTCGGCGTCGGGCACCACGTCCTTGGGCCCGAACGCGTCGATCTCCTGCAGCAGCTTCTCCTCCACCTCCGGGTGCGTGGACACGAGGTACACCAGGCTCGACAGCGTGAAGGACATGGTGCCGGAGCCGGCGAGCAGGTGCTCGTAGGTGAGCGCGCTGACGTAGTCCGGCGTGAAGAGCTTCCTCATGGCGTCGCTGGTGTCGATGCCGTTGAGGAGCACGGAGAGGAAGTTCTTCTGGCCCCTGTCGGCCTGCGCCGCCCGCTCCGCCACGATAACGTCGAGCTCGCCGCTGAGGGCCGAGTTGGTGTCGTCCATCCGCCGGTCCATGGATCCCGGCACGCTCAGCATCAGCTTCCGCAGCGGCTTCTGGAGCGCCGGCAGGAAGGTGCCGACGAGCATGGACAGCGAGCCCGACGTGTCCATCTTGAGGGACGTGGTGGCGTAGAGGTGCTTCTGGATGAAGTCGCGGGGCGCGTCGTGGATGATCTTCTCGGCGTCGTCGGCGTCCTTGGTGAGCCCGAAGTCGACGCCGAAGGCGGCCTGGCCGATGACGTCGGTGAAGAGCCTGATGGAGACGTCGGAGAAGGTGATCTCCTCGCCGGGGCAGAACAGGCTACCCGCCCGCTCGATGTATGGCTGGATCGCCGGGATGAGGCTCGCCAGGTGCGACGGCTGGTAGATGGAGATGATCACGTTCCGCATGGCTTGCCATGTCGAGCCTCTGCACATGCATGCATGCGGTTAATTAGTTTGACCAAAATTGTACCCTCCATACTAGCAGGTAGGAGTACGTACTTGGTGAAGAGGAGGCTCTTGTAGTGGATGGGCGAGCTAGCGATGGTGACCGGCACGCTCCTGTCGGTGATACTCTTGAACTTCTTGATGCCGGCCTCCCTGCACAGCTCCGGGTCCGCGAGCACCACCAGCGGCTGCCTGCCCATGTAAAACCTGAAGAAAACGACGTTAATTTAATTTCACATCCAGCAGGCCTTCATTCCCTAAGATAGACCTCAAGATTACCTATAGATGGGCCCGTATTTCTTCGCGAGGACGCCGAACGCCTGAGAGCCATGCTTGTCCAGCAGCGGCAGGTGGCCGACGAGGCCGTAGGCGAGGGGCCCGGGGACCCTGCGCAGGCGCCACGACGGCGCGTAGAAGTACAGTACGGCTAACGCGCCGGCGGCCATGGCCGCCACCGTGAACAGCATCGCCGGGAACGATGGCGGCTGGCCCCACACTGGTGCTGCTCCCGCCCCCTCCATTGCTTACTTTGCTTAGCTATAAGCTTCGTGAGTCTTAATTATCAGGCCGTACGTGGCTTCTTTTCTCGCTCGGAGACGCTAGCCGGATGGATATTCTGGATCGCGTGGCCATGGGAGCACTTATATACATATACGATGTACTAGTACGTTGTGTGATTATTTTCCTCCTTTATGATTGCCAAATTAGACTTTTCTATTTGGGAGCAGCCAATGAATGGGAGTTTCGGGGAAAGAGACGCATGGAAATTTCAATGATCTGCTGCACGTGGTCGGAGAACAGAGAGAGAGCGACGTACGTTCAGGTCTTCACGTGGCCCTACCAATATCGGTCCTAACACGTCACCACTAGAGAATGATTTTCCTATCGTGCATGTGAGTTCCGTGTCACGTTTTTTCGCTTCTCCAAGTCTCTCCTCCCACTATATAACCATCGTTACTTAAACCTTAGTCTTGAAACATGCTTTTTGTTACGCTTTTATATATAAAGCAACAACGGAACCAAATACACGACCAAAAGATATAAGATGTTGAGGTAATCACCATACAATGTATGGTACGAGGATAACCGGATCATGCACAACATAACAGGGAAAGCCACCACAATCGTTGCCCACACGGTTAAGAGGGAAAGCCACCACCATCGCCATGGTGCCATCGGAGAGCAAACCATGCAGATCGCCACCCGGAGCCGCTGCCCCGACATCCATATCCGAGAATCCATTAACCATCCACATCATGGCGCATCAACCACGCCGTCTCCTTTCACTCATACTCCTGCATTAGTCACAGAGTTGGGTCGATGCCTCCATGGTAGGAGGCGTACCCCTCCTACGTCCAAAACCACTCCTACTAGACCCGGACGACGCGCGCGGGGGGGGGGGGGGGGGAACCATGTGACTATGGATGGACACCGCCGTTCAAACTCACACGACACCATTCCTGTGGCCATCAACGATGATCTGCCTGACAGAAAGGCGGTGTCTGGAACATCCCCATCGACCACCGTCAAGACCATGCCGTTGAAAATATGCCCTAGAGGCAATAACAAAGATGTTATTATCATATTTCCGTGTTCATGATAAATATTTATTATCAATGCTAGAATTGTATTAACCGTAAACTAAGTACATGTATGGATACAGAAACGAATACCATGTCCCTACTAAACCTCTAGACTAGCTCGTTGATCAAGGATGGTTAATGCTTCCAGACCCTAGATATGAGTTCTCATTTGATAACGGAATCACATCATTAAATGAATGATTTGATGGACATACCCAACCGTAAGCTTCGTATATGCTTGTATCACTTAGTTTAATTGCTACAACTTTCTTCATGCCAAGTATTTGTGCAACTCCCTGGCACCGGAAGAATACTTTGTATGTATCCAAACATCACTTCATAACTGGGAGATCATAAAGGTGCTCTATAGGTATATCCAAAAGTGTTTGTTGGGTTGCATGGGTCGAGACTATAATTTGTCACTCCATATGAGAGAGAGTTATATTTGAGCCCCGTGGGTAACACGATATCCAAAGTAGCTTGCAAGCATGCAAATAATAATTCTAGTCACGTAGATATTGTATTATAGACCGAATAAAGAGATTATTCGATAACAAGATTGAACTAGGTACGACGACACCGACGATCGAATCTCAGGCAAGTAACATATTGCTAGACAAAGGGAATTGTGTATACGGGATTAACTGAATCCTTGACACAGTGGTTCAAACCGATAAAGACCTTCATGAATATATGGGAGTCAATATGAACATCTTTGTCTCGCTATTTGTTATTGATCGGAGAGGAGTCTCGGCCATGTCTACATGTTCTTGAACCCGTAGGGCCACACACTTAACTTTGGTAATGCTAAGGTAGTATTGGGATATTAATTTTGGTGAGACTGAATATTGTTCGGAGTCTCGTATGGGATCTGGGACATAAGGAGGATGCTCCCAAATGGTCCGAAGGTAAATGTTTACATATGGAAAATTCTTTTTTGAGATGGAAAGTTCTAAATTTTTGGTAGAGTATAGGGAAGGTTCTAGAAGGTTCTGGGTGTTCTAGTGTGAGGCCCAATGACCCAGGAAATGCCCACATGGACCGATGGGTGGGCGTACAAACCACATGGGTTGGACGCACCAAGCCCCAAAGCACATGTCGTTTTAAGTCTAAAGATAAGGTCTTATCTCTAAATTTAAAGGATCAAATCAAGAGATAAGATCGTATCTCTAATTTTAAAGGGATTTATCCCTTCTGGCCAGCCCTAGGAGGGGTTTGGCCGCCCCTCCTTACTTCCTTGCGTATATAAAGAGAGCGGATGCACATGAGGTGGGCTAGTGAAAGGATGTGGATGTCGCCCAGAGGGGGTGAATAAGCGCTTTAAAATAATTACGGTTTAGGCTTGAACAAATGCGAAATAAAACTAATGTTTAATTTGTCAAGAACAAAACCTAAAACAACTAGGCTCACCTATGTGCATCAACAACTTATGTTAAGCAAGATAAACAACTATAGTGATAGCAAGATATCTAGCAAGAAACAATATGACTATCACAAAGTAAAGTGCATAAGTAAAGGGCTCGGGTAAGGGATAACCGAAGCACGCGAAGACGACGAGTATCCCGAAGTTCACACCCTTGCGAATGCTAATCTCCGTTTGGAGCGATGTGGAGGCACAATGCTCTCCAAGATGCCACTAAGGCCACCGTAATCTCCTCACGCCCTCGCACAATGCAAGATGTCATGATTCCACTAAGAAACCCTTGAGGGCGGTCATCGAACCCGTACAAACAAGGTTGGGGCAATCTCCACGACTTAATTGGAGGCTCCCAATGACACCACCAAGATTCACCACAATGGATTGTGGCTCCGAGATGACCTCAAATGCTCGGGGCAATCTCCACAACCTAATTGGAGGCCCAGACGCTTGCATGGAGCTTTACATCACAATGATTGAGCTCCAAGGCACCACCAAGCTTCTAGAACGCCAAAGCATCCACGCAGAACAATCTCTAGTGGTACCAAGCACCCAAGGGTAAATAAGCTTCTCAACTTCTCACTTTCATGTATCATCGTGGATAACTTAAACCGATGCAACTAATGCAATGGCAAGAACACACGAAGTGGTCAAGCCTCTCACACTCAAATCCCTCCACAACAACAAAAGCTATGGAGGAATATGAGAGGAAGAACAAGGAGCTCACAAAGAACTCCAAGATCAGGATCCAAGGGGTTTCCCTCACATAGAGGAGAAAGTGATTGGTGGAGATATGGATCTAGATCTCCTCTCTCTTTTCCCTCAAGAACTAACAAGCATCATTGGAGGGAATGAGTGTTAGCAATCTCTAAGAAGGTCAACAATGGGGGAGGGGGGAAATGCGAGCTCAAGAGATGGAAAACCATTGGGGAAGAAGACCCCCTTTTATAGGCCTCCCCAAATCAAACCGTTATGCACTCAGTTAGTGCAGAAGAGGTAGTATCACTCAGGCGAGCGGTACTTCCGCTCGAACGGAAGTTTCAAGGAAAAACATGCAAACAACAAAGATATCGGGGCGGTAGTGTCGCCGAAGCGGTACTACCGCGCGCCCACGCGGTACTACCGCTCCCCCGAAGCGGTACTACCGCTCAAAATGTAAAAAGACCCGGAAGAAGCGAGAGAAAATATTTAAGTGAAAGTAGCAGCGGTTGTACATAGCGGAAGTACCGCCCAAGCTGTAGTACCGTGGTACCGAGCGGTACTACCGCTTGTTTACACAAAAACATCTCTCGTATTGAAACTATCATAACTTTCGCATACGAGCTCCGAATTGAGAAAACTCAAGCTTGTTGGATTCAGGACGACAAGGGCTATCCAACAGCAAAAAGAAATCTTAAGAAAATGCAGTTATGAAAATGCCAATGATAAAGAGATGTGAAACCTCTATGAATGAAGAACTGGCAAAAACTCCAACATCGAAAACATCATAGAAAATGCACATGAACACCGTTTTTGATGAACTCGAGCTTGTCATCAAGATGACCATAAGCTCGAATACTAACAAAGAGAAACGTCAAACAAGAACCAAGAAATATTATGCAAGTATGCAAATGGTTTGAGCCCTCAATGAACGATACGATCAAGCTACTCACTTGAGAGCCTCCCTTGACAGTACGACAATCTATCCTAAAATAGAAAAACCCTATCAAGAGAAAATATATACCTTTCACATAGTCCACTTGAGCTAGAATACGACGATCTTGACTTCCTCAAGATGGACCACCTTTCTTGATTGCGTTGGCTTGATGAAGACTAGTTGATTGCTCCCCCGTACTCACTATGGGTGAGCCACTCTTCAGCACATCTTCACAAGTCCATTGCCACCAAAGTCGATGGAAAGCTTCAAGCATGATATCTTTGTGATGCTCCACTTGAACTTGCACATCGCAATCTTGATGACGATCACCACTTGATGTCATCCTTTATGGGTTTAATGAGATCTTCCTCTTGACGCAAACCCATGAAAACACACCTAATCCCACATAGAACTCTCACAAAGACCATGGGTTAGTACACAAAAGCAATATTGACAATTCTTACCATACCATGGGATCACTTGATCCCTCTCGGTACATCTTGTACGCTTTGTGTGTTGATCATCTTGATTTACACTTTGTCTTACTCTTGATTAACCTTGTGTATTTATGACCATTCTTTGGGTAATACCTTGAATACCACTTTGGTCATCATATAAACTCCTTCAAAACCAACAGATGGACTTCAAGAACTGCCTATGGACAAATCCTTCGAATATAACATAAGATAACCATTAGTCCATAGGGATTGTCATCAATTACCAAAGCCACACACGGAGAAATATGCTCTAACAGCTACCCTGCCACCCTTTACCGCTGTCTCTCCAACCACTACTGCGTAAAAAGCAAGTAAATGCCTAAAAATCATCCAAGAATGATAATATAATAGCATGGAACAATAAATAATTATAGATATGTTGGAGACGTATCAAACTACGCTAACGATGGTCTTTAGATAGTTAATGCTTGAGGTCTACAAGGGTATGTTGAGCCCCCTCTCGTTGCTAGCATCTCCATAGAATAAATCTTGGGTGATTCGTAGGAAATATTTTGTTTTCCATGCAACATTCTCTGACACACGCCCAACCTCGCCATCACAAGTCGACCCTTGGCACTTCAAGGTCGCCACAACACACCATCCACCAAAGGCCCAATTGGATGGGTTGGTTCCACTACAAGGGACGAAACCATCTGAGCTACACTCATTTCGCGACTCGACTCGGATTATTATGTATTGGTTCGTTGAGTTAGTTTTATGTTTCAAAGTAAATGTTTCATTGCATATCAACTAATTAACTCTAAAATGATTGCAATCTTATTTGTTGGTATATGATGAACCTTTACAATACATTATAAAACAATAAAACAACATATCAAACTAATATGGATTGTGAGGCCAGCACAACTCTGTTCTCATGCGGGACCCAACAACTTTATGGATTGTGAGGCCAGCTGTCACGCCCAAGATGCGACCCTATGCTCAATTTGGCACGAAGGCCTCGTCGGGGATAGAAGCGCATCTCGTCGTGTCGCAAGAATGGATATCGTTACAAGTACATGTACTGAAATGAAGAGATATATATAGAATTGGCTTACACTCGCCACAAGCTACATTAGAGTCACATCAGTACATTACATAATCATCAAGAGTAAGAGCAGGGTCCGACTACGGACGAAAACAAACAAGAAAAGAAGAACGACATCCATCCTTGCTATCCCAGGCTGCCGGCCTGGAACCCACCCTAGATCGATGAAGAAGAAGAAGAAGAAGAAGAAGCAACTCCAAATGAACAATCAACGCGCTCGCGTCAAGTAATCTTTGCCTGTACCTGCAATTGGTGTTGTAGTAATCTGTGAGCCACCGGGGACTCAGCAATCTCATTTCCAAAGGTATCAAGACTAGCAAAGCTTAATGGGTGAGGTATGGTTAAGTGGTGAGGTTGCATCAGCGGCTAAGCATATATTCGATGGCTAAACTTACGAGCACAAGAAATAAGAGAGGGAAGATCTATGCATAACGGACGTGAACTACTGTTGATCAAATGAATGATCCTGAACACCTACCTACGTCAAACATAACCCCACCGTGTCCTCGATCCGAGAAGGAACTCACGAAAGAGACAGTCATGGTTATGCACATAGTTGTCATATTTTAATTAAGTTAACTTCAAGTTATCTAGAACCAGTGTTACACAAAGTTTCCACGTTGCCACATAACCGCGGGCACTGCTTTCAGAAAACATTTAACCCTGCAGGGGTGCTCCAACTAGTCCATCACAAATTACCACAAGCCGCATAGAAATCCTCAATCACGAAACTCGCGATCTCGTCGGATTCCCTAGTGGAAAACCTCAACTCTGAGATTACCCAAAGCATCACCGGAATCCCGATGCACAAGATATTCTGTCAATGGTAAAACTAATCCAGCAAGGCCGCCCGACGTGTCGACGAACCTGATAGGAGTCGCGTACCTCGTTCTCAGGACACGGCGGATGGAAAAGCCTACAGGTACCAAACCTCGAGTTGCCCCGTGGTGGCCCCGCAGTCTGTCCATTTTGGACCTCTCATGAGGAGCACTGGCCGAGGGTTGATTAAATTTCCTCGGGTTAATTACTCCCTATGCAGTTCATTAATTATTAGGCAAATGTAGTACCAAAGTTGGGCCTTGCCAGACCAGCTTTAATCTAAAACGAATTATCAAGGGGGTCCCCATAACAACCCCGATCGTGTTAGGAGCGCTCAATTATGGAACATAACACCAGTAGCCGAAAACTAAGGGGGCAAAGGTGGAACAAAACACCAGGCTAGAAAAGGCCGAGCCTTCCACCTTTTACCAAGTATATAGGTGCATTAAATTAAATAGCATTAATATATGGTGATATGACAAGGGACCCATGTTACCACATGGAAGCAACTACAGCTGCAACTAGCAACGCTAACAACATGGTTAAGCAAGCGGTAACATAGCCAATCAGCGGTTTGCTAGGTCGAACAGGTTGAAGGTAATCATGGCATTGTTGAGAGGCTGATATTTAACATGTGGTAGGCAACGAGACATAAACGATAGAAGCGGTAAAACTAGCATGGCAATGATAGTAATGGTATCTGGGGAAATGGTCATCTTGCCCGAGATCCCGCTTGGAAGAAGAACAACTCGGTGGAGTCGGCAAACCAACGTAGTCGAACGGGTCCTCACATTCCGACACGCTTGCAGAACTCTATCGAGACGGAGCAAACCGGAAACAAACATCAACACAGATATTCACCACACGATGCACATCATGATGCACAACCTAATATGATGCATGATCAGTTCAATGATGCAAGGGATGGCATGGCAATTCACCTCACGCAAACTCTACACTTTAAGTGAAGCTCGATATGCAACGGGTTACATATCGACGAAACTCCACGATTAATTATTTAATTCACTACCGATTTTTTACACGACAATATTAATTTGTTGTTAATATGGCAAGGGGTGAAACGATGATTCTACATGGCATCATAGTCGGTCAACACGCGGAACATAGAACAGAGCTACGGCACAAGAGGCATGCAACACAAAGATGATATGCCATGAATGCGTTATGAATGCAAGTTCATCAACACGGGCAAGAAGAGAAAGAAATAGGTGTCGCCACGGCGAGCGAGAGGGAACCATGGCGGCAAGACGGAAACGATGCCACGGCAACGATCCTATCCCGATAACTCGTCGAGATTTCGTGCCAACGAATAGAAAGCGTGTGCGGGAACGTTAAATAAAGGTGGGGTGATCCCGGTTACCGGGTTCCCAGGTGTCGAGGCACGACGAAAGAAGACAACGTGCAACGGGCATACATACGGTGCATACACACGATGCAACTCATACATCACATGCATACGGTTCTCGGCCACGTCTCATCGTTATACCTTCAACGCGTGCGAATCGGAGGGGATCGGGTCGTAGCGGACGTCGTGGAAGTAGTTGTCGACGTGGACGTCGTGGAAGTAGTTGTCGTCGTGGTCGTCGTGGAAGTAGTGGTACTCGGGTCTCGTCGACGGTAGTCGTTCGCTCGGCGTCGGTTCACGGTCTTCGGCGACGGTTGTGGAACTCTTTCCGAAGATGGTCAGGGTCGTCGTGGACGACGTGGTGCACGGTGATCTTGTCGGTTCCTCGGCGGAGGGGAACGGCGCACGCGACGACGCATGCGGCACCACAACAAATGCATTGGCACCGGCAGGCAACGGCAAGCAGCACAACAACCAAGCCTAGCATCTAATAGCAAAAGCAACTAACAACCTCTAGATATAGCCGCTAGGTACAGGCTTCTACTAGCAACAGTCTCGTCCAGCAGGCAGTGGCTAGCACGGCAGCAGCAGCACAGCAGCACATGGCAGCATCAAGCTTGGCAGCGGCAACTTCAACCGGCAGCAGCATCTAGCAGCAAAGCAACTATTAGCAACAGCAAAGCGACGCAAGCAGCAAGCAGGCATCGCAGCAAGAATAGCGTCAGCAATAAGCAACGAGCTACTATCACAAGCAAGCAGTAGCAACATGAGCAACACAACGGCACACAAGGTAGCAGCGGCTACACATGCATCGGCAGCAAACCAGCAACAGCAAAGACACGGCATCAGGCGAGCAGCTAGCGGCAGGAGGAGACCGGGGCCAGGGCGACGAGCTCGGCAGCAGCAGCATGCGGCTACAGTGCGCAGCAGCAGGCCAGCAGAACAGCGACACGGCACTGCGGCAGGAGCAGCAAAACGGCACAGGCGCGCGGCGGCACAGCTAGCAGCTCGCGAGCAGCTCCTGAGGAGGAGGTCGGCAGCGCGGGGAGGAACGACGAGGCGGAGGAGCAGGGCAAACCGGCGGCGAGGCGAGCATGGCGACAGGGAGACGGCCATGGCAGACCTGGTAGGACGGCGGCGCGGCCACGACGAGCGCGGGAACGGCGAGGGGCGGCTCGGGGAAGCTACTGCGGCGGCTCGGGGAGGCGGCGCGGCGGGGAGCTAGCGCGGGGCACGGCGGGGCGCGCGGGAGGGAGCTGCTGCGCTGGCGGCGGCGACTGGAGGCGACGACCTTCGGTTGACCAGGGGGCTCGAGCCTGGGGAGGGGCTGACGGCGCTAGGAGGGACGAGGGGAATGAGGGGAATCGGGAGGAGAGTCCCCTCTCGCTAGGGCAGGGGCTCTGGGCCTGGGGCTGGCTTGGGCCTTAGCCGGCTCGGCTGGGCTCCCTCTCTTGGCCCCCCTTTCTTTTTTTCTAAATAAAACAAACACACCGCAAAAAGAAAAAGGCTTAAAGAAAAGGAAATAAAATAAATGCTTTTGGGCCCTTGCAAAATAAACCCCAACTATAAGAAATAGATTGGGCTTTTTTAAAACAAATAAAAATGAAACCTTTTTTTAAGAATAAATAAAACCTCTTTTATTTAAAGAATAAAATAAAAGCTCTTTAAAAGAGAAAATAAAATGAGCCGGTTTTAGAAAATAAACAAAAGGAAAAAAAATAAAGGACTCCCAAGGGGTTGCCCCCACATTTAATAAAAGGGTTCATAAAAGAAGACGCTTTTTTTAAAGGGATTAAGACGGAAACTTTAGCCAAACCACAAAATATGAAAAGATAGGGGAGAGAAGGTTTAGGTATGCGGTGCAACAGGGTTTGAGGTGGCTCTTACGCACCCGCTCTCATCACTCCAACAAGACAACTCCACTCACAAGGCACCGACACCCAACAACACGGAGCAAAAAGCAACACCGACAAAACACAGTTGACATGATGCCATGCATGATGTCATGATGCAAACTAAATGATGATGCAACCAACAAAATAAACTAGCCACACGACGGAAACGGAATAAAGGGGGAATCTTCTGGAACGTCGGTCTCGGGCTGTCACACCAGCACATCTAGGTAGGTGCGTGTGTCCCCACATCCGTGTGTCCCTGCGGATGTCAGCTAGTATGTGAGTAGATTTTTGGGATGTGGCAACCACATTTCCTTCTTTTGTTTTCATGTTGCATCAGCTAATGCAATGAGAGATCTCCAATATGATGGACTACCATGATAAATTTTACTCTCTGTGTTCCATGATTTTTGTCGTGTTTCAGCATAAAAATGGCAACGTTCCAATTAATTACATTGATGTGATGGGCATGTCTCACAGATTTCAAATTGAAATCACATGAAACAAAAATAATATAATAAATCCCACTAAATGGTACTAATTGTCTTAAAAATATAAAATATTTATTTTATTATTTAACAATGAAGCATCAGGTTAAAAATACAATGAACACACACTATCATACTACATGAGTAAGAAGCACACAACTAACATCAATGCACACACAGATAAAGGAAGACAACGGCAAAGAGAAAATACATACAAGATGAAAGCTATGCGAAGACTGTTGGGGAACGTCGCATGGGAAACGAAAATTTCCTACGCGCACGAAGACCTATCATGGTGATCTCCATCTACGAGAGGGGATATTCGATCTACGTACCCTTGTAGATCGCACAACAGAAGCGTTAGTGAATGCGGTTGATGTAGTGGAACGTCCTCACGTCCCTCGATCCGCCCCGCGAACCGTCCCGCAAACAGTCCCACGATCTAGTGCCGAACGGACGGCACCTCCGCGTTCAGCACACGTACAACTCGACGATGATCTCGGCCTTCTTGATCCAGCAAGAGAGACGGAGAGGTAGATGAGTTCTTCGGCAGCGTGACGGCGCTCCGGAGGTTGGTGATGATCTAATCTCAGCAGGGCTTCGCCCGAGCTCCGCAGAAACGCGATCTAGAGGTAAAACCGTGGAGGTATGTGGTCGGGCTGCCGTGGCAAAAGTTGTCTCAAATCAGCCCTAAAACCTTCGTATATATAGGTGGGAGAGGGGGGGCCTTGCCTTGGGGCTCAAGGAGCCCCAAGGGGGTCGGCCGAGCCAAGGGGGGGGAGTCCTCCCCTTCCAAACCGAATCCAACTAGGTTTGGAAGGAGGAGTCCTTCCCCCTTTTCCCACCACCTCTTTTTTTTCTTTTCTCTTTGATTTTCTTCCTACGGCTCATAGGGCCTTCTTGGGCTGTCCCACCAGCCCACTAAGGGCTGGTGCACCACCCCCAAGGCCTATGGGCTTCCCCGGGGTGGGTTGCCCCCCCGGTGAACACTCGGAACCTATTTGTCATTCCCGGTACATTCCCGGTAACTCCGAAAACCTTCCGGTAATCAAATGAGGTCATCCTATATATCAATCTTCGTTTCCGGACCATTCCGGAAACCCTCGTGATGTCCGTGATCTCATCCGGGACTCCGAACAACATTCGGTAACCAACCATATAACTCAAATACGCATAAAACAACGTCGAACCTTAAGTGTGCAGACCCTGCGGGTTCGAGAACTATGTAGACATGACCCGAGTGACTCCTCGGTCAATATCCAATAGCGGGACCTGGATGCCCATATTGGATCCTACATATTCTACGAAGATCTTATCGTTTGAACCTCAGTGCCAAGGATTCATATAATCCCGTATGTCATTCCCTTTGTCCTTCGGTGTGTTACTTGCCCGAGATTCGATCTTCAGTATCCGTATACCTATTTCAGTCTCGTTTACCGGCAAGTCTCTTTACTCGTTCCGTAATACAAGATCCCGCAACTTACACTAAGTTACATTGCTTGCAAGGCTTGTGTGTGATGTTGTATTACCGAGTGGGCCCCGAGATACCTCTCCGTCACAGGGAGTGACAAATCCCAGTCTCGATCCATACTAACTCAACGAATACCTTCGGAGATACCTGTAGAGCATCTTTATAGTCACCCAGTTACGTTGCGACGTTTGATACACACAAAGCATTCCCCGGTGTCAGTGAGTTATATGATCTCATGGTCATAGGAACAAATACTTGACATGCAGAAAACAGTAGCCACAAAATGACACGATCAACATGCTACGTCTATTAGTTTGGGTCTAGTCCATCACACGATTCTCCTAATGATGTGATCCCGTTATCAAGTGGCAACACTTGCCTATGGTCAGGAAACCTTGACCATCTTTGATCAACGAGCTAGTCAACTAGAGGCTTACTAGGGACAGTGTTTTGTCTATGTATCCACACATGCACTGTGTTTCCAATCAATACAATTATAGCATGGATAATAAACGATTATCATGAACAAAGATATATAATAACAACTAATTATTACTGCCTCTAGGGCATATTTCCAACAAAGACAAAGGAAGGAGAAGAAAAAACAGAACCCTAAATGATCAAAACATCAATTTACCAAAAATACAACAACAACCAACAACCCCAACCATTTCTTGACAACACACTGGCCACGAGAAAGGTTCTCGAGTGCCAATGCCTCGAGAAAGCAAACCAACGCACAAGCATCGTCATAGTAAGAATCCAATCACTGAAGGCCAGATCGCGGGTTCTCGCCTTTAAGATCGAGTCCGAGCACTCTTCAATCAAAACATTCAACAAGGTAACCACAAATTAAACATTAATAAAGTCAGGTATAGTTAACTAAGATCAGACCTAAGGTATTCACCCCCGAGCTTGAGATCGCGTACTCAAAAAGCACCATCACAAAGAATCTAGCCATCTCACACAAGCTCAATTCGCAACCCTTTCTAAGTTCGTATCGTATGCGACCCACCACACAGTGAAAAAGGAATAACCAATTCGAATCTAGTCTAGTGCTATGCGACGTAAGTTTGAATTCTGTATCTGCATGAAAGGAAAAAAAAAATCAAACAACCACGCCTTTCTTGCTATGGTCCGTATCTGCATGAAAGGAAAAAAAAAAGTAAAATCAAACAACCACGGCTTTCTTGCTTGGACGCCGTCCTGGCTCGGTCGCTAGTTACGAAGCAACTTCAAGGCTTCCTTCTGGCTGTTGACTCCACCAAACCCACTCAAAATACGGTTCAAGCGCATCACAGAGCGTAGCAGCGAAAGCGACTTATCTGGGGACAGATAGCAGATCGTGAGGTTCTCCGCATGCTGACTGAACCGGCCGGCCGGTTGTCGTCGGTCAACATTGTAGGCGCTCGTCCGGAGAATTGACGGTGTGTGATGTCCAAGAATTGACGGAGTGATCGACTAATAGTTAATTGACCAGAGTGCTACAACGATTTGTACGAGGCTGCTCAACCATCCTTGGATCAGATCTGTTCATCAACGGAAATCATGGGATCACAAAGTCAAATGTGAATCGTATATATGTACGCAGAGCAATTTCAATTAATTAACATGTTGAACCAGAGGTCTCAATTTTTATTTTTTACTATAATATACTAATATTAATACTATACTGTACTACTCCATTCGTCCTAAAATTTTTGTCTTATATTTGTCTAGAAATAAACATATCTAGTCATGTTTATCTATATACTGTACTAATATTTACCTATATATATAATTAATCTCTATTTTCCAGTAATAAAACACAGATTTTTCTTTTGCATTTATCATTGTTAAAATTGTCCTGAAAATTTAAAATATTTACTTCACTGCCACCCATAAGTTAAAAAAGGACTGTTTGCCGGTCATCCGTTGTCCGTGCGGTCAGAGCCCTCCGATGCGTTTTTTTCGGCCTGCACACATCCGCCCCGCAGTCCATGAAGCAGAGCCACCATTATTTTTATTTTCATATTTTGTTTTTTATAAAGGAGGTTTTTTTAGAGCATCTTCAACACGCGCCCAAAAACTACTCAGCGCGTTAAAAGATTCATTTTTTGGGCGTCGGACTGCTCCAGCAGAAGCTGCAAAACGCTGCGCGCGCTAAAAACTTTTGGGCGCGCGCTAAAAAACGCTATCGCGCGCATCATATTTGGTGCGCCGGCTTGCGCGCGCAGCAAACTCTGAGCGGCTGCAGATGGGACCGCTGAATCGGACTGGATTGAACGCCGCACTAGCGCGCGTCTGTTGGAGATGCTCCGGTCCCCGCGCTTCAAAACTGCTACAGTGACGCGCTAAAAAATTTATTAGGCGCGGATTTTTTGCGCTGCCGTTGGAGATGCTCTTATGAAAGCTCCTACCTGCCGCTTATTGCGACAGGACTCCTACGCGCTAGGGCTGGACGTTCAGTTTATATGGTTAATACGGTTCGGTTTATTCGGTTCTGTATAATTTTGGTTTTAAAGGAATAGAAACCGAAATAATCATTTCAAATTTAAAAACTGAACCATATTAACCATAATATATCGGTTCGGTTTGTTCGGTTAACCGAAAAACCAAAATTCATGCACTTGTCAGTATAAGTGTAATGACTCGAGATCACTGATTTGGATTGTATAATATGCAAAAGGATAATCACAGGTTCTAGCAACCTTAATATCATTCTATGTTTTATTCGGTCAAGCAAACTAATAACCATAATTAAGTAGAAAAATCACATGGAACATGAAATGTATTATATGCGGAGAAAATGTGTGATGCCTTCATATTGTTGCACTTTTGGAAACAAGGTATTACATGGGGTATCCCACATATCGGTTTGTTCGCTCTATTCGGTTTCTGGGCACAAAAACCGAACAAAAACAAAACATCGAACAACCTTAAAATTTCCCAACGAACCAAAAATCAGACCAACAAATAAACCGAGAAATCGGTTAATACGGTTCGGTTCGGTTTGGTTTTTCCGGTTTTCGGTTTTATAGTGCCCACCCCTACTCCCAGCGCCGCACAGCGTGGGCGGCCCAATTGGGCCGGCCCAGTCTTTTCTGTTATTTTTTCCTTTTATGTTTATTTCCTTTTTTGGTTCTTTCTTCTTTCCCTTTTTCGTTTCTTTTTGTATTTGAAGCAAAAATATTTTTCAAATTTGCTGAATAATTTTGAAACATAGTGAACAAATTTGGAAGCGTGAACAATTTTTTAAAACATGAACATTTTTGAATCTTGAGACTAGAATTTTAAAAAGGAGAACAAGTTTGAAAAAAAACCCAAATAAATTTGGAAGCACGAACAATTTTATAAAGTATGAACATTTTTGAATCTTGAGACTTAAATTTTAAAAAGGAGAACAATTTTGAACAAAAACCCAAATAAATTTGAAAGCACGAACAAATGTTTAAAGCACAAAGATATTTCGAATTTAGAGAACAACTTTTGAAACCGAGAACAATTTTGAAAAATTGTGAACAAATTTGGAAGCGCGGTTTTTTTTAAAGCACGAACATATTTTCAATATTGAGATTTGTTTTTTGAAAAAGGAGAACAATTTGGAAAACTGCAAACATATTTGAAAGCACAAACAATTTTTTAATTTTGAGAACAAATTTTGAAACTAAGAATAGTTTTGAAAAATCATGAATAAATTTGGAAGCACGAATAATTTTTCAAAGTGCGAACAATTTTTGAATCTTAAGAACAAAATTTTGAAAAGGGGAACAATTTTGAAAAACCCTAAACAAATTTGGAAGCGCGAACAAAATGTTTAAAACACGAACATTTTTTAAATTTTGAGAACAAATTTTGAAACCGAGAACAATTTTGAATATTATGTAAAAAGTAGACTTGTGGCAGTAATAAATAAGTATTTGTGAAGACATTTTTGTTGTTGCAAAGTAATGTTATTTCAAAACATTAATTTGCATTTCATAACATTGAAAGCAGAAACATAGCTCCTTGAGAACAAACAAAAGTAGTTCAAAAACATACAATACTAAAAGGTTCAAAGTTTAACAAGTCTTAATATCTAAAAATTGCAAAATACTTCATGCATTACATTAAATTGTCATTCGGACCTGAATTCATCAAACATGTTAACTTTTGCTTTTTTATGCAGTTGTTGCTTTCTTCTATAGGGCAGTAATTTTCTTTGCTTCTACTCCCGTTTTCTTGTCTTCTGCAGCCCTCTTCCTTGCCTCTAGCAGTGCTTCTTTTTTATCTGCTGTTTCAAGCTTCTTGGCCTCAAGTTCTTGCTCTCTCTTTTTTATTGCCTCTACTTTCAAAGCTTCTTTTTCATGAGCTTTTTTGGCCTTTTCAAATTGTTTCTTGGCAAGGGATTCAACTTCTTTTTGCAAAGCAACAGCTTCCCTTTGTTCTAGGATTTCAGCACACCTCTTTTCATGCAATATTTCATTGGATTGCTGCTTTGCCTCCCTCATGACTTCAACTCTAGCTACAAGGTTACCTAATCTTGTTGTTGTGATGTTGCCTACAGATGGCATTACACCTCTAGCTTCTTTCAGGCAATGGTCCTAGAATCTTTCTTTTCCTTTTGTGCAGGAGCCTGTAACAGTAATGAAACATGAGAACATGACAAATGTTTAGATGTTCAACATGCCAACAAGTTCAATGGATATACCTCATTTCTCATGATTTCCATAACTGAATGTGGATGAAGAGCTCCTATAGGAGGCATGGCATGTTTCTGTGTGACAACAGACTCCTCACATGTCTGTGTCATAGATGGTCCACGGGCTTGTTCTTCTTCTTCAAGTGTTGCTCTAGGCCTCTTCCTCATTTTCTTTTGCATAGGATTTTCTGCACGTAGGCCTTGCTTGAAGGCAGAGCATCCTTTCTTGTTATGCCCAGGATTGTTACAATGGGTGCAATGAATAATTGTGCATGTCTTGTAATCTTTTCCCGTCCTTTTCTTGACCTTTCTCCCTCTCTTGTCGTCATACAAAGGAGGCTTAATTACACAACCACCCATTTTCTGCCACTCCCTCTTGTCTTTGCAAGGCATAATAATGTGAGCATATGCTTTGGAGAAATTGCAAAGAGCATAAGACTTGTGCACCATTTCCTCGGGATCAATTAGTTCTTCTCTATAGCAGGATATGGAGTGGGCGCAGGGAAAGCCAGTTAATTGCCATCTTCTACATGTGCATGCTTTGAACCGCAACTCCAGAATGTAGTCCCTACCATGTGAAGAAACTTGGAATATTACCTCTCCAGCATTAGTAGGGTAACAAATGTTAGACCATTCTATGTGCTTTAGAAGCCTTTTCTTGATCTTTGGGCAGATTGGACCATTAAATTTCTTAGCCTCTTGCTGCTTGCTATAATGTCTGCTTGAAAGTTGTGACTTGATTCTATCAATCATGCTGATGATTGGCAAGTCTCTATCCTCCAAAATATATCTAAAAGTAATTGAAAGAACATATACCAAGTAAATATCACATTTGAAAATCTCACAAAATATACCAAGATATATCTACAAAATATATGAAGAACACACAATAAGTTCCACTTATTATTGAAAACCTCACAATTTTTGTTTAGTAAAATACCACATTTGGGGAAATCAGTCTGGAATGCCCTAACCCAAGTGTTCGGCCTCTTATCTGCAAGCCAAGCATGAGCCTCATTGTCAAGAAGTCTCATCTCTTCCATATAATGTTCATACTGATCAACTCTAGTGCACCTAGCTATCTTCTAGAGTTGGTTTTTCAAAACATATCCTGTGTATTTTGCTCTGAAATTCTGCCAAAGGTGCATCACACACAATCTGTGTTCTGAATCAGGAAAATGCTGCTCTACCGCATTTATTAGGCCCTTTTTCTTATAAGACATGACATTCCATGCTGAGGTGTTTTCAATCCCAAGATCTTGTTTCAATGTGTTGAGAAACTAGCTCCAATTGTTATTATCTTCAACATCTACAACGCAATCTGTGATAGGATAGATACAATCATTAGGATCTATGTGTAACAGCCCATATGTGTTCCTTTCCATATTTATACTCTTTTCCTATTTTGTGGAACCATGTCTTGGATATTATATAAAGTTATCATTTCATGTGTCTTCATTTCATATCATCATCTTGCATCATAGCATCCTTTCCAATTGTATTGCTTTCCTTACTTGTGTTGCTAGGAGTGGATCCATCATGGTAGTGCTAGCATGCTTATGAGTGGTGTGGGATGTTGTGGTGTTTTCAACCAATGCTTTTCAAACAATGCTAAAAACCCTCCCCCATTGTTTGTTTAACTTGTGATTTAACTTTGTTTGTAACTGAGTTAAAACTGTTATTTATTTAGAGGATTACTTGTGGTTGGGGGGGGGGGGTAACTCTCACTGTAGTATTAGACTTTAGTTCTATGGGGGTTTTAATAAAAACATCATGTTAATTCCTGTTTTGGGTTGTAGTTTATTTTGTCTAAAAATCGGGTTCGCATTTTTATTAAATAGGGCATAAATCCCTCATGCCCCATTTGTTTTTATTTTCTTTTTCAAACCCCTGTGTTGCTCTGAGGTATTTCGATTGCTGTTTTATTTATTTTAAAAGGAAAACCTTTTATTTTTCTTCCTGTTTTAACCAGACGCAAGAGAAGCCCAGGTGGGCCGGCTCCCTCCTCTCCACCTGGGCCTCGCCTCTCTTTTTCTCCCACGCACGGCCCCTTCCCCGTCCCTTCTTCCTCCTCTGACGCCGTCCCCCCTCGTGATGCTCTCCGTCAGGGTTCAGAGAGAGAGGGAGATCGTGCATGCCGTTGCCGTCTCTTCCTTCCTCTATTTAACCCTCGGCGTGCGTGCCCGATAGGGTTTCCCCCTATTCCCCATCGCGCCGCCGCCCTCTTCTTCTTCCTCCTCCTCCTTCTCCCCCACGTAAGTCTCTGTAGGTTACAAAGAGCAGACCCGAGAGAGAGAGAGAGAGAGCAGATCGCCGCTGTCCCCCTCCGTGTTGCCGTCGCCTCCGGCTCCGGCAGGCATGTTCAGTGCCTCGAGAGGACTCCCCGCATTCCATTCCCGGCGCTAGGAGTCCCGGAGGTCCACCGCAGCGACGACCCCTTCCTATTTTTCCTCGCCGTCGTGCTGCTCTGCCGCGATCGTCGTGCTTCGACTCCAGTAGGCGTCCGCGACTCTTCTTCCCCTGCGACGGCTTCGTGTGAGCCAGGTTAGCACACCGTCCCTTTTTCCCTCCTCCTTCTCCCCTAGACGCGTCGTTGCAACGCTTTCCGGCTTGCTGTCGCTGCCGAGTCAGTAGAAGTGTCGCGCCGCCCAACCATCATTGCGGGCTCCCTCCCGCCGTGCTAAGCTTGGGAATGGGTTCCCCTGGGATCCCGCGTCAAGCGTCGTGTGTCGCCGCGACGAGTAGGTCACCGGAGCATCGTCGGAGAAGGTCCCGTGTTCCGGCCACGTAGGAGGTAGTAGAGCAGAGGGGGCTGCTCAAAAGAGCAACACCCCCCTCTTTGTTAAGAAACGCTAGCCTAGCGTAGTGGCAACCGAGTCGGGCGCCTTCGCCAGCGTCGCGGGTTCGAATCCACCCCCGGACGTCCTTTTTCTTTTCTTTTCCTAGTTTCTGTGCAGCGCGAGAGAGGGCTTACCTTGCATGTAGCCCTCTCTCTCGTAATCCCCGATGGCCTAGCCGAGTGGTGTGAGTCTGTCATTGCACCAGGGGGGTTGTGGGTTCGATCCCACATCCTCCCCCCTTTTTGTATTTTGATTTTATATTTTTCTTTTAATGTTACTTTTTTGTGTTGTTTCATTTTACTGCCAGGGGGTTGTGCTTGATGTTTTCTTTTCTTTCTCCCATGTTGCACTAGAGTGTAGTGTATGTGTGTGTAGATAGGGTGTAGGTGGAGATGTGTGTGCATGTGTGTATGTGTGTGCACATAAACACTTCAGCAAGTGTGCATCTCCACATATAGTTAGATGTGTGAATCTTCTATGTGAGTGTTGTGAGTAGTTCTTGTGTGTGTGCATGTGTAGGTGTTGAGGGTGTGGTGTGAGTCCACATATACATGTGCATGTGTATGTGTGTGCACATGTGTGTATGTGTGTGGATGAACACTTTTCTCTATGTTAGTGTGACCTTGTAAGTGAATCCATGCTATGCCTAGATAGGTTGATCTTGTCCTAGGAATGTGCATGTGTAGATGATACCAAATGTGATAGCCTCTACATGTGATTATAGCCATTAGTAACTTATAGAATTCTTGGTGATATTTTCGAGCTAGCCTTGTGCATTATTGTTACATGCAAGTACCTATGTATGATATATGGTTTTGCGGTAGAATCATCCGAGGAATCCAATGGTGCAGTCAGATTTCACTTTAGAGCAACTTCATAAAACTGTTATTTTCTGATGTGATGCCATGTTTAGCGCTTTACATTAGGTGATGCTTTCGCCCTTTGTGGACGATTCCTTGATGGAACGGTAGTGGGTGAACCCCTCTACAGCATGGGACCTTCATTTTGTTCTTAGGGTTTTGTTTGCACCTATTGTGCCCTGTCAAAGTGGGTACTTGGTTGAATCTATCAGACTTGTGAAAACCTGAGAATTTCACTAAGTTAGGGAATCTGGAGTTATTTTCTTCCCCCGTTGTCTTGTGTGAATTAGCTCCTGTGTTGGGAGTTAGCCCATGCAACAAACTACCGTTTGTGAGATTTTATGTTTTTTTAACTCCTTGTTAAATTTCATGCTTATACACCTTCTGTTGATATCATTTTGGAGGCCGCCAAAATGCTTGAGAGCATAAGCAGCTGGTGAAAATCTGTGATTTTCAATAAGTCCCAATCTGTGATAGTTTTGTCCAAGTTAGTGTCTATAGATCTGCTCATGGATGATTCCTTTACCTTAGCTTCTTGTCCAGGGTTGTAGTGCTTTTGGATGGCTTTAGTTTCATGCCTTGTTTGAGTTATTTATAGGGTTGCAGCTACTATAGAACTGGTAGTCGAACTCCTATGTTGCTGTTGAAAACAAATTGTATGTTTGTAATGTTTTGAAGCTTGTGTGGGCATTGTTGATGGTGTGGTGTGATCCCAAGCACCATCCCACTTGTAATGTGTTGCTTGATCATGTGGCAACATGGATGCACCAGTGAGTGCCCATTAGTGTGTGTTTGTGGCTACTTCGAACCTTAGGTCTTTGTAACTTCTTTTGTAGTTTTCGGTTGATCCGTGACTCCGTTCTCTACATTCTTTATATGTTTTTGCATCGTTTTCTCGTGATGTACATGTTCATGCCATATTCATGCATGTCAAGATAACTTAATATGAGGTTCTGTACAGAATTCAATTAACTCAACTAATTGATAACCCACAAGTGTAGGGGATCGCAACAGTTTTCGAGGGTAGAGTATTCAACCCAAATTTATTGATTCGACTCAAGGGGAAGCGAAAGAATATTCTCAAGTATTAGAAGCTGAGTTGTCAATTCAACCACACCTGAAAGATTAGTATCTGCAAGCAAAGTATCAGTAGCAAAGTGGTATGATAGCAACGGTGCCAGAAAAAGGTCTGTTGACGGCAGACTATTCCTAACTTGTTGTATCAATGGCGCCAGAAAAGTCTTGCATCAGGTAACAAAAAAGTAACAAGTAACAGCAGCAGCAAGTAACAGCAGTAGTGACAACAGTAGCAAGGATCAGTAGTAAAAGACTCGTAGGCATTGGATCGGTGATGGATGATTATGCCGAATGTGATTCATCATGTGATTCTGCACAAAAACAACACCATGGCAATTCTGCTGAAAACAACGTTAGTCCGGGTTAGTTCCATTCAAATCATGCAAATTAGAGTCCAAAACAAGGGCAAAAGAGTTTGGAAAATTAGATACGACGGAGACGTATCAACTCCCCCAAGCTTAAAGTCTTGCTTGTCCTCAAACAATTCAGTTGACAAACTGAAAGAGACAAAAGAAAAACTTTGATGAACTCTGTTTGATCTTGTTGTTGCAACTATGTCTAACTCATATCCAGAGTTTCAGCAAGATCACAAGCAAACCGCATAAACAAATGACATCTAGGTCTCATGGTAAACTCATATCAACTGCATAATCAACTAGCAAACAAATAATAATAAGTCTCGAACGTCAACAATTCAAACAAAACAACATGAAGCAGTACGAACAGATGGTATCTCGCTAGCTCTTTCTGAGACCGCAAAACATAAATGCAGAGTGATACGTCTCCATCGTATCTACTTTTCCAAACTCTTTTGCCCTTGTTTTGGACTCTAATTTGCATGATTTGAATGGAACTAACCTGGACTAACGCTGTTTTCAGCAGAATTGCCTTGGTGTTATTTTAGTGCAGAAATCAAAGTTCTTAGAACGTCCTAAAAATTTACGAGGAACATTTTTGGAAAATATGAAAAATACCCGCGCAAAGGTCCACCTGAGGGGGTGGGCCAGTGGGCCACAAGCCCTGCCACCCCCACCCCCTGGTGGCGGTGGGCAAGCTTCTGGGGCCCACATGGCTCTGCCACCCCCAATCTCAGCTCTATAAGTTCACTTTCGTCCTAGAAAAAATAAAAAGAAAAGATTTCATCGCGTTTACAATACGGAGGCGCCGCCACAACCTGTTCTTCATCTGGAGGGCAGATCTGGAGTCCGTTTTGGCCTCCGGAGAGGGGAAATCGTCGCCATCGTCATCATCAACCTTCTTCCCTCTCCAATTCCATGAAGCTCTTCGTCGTTCGTGAGTAATCTATTCGTAGGCTCGCTGGGCGGTGATGAGTAGGATGAGATCTATCATGTAATCGAGTTAGTTTTGATGGGGATTGATCCGTAGTATCCACTATGTTCTGAGATTGATGTTGCTACTACTTTGCCATGCTTAATGCTTGTCACTAGGGCCCGAGTGCCATGATTTCAGATCTGAAATTATTATGTTGTCACCAATATATGTGTGTTTTAGATCCGATCTTGCAAGTTGTAGTTACCTACTATGTGTTATGATCCGGCAACCCCGGAGTGACAATAACCGGAACCACTCCCGGTGATGACCATAGTTTGAGGAGTTCATGTGTTCACCAAGTGCTAATGCGTTGGTCCGGTTCTTTATTAAAAGGAGAACCTTAATATCCCGTAGTTTCCTTTTGGACCCCGCTGCCACGGGAGGGATGGACAATAGATGTCATGCAAGTTCTTTTCCCTAAGCACGTATGACGACACACGGAATGCATGCCTACATCACATTGACGAACGGGAGCTAGCCACATATCTCTCCGTGTTATAACTGTTGCATGATGAATATCATCCAAACAAATCACCGACCCATTGCCTACGAGTTTGTCCTACTGCTGTTGTTACTTGTCTTGCTCTGCTGCTATTACTTGTCTTGCTCTGTTGCTACTGTTGCTACTACTGTCGCTTGCTACTGTTGCTACTTGCTACTGCTGTCACTACTGCTGTCACTACTGCTGTTCCTTGCCACTGCTATTACTCGTTACACTGCTGCTACCTGCTACAATCTTGATCGCTGGTCGTTGATCGGAACTGACAATTTCCGTCCACGAGGCAACTTGGCGCCATTGATACAATCGTTAGAAATAGTCTGCCCTGTTAACAGATTGTTTCTGACACCGTTGTTATCATACTACTTTGCGGTTACTACTTTGCTTACATATACTAATCTTTCAGGTGCGGTTGAATCAGACAAATTCAGCTGCTAATACTCGAGAGTATTCTCTCACCTCCTGCCTGGCGTACCCACAAATTTGGGTCGAATACTCTACCCTCGAAAACTGCTGCGAACCCACGCGCTGGTGGGCCATCAACAACATTCTTCTAGTTTCGTTGCCGGGGAGTGCTAGCAGCATTCTTCTGGTGCCGTTGCAGGGGAAGGCTTGTTGTCACAGAATCAACATTCGTCTAGCTATTGCCAGAGAGCGCCAATCAGCATTTTTCTGGCGTCGTTGCCGGGGAGGTATTGCTATATTCTCTGAGTCACTTGGTATATCTGTTGATCACTGTGAAGAATCTGAAGGATCCAAAAACCAAAGTCTTGCCCTCAAC
The DNA here is from genome assembly GCF_904849725.1 of Hordeum vulgare subsp. vulgare. Classification (NCBI taxonomy): domain Eukaryota; kingdom Viridiplantae; phylum Streptophyta; class Magnoliopsida; order Poales; family Poaceae; genus Hordeum; species Hordeum vulgare. Next base: position 580,584,391 of record NC_058521.1, read on the forward strand.
TACGAGGGGAGATAAGGAATTGCCATCTAGCTCTGCACTTGATTCACCTTCAATTATGAGTAAGTTTGCGACATCACCTCCTGCTAGAAATCTTGATACGTCGCCTGTGCTTGATGATGCTTATGATGCTACTGCTAGAGATGCTATGCTTGATACTATGCCTGATACTGTTATGCCTGATACTGCCAGAGATGCTATGCTTGATACTTCTAGAGATGCTATGCCTGATGATACTATGCTTGATACTGCTAGAGATGCTACTTTGCGTGATGTTCCACTAGGGGTATTCCTTGATGCTCATATTGCTAGAGTTACTGCCAATGCTCGTGATGCTTCTGAAACAATCGATACTATTGAGATAGAAGCTGCTTTTGCTCCTGTTAGATCTAGCTCTCCTAGATATGAATTGCCTAATATACCTGAGGGTTACGTTATGGAGGGAGAGATAGCTGAGGATTTTCTTGCGTGTAAGGATGCCTATGACGCTGAGAAATTACTTCTCAAGTGGAAGGAAAAATCTCTGAAAGCTAGGATGAAATACGACCGGAAGTTTATCACTTCACCTATCTTTATCACCGATAAGGATTATGAATTCTTTGTCGATCCTGAGATAATCTCTCTAGTCGAATTTGATCCTTTCCACGGTTATGAGTCTGAGATGGTCATAGCCCATCTTGCCAAACTACACGATATAGCCACCCTTTTCACTAATGAGGAGAAGATCCGCCACTACTATATCCTTAAGTTGTTTCCTTTCTCTCTAAAGGATGACGCTAAAGCCTGGTTCACCTCTCTTGCTCCTGGATGTGTGAGTAGTCCCCACGATATGGTCTATTACTTCTGTGAGAAATATTTCCCTGCCAATAAGAAGCAAGCTGCCTTGCAGGAAATATACAACTTTGCTCAACTCCAAGAAGAGAGTCTCCCACAAGCTTGGGGGAGGCTCGTCCAGCTACAGAATGCTTTACCTGATCACCCTCTTAAGAAGAACGAGATACTTGATATGTTCTATAACGGACTTACCGATGCTTCTAGAGACCACCTAGATAGTTGTAACGTTTGTGTTTTTAGGGAACAAACTGTAGAACAAGCTGAGACTCTACTGAATAACATCTTGATCAACGATAATGCTTGGAGTATTCTCGAACCACCTCCTAAGCCAACACCGAAGAAAAGAGGTATTCTATTCCTCAGTCCCGAAGATATGCAAGAAGCCAAGAAATCTATGCAAGAGAAAGGCATTAGATCTGAAGATGTCAAAAATCTACCACCTATCGAAGAGATCCATGGTCTCGATAACCCGATACAGGTAGTAGAAGTGAATTCTCTGCGTAGGTTTGATGAGAGTGATATTCCTTTTGAAAAACCTTCTAGCCTATGCTTTGATGAATTTTACAACTTTGTTGGCAAACAACAGAGTTTCAATGATTATGTTAGCAGACATTTGGAACAAAGTACTCGTATGCTTAGCCATTTAAGTGCTTGTGTAGACAGAAATGTCAATGATCTCAAGCTTCTGAGTAAACATGCCTCTATGATTACTACTCAGGTAGAACAAGTACTTAAAGCTCAGAATGACCTGCTCAATGAGTTAAATGACAACTCTGTCAGAGTCATTACTAGAGGATGCAAAATGACTGAGGAACCTTTGTACCCTGAAGGTCATCCTAAGAGAATTGATCAAGATTCTCAAGGAATCAATGCTGATACACCCAGTCATCCTAAGGAGAAGAAGAAGGATGATAGAAACCTACATGCCAGTTCACCAAATACTGTCACACCTGAAGAACCTAATGATATTTCTGCGTCTGATGCAGAAACACAATCTGGTGATGAACATGAACCTGGTGACAAAATAGACAGTGATGTTCATAATGATGCTCAACCTAGCAATGATAAGGATGTGGATATTGAACCTACGGTTAATCCTGATAATCCACACCCTAAGAGATACGATAAGAATGATTTCATTGCTAGGAAGCATGGTAAAGAAAGGGAGACATGGGTTCAGAGATATATGCCCTTTCCTCCTAAGACATCCAAGAAAAAGGATGATGAGGATTTTGAGCGTTTCGTTGAGATGATAAGACCCATCTTTCTGCAGATGCGGTTAACTGATATGCTCAAGATGTCTCCGTATGCCAAGTACATGAAAGATATCGTGACTAATAAACGGAAGATACCAGATCTTGAGATCTCCACCATGCTTGCCAACTACACTTTCAAGGGTGGAACTCCTAAGAAACTTGGTGATCCCGGAGTGCCCACTATACCTTGCTCCATTAAAGGAAACTACGTAAGAACTGCCTTATGTGACCTTGGAGCCGGTGTTAGTGTTATGCCGCTCTCTCTTTATCGTAGACTTGAATTGGATAAGTTGACACCCACTGAAATTTCTCTGCAAATGGTCGACAAATCAACTACTTTCCCTATCGGCATTTGCGAGGATGTGCCTGTTGTGGTTGCTAACACCACTATCTTAACAGACTTTGTTATCTTGGATATTCCCGAGGACGATGCCATGGCTGTCATCCTCGGAAGACCCTTTGTAAACACTGCAGGGGCTGTTATAGATTGCAACAAAGGCAATGTGACTTTCCATGTCAACGGTAATGAGCACACAGTGCACTTTCTGAAGAAACGATATCAAGTACATTGCGTCAATGCTATCGAAAAGACTTCATCGATTCTTATTGGGAGCTTTGAATGCCCTATTCCTCGTGTCAAGATGAAGTATGATTTGCTTGTTGGGGAGATACATATCCCCATTGAGGTGCTTAGTGGCTATTCGACAATTCTCCGTTTCCTCTTGCGATTCGAAAAGGTTTTGTCATGAGGATTTGATCAACCCCATTGACGGATTTCTTTCGATGACCATGAAATGGATGAATCAAAGAGTCACATACCTCTGTTTTGAGCTTTCATTTTCTGTTGCTTAGTAGAAAAATGATGGATTTAGTTTAGTTTTTCCTGTTTTCTGTTTTAGCGTCCCGGAGAAAAATACCTCAAAAATAAAAGTTCTCCGATGGTCCTGAAAATTTAGTATGATTTTTTCTGGAATTTTTGAAAATTATTGGGCCTGAGAGCTGGCATGGGGGCCAGACCAGGGGGCCACAAGCCCTGCCACCGCCACCCCCTGGTGGCGGAGGGCAAGCTTGTGGGGCCCACAGGGACCCCCTCCACTCATTCCAGCTCCCAGCCTCTTCTTCCACCTCCAGAAAAAATTGTTTCGCAGCTCAAACCCGTGTTCTTGCTCATTTGGCTGTGATTTTTGATCTCCTTGCTCAAAGCACCATTCTCCAAACCGTTTTGGGGAAATTACTCCTTGGTAAGTGACCCCTCCATTGGTCCAATTAGTTTTTGCTCTAGTGCTTTATCTTTCGCGTATTCTTGCTACCTTGGTGACCCTGTTCTTGAGCTAGAAAAGTTGATTTTAGCTGGTCTCAAGTAGTTTTAGCGCGTGATACGGTCTGTAGGCACTAGTAGGAGTAGTTGCTACAAGGTATGGTTGGTCTTCATTCACTTTTCTCTTGAACTTCAAAAATTTCAGCAAAAGGAAATTATGTTCAGGAGGAAGTTTCATGGTGGTTCCTCAAGTAAGAAGGGTCCCCATCTTTCTCTTCGGGAGCCTGAATCTTTTCAACTAAGGGACGCAGCGGTGCAACCACGTGAATGGACTTTCGATGAGTTTATGATCGAAGCAGGTTTCAAGGATGAGTTTGATACACTTGTCCGCAATGCCGGGTTAGAAGAATTCCTCTCAGATAAATGTGAACAGTATGCTATGCTCACTGCCTCTTTCGTGCATAGATTTAAATTTTCAGTTGGCCGTGACTCATCCATACTGTTTGATCTGTACTATAAATCCTATGTCATGGATTTGGAGGATTTCAATAGGATTTGCAAGATACCCGATGGGGGTAGTATTAATGATCCTTCTAAATCTTCAGTCAAAGACTTTGTCTCCAGTATAATTGTTGGAGAAACCAGAGATATCACGCAAGCCACCATAGGAAGCATCCATTTCCCTGCCTTGCACTACTTTGCCCTCTTCACAGGTAGGTGCATTACCGGCAAGGGTGCACATTGTCACCTATGCGCTTCCGACCTTAGTATCCTTAAGAGCGCAGTAACAGGTGATAGGAGCTTCAATATGGGATCTATAATAGCAAGGAGGTTGAATAGAAATGCTAGTGAGGGGGATTTCTTTGGTGGAGTTTATGCTACACGCTTAGCAAATTTTCTTGGAATATCCATCCGTTCAGAAGACCCCCCGCCCTCTCAGTACAGCCTACCTTGATCGTGTCGCTCTAACACGCTACCAGTTCCTTGAGAGAGATCATGGATCCCTCCTATACCGCTTGATATTTAACCGGCAGCGTGTTTTCCATATTACCCTTCCTGCTCCTTCTTTCTTTGACTTTCAGGTAAAACGAAGATACTACATAACCATAGGAGAGGCAGAGGAGTATGAGAGGGAGGCGACGGCTGCTCGACTTTGTGAGGCGGCTATTCAGGCAGTGGCTGCAGCACTCCCGTATAACACCCATTATGATTTTGGGTTTCGCCAGGACCATCCATGGAAGTAGACCAAGCTAGGCCAAAATCCTAAGCTTGGGGGAATTCAGCTTAGTCCAATGCACGAGCACTCTTATTATTGTTCACATCGTTCGATCGTGCAAAGGAAAGGCAATAATAATGATATATGATGAAGTGACTGAGACTGAAAAGCTGGTACGAACTCTATCTATTTTGTTTTTGTAAATATGACTAGCTTGTCGACCTAGATTCAGCTTTGTTATGAGAGAACCATGTTTGCAATGACAACTTAGAGATCATAGTTTGTGATGCCATGCTTATTTAGCTAAGAGTTTATAATGGTTTGTCTTGAATGCCAACATAGATTTTGAGATGACTATGATGTAGTACGATAGGATGGTATTCTCCTTTGAATGTTTCAAGTGGCTTGACTTGGCGCATGTTCATGCATGTAGTTGAAACAAAATCAACATAACCTCTATGATGTTCGTGTTCATGGTGATTTATATCTTGTTTATGCTTGCATTCAATGTTAGTCAAACTCATTGCATCTTGATGACTTTTGTCACTCTCTAGTTGGTCGCTTCCCAGTCTTTTGCTAGCCTTCACTTGTACTAAGCGGAATACTACTTGTGCATCCACTTCCATAAACCCAAAAGTTTTTCCATGAGAGTCCACCATACCTACCTATTTGCGGTATCTACCTGCCGTTCTAAGTAAATTTGCATGTGCCACTCTCTAAACCTTCGAGAAATAATCTGTTTTGCATGCCCAAACCGCTCATGTGGTGACAGAGGGCTATTGGTATCTTCCATGCTAGGAGTGTTATCCTCGACATGTGTTTATTCACTGTCATTCACGAGAAAGGGGCCGGTAATTGGAATGCCCAGTTCCATGCTTGAATCGAAAACAAAACTGTAAAACAAGACTCCCCCCGGATTGATGTTAGTATGGACGGTACCCGAGGATTCGGCTAGCCGTGGAGTGTGATTGATTGGTGGTGGGGGAGTTAAAACTTTACTTTTCTGTTTGGGAACCGCCTATAGCATGAGTAGCATGGAAGATATTGAGAACTCTTGGTCATTGCGTTGACAATGAAAGCATGCCACCCAAAATTATTATCTCTCTTTTCAAAGCTTGAGCTCTGGCACCTCTGCAAATCAATGCTTCCCTCTGCGAAGGGCCTGTCTATTTATTTTCCTATCGAGTCATCCTCCTCTTATATAAGCAACAATTAGAGAGCACCTCTGTCATTTTTATGCTTTGCTTATGATTGATATTGAGTATGACTATGACTGGATCTTCGTTGCTATGAATTACAATGTTTAGTTAGCCCTTGATCTTTGAAAGTGCTCTGCATTTATCTTTTGCGGTCTCAGAAAGAGCTAGCGAGATACCACCTATTCATATTGCTTCATGCTTGTTTTGATTGAAGTGTTGGCATTTGAAACTCATTATTATTTGCTCGTTAGCTGATTATGCCATTGATATTAGTTTACCGTGAGACCTTTGTGTCACTTGCTTATGTGGTTAACTTGTGATCTTGCTGAAATTATGGTTATGAGTTAGACATAGTTGCAACAACAAGATCAAAGAGAGTTGTCAAAGTTTTTCTTTTTCTCTCAGTTTGTCAACTGAGTTGCTTGAGGACAAGCAAGGTTTTAAGCTTGGGGGAGTTGATATGTTTCCATCGTATCTACTTTTCCAAACTCTTTTGCCCTTGTTTTGGACTCTAATTTGCATGATTTGAATGGAACTAACTTGGGCTGACATTGTTTTCAGCAGAATTGCCTTGGTGTTATTTTTGTGCAGAAATCAAAGTTCTCAGAACGTCCTGAAAATTTATGGGGAGCACTTTTGAAAATATGAAAAATACCTGCGCAAAGATCCACCTGAGGGGGTGGGCCAGTGGGCCACAAGCCCTGCCACCGCCACCCCCCTGGTGGCGGTGGGCAAGCTTGTGGGGCCCACACGGCTCTGCCGCCCCCAATCTCAGCTCTATAAGTTCACTTTCGTCCCAGAAAAAATAAAAATAGAAGATTCCATTGCGTTTACGATACGAAGGCGCCGCCACAACCTGTTCTTCATCTGGAGGGCAGATCTGGAGTCCGTTTTGGGCTCCGGAGAGGGGAAATAGTCTCCATCGTCACCATCAACCTTCTTCCCTCTCCAATTCCATGAAGCTCTTCGTCGTTCGTGAGTAATCTATTCGTAGGCTCGCTGGGCGGTGATGAGTAGGATGAGATCTATCATGTAATCGAGTTAGTTTTGATGGGGATTGATCCCTAGTACCCACTATGTTCTGAGATTGATGTTGCTACTACTTTGCCATGCTTAATGCTTGTCACTAGGGCCCGAGTGCCATGATTTCAGATCTGAAATTATTATGTTGTCACCAATATATGTGTATTTCTGATCTTGCAAGTTGTAGTTACCTACTATGTGTTATGATCCGGCAACCCCGGAGTGACAATAACAAGAACCACTCCCGGTGATGACCATAGTTTGAGGGGTTCATGTGTTCACCAAGTGCTAATGCGTTGGTCCGGTTCTTTATTAAAAGGAGAACCTTAATATCACATAGTTTCCTTTTGGACCCCGCTGCCACGGGACGGATGGACAATAGATGTCATGCAACTTCTTTTCCCTAAGCACGTATGACGACACACGGAATGCATGCCTACATCACATTGACGAACGGGAGCTAGCCACATATCTCTCCGTGTTATAACTATTGCATGATGAATATCATCCAAACAAATCACCGACCATTACCTACGAGTTTGTCCTACTGCTGCTGTTACTTGTCTTGCTCTGCTGCTGTTACTTGTCTTGCGCTGCTGTTGTTACTTGTCTTGCTGTGTTGCTACTGTTGCTACTACTGTCGCTTGCTACTGTTGCTAGTTGCTACTGCTGTCACTACTGCTGTTCCTTGCCACTGCTATTACTCGTTACACTGCTGCTACCTGCTACAATCTTGATCGCTGGTCGTTGACGGGAAGTGGCAATTTCCCTCCACGAGGCAACCTGGCGTCATTGATACAATCGTTAGAAATAATCTGCCGTGTCAATGGATCGTTTCTGACACCGTTGTTATCATACTACTTTGCTGTTACTACTTTGCTTGCAGATACTAATCTTTCACGTGCGGTTGAATCAGAAAAATTCAGCTGCTAATACTCGAGAGTATTCTCTCAACTCCTGCGTGGCGTACCAACAAATTTGGGTCGAATACTCTACCCTCGAAAACTGCTACGAACCCACGTGCTGGTGAGCCATCAACAACATTCTTCTAGTTTCCTTGCCGAGGAGTGCTAGCAGCATTCTTCTGGTGTCGTTGCAGGGGAAGGCTTGTTGTCAAAGAATCAACATTCGTCTAGCTATTGCCAGAGAGTGCCAGTCACAGAGCACCTTCAAAGACCAAGGGCTGACTAAACATTGTAATTCATGGCAAAGAAGATTCAGTCACAGTCATACTCAACACAGTTAAAAGCAAAGCATAAAATGACAGAGGTGCTCTCTAATTGGTGCTTTTGTAAGAGGAGGATGAGTCAACAGGAACATAAATAGACAGGCCCTTCGCAGAGGGAAGCATTGATTTGTAGAGGTGACAGAACTCAAGCTTTGAAAACAGAGATAATAATTTTGGGTGGCATTCTTTCATTGTCAACGCAATGACTAAGAGTTCTCAACATCTTCCACGCTACACATTCTATAGGCGGTTCCCAAACAGAAAAGTAAAGTTTTGACTCCCCCACCACCAATAAATCACACTCCACGGCTAGCCGATTCCTAGGGTACCGTCCATACCAACATCAATCATGGGGGAGTTTTGTTTGCAATTATATTTTCGATTTGAGCATGGAACTGGGAATTCCAATTACCGGCCCCTTTCTCGTGAATGATAGTGAATAAACACATATCGAGGATAACACGCCTAGCATGCAAGATACTAATAGCCCCTGTCACCGATGACCCACAAGTATAGGGGATCAATCATAGTCCTTTCGATAAGTAAGAGTGTCGAACCCAATGAGGAGCAGAAGGCTCTGATAAACGGATTTCAGCAAGGTAATAACTGCAAGCACTCAAAGTAGCGGTAACAAGTGATTGTGTAGCAAGGTGAAACGTAGCAAGCAAAGAGTAACAAGTAACAAGTAGTAGCAACGGTCCAACAAGTGGCCCAATCCCTTTTTTAGCAAGGGACAAGCCTGAACAAAGTCTTATAGGAGGAAAAACGCTCCCGAGGACACACGGGAATTTCTGTCATGCTAGTTTCATCATGTTCATATGATTCGTGTTCGTTACTTTGATAGTTTGATATGTGGGTGGACCGGCGCTTGGGTACTGCCCTTACTTGGACAAGCATCCCACTTATGATTAACCTCTCTCGCAAGCATCCGCAACTACAAAAGAAGAATTAAGACAAAGTCGAACCATAGCATTAAACTAGTTGATCCAAATCAGCCCCTCACGAAGCAACGCATAGACTGGGGTTTAAGCTTCTGTCACTCCAGCAACCCATCATCTACTTACTACTTCCCAGTGCCTTCCTCTAGGAACAAATGTAGTCAACGTTCACATAACACCACTAGATTAAAAACAACATACAACATATCAAAATACCGAACGAATATCAAATTCACATGACTATTATTAACATGACTTATCCCATGTCCTCAGGAACAAAAGTAACTACTCAGAAAACATAATCATAATCATGATCAGAGGTGTAATGAATAGCATCAAGGATCCGAACATAAACTCTTCCACCAAGTAATCCAACTAGCATCAACTACAAAGAGTAATCAACACTACTAGCAACCTTACAAGTACCAATCGGAGTCGTGAGATGAAGATTGGTTACAAGAGATGAACTAGGGGTTGGAGAGGAGATGGTGCTGATGAAGATGTTGATGAAGATGCCTCCCCTCCGATGAGAGGAGTGTTGGTGATGACGATGGCGACGACTTCCCCCTCCGGGAGGGAAGTTTCCCCGGCAAGATCGTCCTGCCGGAGCTCTAGATTGGATCTGCTCAAGTTCCGCCTCGTGGCGGCGGTGAAACCACGAAAAAGCTCCCGATTGATTTTTTCTGGACCACGACGCTTCATATAGCAAAAGAGGGGGTCTAGTGGGCCGTCAGGCAGCCCACAAGCTTGCCTTGCGCCACCAGGGGGGTGGTGGCGGTGGGCAAGCCTGTGGAGCCCTGGTGGCCCCCCTCCGGTAGTTCTTTCGCCCAGTATTTTTTATATAATCCAGAAAAAATCCACGTAACTTTTCAGGGCATTTGGAGATGTGCAGAATAGTGGACTAGGATTTTCTCCTTTTCTAGTCCAGAATTCCAGCTGCCTGAATTCTCCCTCTTCAAATAAACCTTGCAAAATAAGAGAGAAAAGGCATAAATATGGTACCACAAGTAATATAACAGCCCCAAAAGCAATAAATATCAACATGAAAGCATGATGCAAAATGGACGTATCAACTCCCCCAAGCTTAGACCTCGCTTTTCCTCAAGCGAAAACCAAGTTCCATAAACAGTCCACATGTTGAGGGACGAAGGTGTCGCTAAAACATAATACGGACATGAGGGCATCATGATCACACATAGAACAGCAATACATCATAAAGATTCTTATGGGAAAGTAACAATTCCTTCACAAAGCAAAGCATGAAGCAAAAACCTTACCGAGAAGTAACCAACAATATTCCATAGTCATTGAAGCAATTGCAATTTATCACAACATCAGAAAGAGTCAAATAAGAGCTTGTAAGGCAAACCCACATACTCAATCATCTCTTTTGTTTTCCACAATTGTTACAACTCACGTGGTACTCATGGTGTCAAAGTTACAGCTGGACATAGAGGAAGATAGGGGCTTATAGTTTTGCCTCCCAACCATTTACCTCAAGGGTAAAGTCAACAACAATAAAGCATAAGTACTCAACTCCAAGTTGATATATGAATATAGATCTTTCCCAAACATGCGACGGTAGCCAAGACAAAGGCAAAAATAGGGAATTGGTGATGATCACCATGACTCTTACAATGGTAAAAAGTAAAGTTACAAGATAGGCCCTTCGCAGAGGGAAGCAGAGGTTGTCATGCGCTTTTGAGGTTTGAATGCGTGTCCTCTTAGTGCGGAGGAACGTCACTTTCTATTGCCTCCTGTGATAAAGAACTTTATTATGCAGTCTGTCGCTTTTATGTCTTCCTCATCACAGGTTCGTACAAAGATTATTTTCCACACACTAATAGATCATACATATTAGAGAGCAATTTTTATTGCTTGCACCGATGACAACTTACTTGAAGGATCTTATTCAATCCATAGGTAGGTATGGTGGACTCTCATGGCAAAACTGGGTTGGAGGTTTATGGATGCACAAGTAGTATCTCTACTTGGTGCGGCAGTTTTGGCTAAAATGAGGTGGAAGCAATTGTCACATGCTAAGGGATCTCTAATCATATAACATTGTTTGGAACCAAGCAAACACAATTCATTATGTTGTCTTCCTTGTCCAACATCTACTCCTAGGCATGTAATAGTTTGGTGAGTGCTCACAATTGCAAAAAGTGTCTAAGATGATATATTTATATGTGAACCTCTCTTTCCTTATTACTTCTGATTAATTGCAACAATGACTGAGGTCTATGTTGATTTATTCTCAACAAGTTTCAATCATCATACGTGTCATAAGTGAAGTTATTACTTTCCATAAGATCGTCTCATGATCTTTCATGCTATCGTTCTTTTCATACCTTTTTATCATGGCACAAAGCAAAGCCCTTGACTAAGAAACTCTTTATTATATAGCTCGTAAGCTCGAATACATCGGGGGAGAGACAAAAGCAAAAGACTCAAACTAAAAACTAAAGACTTATTCCTCTAAGAGAAGAAATAAAAACTGAAAAGGAAAGAACTAAAACAAAGGTAAAAGCAAAAGATATGAAGGTGATACGATACCAGGGAAACTCCCCCAAGCTTGGCATAAGCCAAGGGGATTGCCCATACCAATGCTTAGTTGCCTTCCTTTGGTGGTGATGGTGGTGTTGTTGGAGCCGTCTTGAGCTTGTCTAATTTCCACTTGAGCAAAAAGTTCTGCTCCCTTAGATCGTCATTTTCCTCCTCAAGTTTTAACACTCTATGGCAAAGTTCCTGCTTACTCTCCTGCAAGAAACAATAAGGGATAAACAAGGTCTTAGGATTCTTCCTACAGCCAGGGAGGCTTGGCTTCTTGAACTCCACATGGGTGTTTGCAGGTTGAGGTAGAGGAGCCTCCTCTTCATCGGAACTCGTCTGCTCCTTCCCTTTAGGCTCATAGTCCTCTTCCTCATCAGTGGTCCAGCCATATGGTTCCAAGTTCCCATAGACCTCGGGGTTAGCAAGGTAGCCAGACACATAGCTCTCTCCCTCTGAATCTTGAGAAGACATCTTGACCTAAATCTGCGGTAGAACAAGCTCGAAAAACAGAGGAAAACTGCGCGATACGGAGATCAAAACCTTCGGGCGACTATATATTGATTTTTTTCTGGGCCAGAAGGAGTCGTCCGCAAGAAAACGGAGTCCGGGAGGCACACGAGGTTCCCACAAGCTTGCCCTCCACCACCAGGGGGGTAGGGGCGGTGGCAGGGCTTGTGGCCACCTCGTTCGCTCTCCGGATTGCTTTTTATTTTTCTAATTTTCCAAAAATTCCAAAACGGAAGAAATTTCTTACTGGAAAAGTATCGGAGTCCAATTTCTTACTGAAACAGATACATCTTCGTTTTCAAGGTCTGAAACAGGCTGATAAACATCCCTTATGTACTCCTCTGGAGTTATGACATTGATGATATTGGTCTCAACATTTATGGGAGTACCAGAGATGTAATGCTTGATTCTTTGCCCATTTACCACTCTAGGAAAATTTCCTTCCGTATTATTGATTTTCATGGCACCGGAACGATATACTTCCTCGATAACATAGGGACCTTCCCATTTAGAGAGAAGCTTGCGTGCAAAGAATCTCAAACGAGAATTGTATAGCAAGACATAATCACCTACATTGAACTCTCGTTTCTGTATTCATTTGTCATGCCATCTCTTAACCTTTTCCTTGAACAACCTGGCATTCTCATATGCCTGGGCTCTCCATTCATCTAATGAGCTGATATCAAACAACCGCTTCTCACCGGCAAGTTTGAAATCAAAGTTGAGATCTTTGATTGCCCAATAAGCTTTGTGTTCCAGCTCAAGAGGTAAATGACAGGCCTTACCGTAAACCATTTTATACGGTGACATGCCCATGGCATTCTTATAAGCAGTCCTATAAGCCCATAGTGCATCGTCAAGTTTGCTAGACCAGTTCTTTCGAGATCTATTGACAGTCTTTTGTAGGATCAACTTGATCTCCCTATTACTCAACTCCACTTGACCACTAGACTGAGGATGATAAGGAGATGCAACTCTATGGTTGACATCATACTTAGCTAGCATTTTGCGGAAAACACCATGAATGAAGTGTGAACCGCCATCAGTCATCAAGTATCTAGGGACTCCAAATCTTGGGAATATGACTTCTTTAAGCATCTTAATACAGGTGTGGTGATCAGCATTTTTAGTGGGGATAGCTTCTACCCACTTAGTAGCGTAATCCACAACAACTAAGATGTGAGTGTACCCATTGGAACTCGGGAAGGGTCCCATATAATCAAAGCCCCAGACATCAAATGGTTCAATGACAAGTGAATAGTTCATATGCATCTCTTGACGCTTACTGATGTTCCCTATCCTTTGGCATTCGTCACAAGGCAAGACAAACTTACGAGCATCCTTGAAGAGAGTGGGCCAATAGAAACCTGATTGCAATACCTTATGGGCAGTTCTATCTCCAGCATGGTGTCCTCTGTAGGCTTCGGAGTGACACTTCTGCAGGATCTGTCCCTGTTCATGTTCAGGCACACAACGTCTAATAACACCATCTACTCCTTCCTTATAAAGGTGAGGATCATCCCAAAAGTAGTGTCTCAAAGCAAAGAAGAATTTCTTCTTTTGCTGATAGGTGAAACTGGGTGGTATGTATTTGGCTACGATATAGTTTGCATAATCGGCATACCACGGTGCACTAAGTGAAGTGAGGATGACATTTAATTGCTCATCAGGGAAGCTGTCATCAATAGGTAGTGGGTCATCAAGGACATTCTCTAGCCTAGACAAGTTATGTGCTACAGGGTTATCAACACCCTTTCGGTCAACGACGTGCAAATCAAATTCCTGTAGCAGGAGAACCCATCTGATCAGCCTAGGCTTAGCGTCCTTCTTCTCCATGAGGTACTTAATAGCAGCATGATCAGAGTGAATAGTGACTTTGGAGTCAACTATGTAAGATCTGAACTTTTCACATGCAAACACGACTGCTAAAAATTCCTTCTCCGTAGTGGCATAGTTTCTTTGGGCACTGTCTAGAGTTTAACTAGCATAGTGAAAGACATTCAACTTATTGTCAACTCTTTGTCCTAGAACAGCACCAACAGCATAATCACTAGCGTCGCACATAATTTCAAAGGGCAAGTTCCAGTTAGGTGGTTGAACAATAGGTGCGGTTATCAAAGCCTTCTTAAGTATTTCGAAAGCTTCCTCACAATCCTCATCAAAAACAAAAGGAACATCCTTCTGCAAATGGTTGGTAAGAGGCCTAGAAATCTTAGAGAAGTCTTTAATGAACCTTCTATAGAAACTAGCATGACCTAAGAAATATTGTATACCTCTGATATCTGTGGGGCAAGGCATTTTCTCAATTAAATCAACCTTAGCCTTATCAACTTCAATGCCTCTTTCAGAGATTTTGTGTCCTAAGACGATACCTTCATTAACCATAAAGTGGCACTTCTCCCAATTCAAGACGAGGTTGGTTTCTTCGCATCTCTGTAAGACTCGATCAAGGTTGCTGAGGCAATCATCAAAGGAAGACCCGTAAACGGAGAAGCCATCCATGAAAACCTCGACAATCTTTTCACAAAAGTCGGAGAATATAGCCATCATACATCTTTGGAAGGTGGCACGTGCATTACATAATCCAAAAGGCATACGTCTATAGGCAAAGGTACCGAAAGGGCAGGTGAAAGTGGTTTTCTCTTGATCAGATTGTGCAACAGGTATTTGCGAGAAACCTGAATAACCGTCTAGAAAGCAGAAGTGTGTGTGTTTTGATAGCCTTTCTAGCATTTGGTCGATGAACGGCAAAGGATAATGATCTTTCCTGGTTCCTTGTTCAGTTTCTGGAAGTCTATCACCATTCTATAGCCGGTAATAATCCTTTTTGGGATTAGTTCATCCTTATCATTAGGAACGACGGTGATACCTCCCTTCTTAGGTACGCAATGTACTGGACTTACCCAATCACTATGAGCAACAGGATAAATGATTCCTTCTTCCAGAAGCTTTAATATTTCTTTTCTAACGACCTCTTTCATCTTAGGATTTAATCTCCTTTGATGATCAGCGACTGGTTTAAAGTCATGATCAGTTTTAATCTTGTGCTGACATAGAGTAGGACTAATACCCTTAAGATCATCAAGAGTATATACAATAGCAGCGCGGTGCTTCCTCAAAGTTTTTAGTAACTTCTTCTCTTCGCGCTCTGAGAGGAGAGCACTAATAATGACAGGATATATCTCCTTCTCATCAAGATAGGCATACTTAAGAGTATCCGACAACTGTTTAAGCTCGAACACAAGATCACCCTTTGGTGGGGGAGGATCCCCAAGCAGTTCAACACGCAGATTATTCTTGAGAATAGGGTATTGTTCTAAGACAATTTTATCTATCTCATCTCTCTCCTCCATATGCATATCATTTTCATGCTCAAGCAGATATTGCTCTAAAGGATCTGTAGGAGGTACGACAATAGAGGCAAGAGCAATGATTCCATCCCTACCAGACGACTCTCTTTCATGGGTTTGTCTTCCAAACTTGGAGAAGTTAAATTCACGAGACACACCCTCGAAATTTACTGTGACAGTCTGCTTAATGCAATCAATGTGAGCATTGAAAATGTTGAGAAAGGGTCTACCAAATATGATGGGACAAAAGCTATCTTGTGCAGTACCAAGGACGAGGAAATCAGTAGGATACTTCGTCTTACCACACAGGACTTCTACGTCTCTCACAATTCCCAGAGGGCAGATAGTGTCTCTATTAGCTAGCGTAATAGTGACATCAATGGGTTCTAACTCAACAGGTGCAATCTCATCATTGATTTCATCATATAGAGAACGGGGTATTGCACTAACACTAGCTCCCATATCACATAAACCATGGTAACAGTGATCTCCTATCTTAACAGAAACAACGGGCAGGCAAACTACAGGTCCGTGTTTGTCTTTCACGTGAGGTTTAGAAATTCTAGTGGAGTCCTCACAGAATTTGATAACATGCCCAGCTATGTCTTCGGCTAAGATATCTTTGATAATAGCAACACTAGGTTCAACTCTAATCTCCTCAGGGGGTGCAAGTGGTCTAATGTAACCCCTACGTATCATAGTTGGAGCTTTAGAATAATCCTTTATCCTAGCAGGGTATGGTGATTTCTCAGTGTAAGGACAAGGAACAACAGGATCACTAAAACCAATAACTTTCTCCTCAACTAGATTGGTTTTGGCTATGTTGCTTTCTACAGGAGGATGATATTTAAACCACTTCTCTTTGGGAAAATCAACATGAGCAACAAAAGATTCACATAGAGAAGCTACTATCTCAGAGTCAAGTCCATACTTAGCGCTAACATCTTTAAAAGTGTTTGTCTCAACAAAAGATTTAACGCAATCAAACTGGAAATTCATACCTGACTCCTTACCTTCCTCCAGCTCCCAATCTTCAGAGTTGCGTTTGATTCTCTCCAATAAATTCCACTTGTGATCAATATCCTTCTTCATAAAAGAACCGGCACAAGAAGTGTCAATCATGGTACGATCTTCATGAGAAAGCCGAGCATAAAAGTTTTGAGTGATGATTTCTCTGTCACGAGGCCAAAAGTTATAAATAAAGTTCCGATCACGATGTACTAAATGCGTAGGATAGAACTTTTGATGAAATTCCAATTTCAACCGATTGTAGCCCCATGATCCAGTATCATCACATAGCCTATACCATGTCAACGCCTTATCCTTCAAAGATAAAGGAAAGACTTTCTTCTTTACCTCATC
Organism: Hordeum vulgare subsp. vulgare; assembly: GCF_904849725.1. Lineage (NCBI taxonomy): Eukaryota > Viridiplantae > Streptophyta > Magnoliopsida > Poales > Poaceae > Hordeum > Hordeum vulgare. The sequence goes on from NC_058521.1 coordinate 580,601,112, forward strand.
CTCGGGCAAACCTGCAAGCTTAAATAAACCACAAACTTCATCTACATAGATTAGATGCAAGTGTGGATGTGAAGATCCATCTCCTGTGAAAGGATTAGCCAGTAGTTTCTCAAGCATACCCGAAGGAATTTCATAAAAGATATTTTCAGTAGGTACCTCAAGTTGAGGAGCAAATCCTCGTGCTTCCGTTCATGGTGAAGATAACCTGAACAAACTCCTCAAAGAAACAGTTTCCATAGTGTCAAGTGACAATAAATTTCAGCATATTATAAAAATGTTTCCTTACCAATTTCCACTTACCAAAGGCGCTTCACTCCCCGGCAACGGTGCCAGAAAAGAGTCTTGATGACCCACAAGTATAGGGGATCAATCGTAGTCCTTTCGATAAGTAAGAGTGTCGAACCCAACGAGGAGCAGAAGGCTCTGATAAACGGGTTTCAGCAAGGTAATAACTGCAAGCACTCAAAGTAGCGATAACAAGTGATTGTGTAGCGAGGTGAAACATAGCAAGCAAAGAGTAACAAGTAACAAGTAGTAGCAACGATGCAGCAAGTGGCCCAATCCCTTTTGTAGCAAGGGACAAGCCTGAACAAAGTCTTATAGGAGGAAAAACGCTCCCGAGGACACACGGGAATTTCTGTCATGCTAGTTTCATCATGTTCATATGATTCGCGTTCGTTACTTTGATAGTTTGATATGTGGGTGGACCGGCGCTTGGGTACTGCCCTTACTTGGACATGCATCCCATGTCCTCAGGAACAAAAGTAACTACTCGCAAAACATAATCATAATCATGATCATAGGTGTAATGAATAGCATCAAGGATCTGAACATAAAATCTTCCACCAAGTAATCCAACTAGCATCAACTACAAAGAGTAATCAACACTACTAGCAACCTTACAAGTACTAATCGGAGTCGCGAGATGAAGATTGGTTACAAGAGATGAACTAGGGATTGGAGAGGAGATGGTGCTGATGAAGATGTTGATGAAGCTGCCTCCCCTCCGACGAGAGGAGTGTTGGTGATGACGATGGCGACGATTTTCCCCTTCGGGAGGGAAGTTTCCCCGGTAGGATCGTCCTGCCGGAGCTCTAGATTGGATCTGCTCAAGTTCCGCCTCATGGCGGCGGCGAAACCATGAAAAAGCTCCCGATTGATTTATTCTGGACCAGGACGCTTCATATAGCAAAAGAGGGGAGCTAGTGGGCCGTCACGAAGCCCACAAGCTTGCCCTGCGCCACTAGGGGGGTGGTGGCGGTGGGCAAGCTTGTGGAGCCCTGGTGGCCCCCCTCTGGTAGTTCTTTCACCCAGTATTTTTTATATAATCCAGAAAAAATCCACGTAACTTTTCATGGCATTTGGAGATGTGCAGAATAGTGGACTAGGATTTTCTCCTTTTCTAGTCCAGAATTCCAGCTGCCTGAACTCTCCGTCTTCAAATAAATCTTATAAAATAAGAGAGAAAAGGCATAAATATGGTACCACAAGTATTATAACAGCCCAAAAAGCAATAAATATCAACATGAAAGCATGATGCAAAATGGACGTATCGGTCACCACATGAGCGGTTTGGGCATGCAAAACAGATTATTTCTTGAAGGTTTAGAGAGTGGCACATGCAAATTTACTTGGAACGGCAGGTAGATACCGCATATAGGTAGGTATGGTGGACTCATATGGAACAACCTTGGGTTTATGGAAGTGGATGCACAAGCAGTATTCCCGCTTAGTACAAGTGAAGGCTAGCAAAAGACTGGGAAACGACCAACTAGAGAGCGACAACAGCCATCAAAATGCATTGAGATTAACTAACATTGAGTGCAAGCATGAGTAGGACACAAATCACCATGAACGTGAATATCATAGAGGCTATGTTGATTTTGTTTCACCTACATGCGTGAACATGCGCCAAGTCAAGCCACTTGAAACATTCAAAGGAGGATACCATCCTATCACACTACATCATAGTCATCTCAACATTCATGTGGGCAACCAAGACAAACCATTATAAGCTCCTAACTAATTAAGCATGGCATCAGAAACTATGATCTCTAAGTTGTCATTGCAAACATATTTCTCTCACAACAAAGCTGAACTAGGAATAGTGAGCTAGTCATATTTACAAAAACAAAATAGATCGAGTTCATACCAGCTTTTCCAAGCTCAGTCACTTCATCATATGTCGTCATTATTGCCTTTCACTTGCACGACCAAACGATGTGAACAATTATAAGAGTGCTCGTGCATTGGACTAAAGCTGGAATCTGCATGCAAACACAAAAGAGAAGACAAAGTAATATGGCTCTTGATAGCTAAACGGGTATGCATGCGAGAGCCACTAAACATTATAACCATGATCTTCTACCTTGACCCAAAGAAAAAAGAAAACTATCTACACGCGAAAGCTCCCAACAAGCAAAAGAAGAAAAATAAAATCTTTTTGGGTTTTCTCAAACTAGACAGACACACGAAAAGAAAACGAGAAAGATAAAACAAACTAGCATGGATGATACAGTGGCAAAGTGTGAACACCGACGAACAAAGTGAAAGCATAAGCAACAATGTAAAGTCGGTGAGAACACGTACTCCCCCAAGCTTAGGCTTTTGGCCTAAGTTGGTCTACTCCCAAGGAGGGAAATAACCAGCTCCGGGGTACTCCAAAGTGGACTGAGGATGCCACTGTTGTGTGAGCTCCTCTGGCTCCCACTGATAAACTGGCGTCTGGTACTCGACTGGTGGCTCGGGCACAGGCACCTCTAGTTGGTTCAAGCCCCAATATGCGTAGATGTACGAGGGCATAATAATGTACCTACCTGCATGAAGATTGAACAAAGAAGGATCAGGCAAAGTAATAGTCTCACGAGTACCCTGACAAAATACCAGGTTAAAAATCATCCTTCTATTTATATCTCTATCAAGAAAGTCATGGCGAACCATGCTATCGTAATCTAGATATCTCTCGGGAAGTATAATCTCTTCTTCCTCGTCCAGTCTAATAGGTATCTCAAAGTGTCTGGCAAGACCGGTAGCATAGATACCTCCATAGACAATGCCTTTAGAATGGTTCGTGTTCAACCGTTGAGCTACTATAGCGCCCAAGATATAAGTTTTATCGTTATAAAGGGCTTCGCGCAAGACCGCAAGATCTGGGGAGCTAAGGGACCCAGCCTTCCCACGACCAATCAAACATTTTCCCACAAATAGTGCGAAGTACCGAATCACGGGAAAATGAATGTTAGCAGCTCTAGCGCAAGACACTCCTCTCTCCTCTCCTACAGCAATTGTATCTATGAAAGCTTCCAAGTCCCGTGGACGAGGTTCATGAATATCCCCAACGAAAGGTAATTTGCAAACATTGCAAAAATCCTGGAGTGACATGCGCTCGGGGATATCATAAAGTTTGAACTCAACCATAGGAGGATTCTTCCTCAGATAGAAGTTAAAGCTTTGTACGAAGATATTAGTGAGGAGTAGGTATTGTGGACACTTATCTTCAACGAAGGCGGGCCTGCGTTCTCCACCAAGTGATAAAAGTCTTCATAAAGTCCAGCGGCGCGTAAGAACACATCGCTTGGCCATTCGCACGCTCGAACTTCCGCGACTCGAGGGACCGGATACTTGGGCTTCTTCTCACTCACATCATCCTTGGGTTTATGGCTTGACGAGCCTCTTAAGAACCTCCTCATCTTTTCCTTTTCCTATCTCTGAACATTTCTGAGATTTTTAGCGATTCTAAGGAAAAGTGAATAAGGCTCAACAAAACTCGTAGCAACTACTCCCACAAGTGCCTAGAGGCCATATTACTCATCAAACCTACTTGGGACCAGCTAAAATTAGCATGCAAAGCTCAAGAACAGGGTCACCAAGGTAGCAAAAATACGCGAAGTATAAGGCACTAGAGCAAAAACTAATTGGACCAATGGAGGAGTCACTTTCCAAGGAGTAATTTCCCCACAATAGTTCGGAGAATGGTGCTTTGAGCAAAGAGATCGAAAATCCCAGCAAGAGGAGCAAGAACACGGGTTTGAGCTGCGAAACGATTTTTTCTGGAGGTAGGAGAACCAGATGAGAGCAAGAATGAGTGGAGGGGGTGCCTGTGGGCCCCACAAGCCTGGGTGGGGCGGCCAGGGGGGTGCCCGCGCCTCCAGGTCTTGTGGCCCACTGGTGCAGCCCCCAGACAAGCTCTTCGTCTTAGTATTTTTCAAAAAAATCCAGAAAAAATCATACTTGATTTTCAAGACGTTCGGAGAACTTTTATTTTCAGGGTATTTTTCCACGGGACGCTAAAACAGAAAATGGGGAAAACTAAACTAAATCTATGAGTTTTCTTCTAAGCAACCTATAGTGAAAGCTTGGAACAGAGGTTTGTGACTCCTCGATTCATCCATCTCATGGTCATCGAAAGAAATCCGTCAATGGGGTTGATCAAGTCTCCTCGACAAACCTTTTCGTATCACAAAATAGAACAGAGAATTTTAGAATAGTCACTAGGTTACCTCAATGGGGATGTGTATCTCCCCAACAAGCAAATCATACTTCATCTTAACAGGAGGAATAGGGCATTCAAAGCTCCTAATAAGAATCGATGAAGTTTTCTCGATAGCATTGATGCAATGTACTCGATATCGTTTCTTCGGAAAGTGCACTGTATACTCATTACCGTTGACATGGAAAGTGACATTGCCTTTGTTGCAATCTATCACAGCCCCTGCAGTGTTTAAAAAGGGTCTTCCGAGAATGACCGCCATGGCATCGTCCTCGGGAATATCCAAGATAACAAAGTCTGTTAAGATAGTGACGTTAGCAACCACAACACGCACATCCTCGCAAATGCCGATAGGGAAAGCAGTTGATTTTTCGGCCATTTGAAGAGAGATTTCAGTGGGTGTCAACTTATCCAATTCAAGTCTACGATAAAGAGACAGAGTCATAACACTAACACCGTCTCCAAGATCGCATAACGCAGTTCTAATGTAGTTGCCTTTAATGGAGCAAGGTATAGTGGGCACACCGGGATCACCTAGTTTCTTAGGAGTTCCACCCTTGAAGGTATAGTTAGCGAGCATGGTGGAAATCTCAACCTCAGGTTTATTCCTCTTATAAGTCACAATATCTTTCATGTACTTAGCATACGGAGACATTTCGAGCATATCTGTCAAACCCATTTGCAGAAAGATGGGTTTGATCATTTCTACGAAGCGCTCAAAATCCTCATCATCCTTTTTCTTGGATGGTTTGGGAGGAAAGGGCATAGGTTTCTGAACCCATGGTTCCCTTTCTTTACCATGATTCCTAGCAGCGAAGTCGTTCTTATCGTATCTTCTATTCTTAGGCTGTGGGTTATCAAGATCAACAAGTTCAATATCCACATCCTTATCATTGCTAGGTTGACCATCATCATGAACATCACTATTGATATTATCATTAGGCTCATGTTCATCACCAGATTGTGTTTCGGCATCAGAGACAGAGACATCGTTTGGACTCTGAGGTGTAGCAGCAACAGGGCTGCTAGCGTGCAAATCCCTATCATCTTTCTTCTTCTTCATAGGATGACCAGGTATATCAGTGCTAACTCCTTGACAATCTTGTTCAATTCTCTTTGGATGACCCTCAGGATACAAAGGTTCCTGGGTCATTTTACCGCCTCTAGTGACGACTCTGACAGAATTGTCATTCAACTCATTTAGCAAGTCATTCTGAGCTTTAAGTACTTGTTCTACTTGAGTAGTAACCATGGAGGCATGTTTACTCAGAAGCTTAAGATCATTGACGTTTCTGTCCACACAAGCACTTAAATGACTAAGCATACGAGCATTCTGTTCCAATTGTCTGCTAACATAATCATTGAAACTCTGTTGTTTGGCAACAAAGTTATCAAATTCATCCAACCATAAGCTAGTAGGTTTATCAAAAGGAATATCACTCTCATCAAACCTACACAGAGAATATACTTCTACTACCTGTATCGGGTTATCAAGACCGTGGATCTCTTCGATAGGTGGTAGATTTTTGACATCTTCAGATTTAATGCCTTTCTCTCGCATAGATTTCTTGGCTTCTTGCATATCTTCAGGACTGAGGAGTAGAATACCTCTTTTCTTCGGAGTTGGCTTAGGAGGTGGTTCGGAAATAGTCCAAGCATTCTCATTGCACAATGTCGTGGGTATAAGTATGACAGTAGATGTGTAGGGTACGAAAGGATGGGCAGAGCCTTAGCTACGGCGAGGTTGTATGAGTTCAGGCCCCTCTACGGTGGAGGTAAAAGCCCTACGTCTCAGTGCTCTTAGGAGCTTGATGTCGAGTGGAATATGGATTACAATGAATTGCTAACCCCTGCACCAGTGGGGAAGGGCGACTTATATAGAGTGTGCTGCCCTTCACAACGGTTCGGTGCACAGGGGTGGAGTAGTGGCGATTAAATGTCTATGTTACACGTAACGTATGCCTTAAATGCTAATAAAGGTACATGAAAACGTATGACCGTTGCCCTCCAGGGGGGTTACGATGTACAGAGTGGAATCCAGTCGGTAAGTTTGATACACTCTGAATGCTCATCTCCGACTGGATGATGGAGGAATCGTCACCGACTGGATGATGGGAAGTCCTTAATTCAATCGGAACTGACTAAGGTCCTTGTCCCTTATGAAGGGTAGTCCTTGGGTAGGACCTATAGGGCAGGCCTATGACCCTACCCTAGGATTATGACCCCATCATTAGTCCCCGAATGGATCGGGGTTGGAACGACGAAGCGATGCTTGGAGTACAGATCCGACTGGTATGGATGCGACTTTGGCGTTGTTTGCCTCGATCCATTTTATCCTCTTGACCAGTGATCCGAGTGGATATATCTGTGAAGCGAACCATCACAGACCGAGTGCTTTCGTGGAATCTTTTGACGTGACCGGTCAACTGACAGCGGCGGATTTTCTGGGATCCTCAAATTTCGGTTGCCGCGCGCTCAGCGGGGATGACGACATCATCATCGAGTAGTATCTGTCGCCTCGATTTCCGCGCCTTCATCTCCTCCACTAATATCGCAGCAACCGGTCGGGGGATAAGATTTCCGGGCCACCTGCAAGTGACCCAGTCGGAACCTTATTTAAACCTCTCGAGCGAGGGTTTCTCGTTGCACTCGCCTAATAACTCGCACTCGCCCCGCTTCTCCCGTGGCTTCCTGTGAACCCCAAGCTCCTTCCTTCTTCTCCTCCTCCGCGGATCTGCAGCCTCCACCATGACGAAGGGGCAGACGAGCAAGCTCGAGGCATGGAAGAAGAAGAAGACGGCGGCTCCCGCTCAACGGCGGCAGCGGGCACTGCCGGCGGGTTGGATCCAGGGGGATTTCCTCCCCTCCACGGTGACGAAGAGCGACATGCTGGAGCTGGTGGAGCAAGGCCTAACCGAGAACAAGACGTGGAGGCTGCCGACGGAGGGCGAGACGGAGCCGGCGCCCCAGGAGGGGGAGCGCGTCTTGCTGCTCAGTCACGTGTACCGAGGCTTCTCTCTGCCTCCTCATCCCTTCTTCAGAGGTATAATGAACCACTTCGGGGCGCCGCTCCACCATTTTCCTCCCAACGCAATAGCTCATCTCTGTGCCTTCGTCGTGCTTTGCGAGTGTTTTATCGGTTGTCCTCCTCATTGGGGGCTCTTTAAGCCCATCTTCTCCGCTAGATCCCAAACCATCAAAAGACTTAGCCAGTCGGACGACAAAACTCATCTCCTCCAGCTCTGCGGAGGCTTAGGCTTCCAGAAGAAAAGCAAAAGTAGCTATCCCGCTCTTCAGTTGTCTGAATCCGTTAGGAACTGGCAGTCGACTTGGTTCTACTGCCAGGACGTCGCTTGTCCGAATGCCACAACTGGACTGCCACCTTTTAGCCTAGACCGACCGGCTCCGCCTAGGCAGCTTGCGCTCACGAAGATGGAAAAGATCCAGATTCAGCCTTTGGTCGACGCGCTGGTAGATGTCGTCCGCAAGGGTGTCACCGGCATAGATTTGCTGGAGATTTTTCTGGGTCGGCGTATCCAGCCTTTGCAAGCTCGACACCACGCCATGTGGCACTACACGGGGCTTGAGGACTCCACTCAGACTCACCCCGAGTGCGTGACCGAGGAGGTTGTGACGGCGTGGGTCCGCGGCATCACAGGCGCCTGCGATAAGCCTAGAGGAGCCCGGTGAGTGAAGCCCTTCCGCGCGGACAACCCTCCTCCGAATGAGGTGAGTATAACTTGTCGAGTGCTCACAATTGTCTTAGATTTATCGCTTTTTCTTGTATCACTGTCTGACGTCTCGCGTTGTCGACTATATCTCGTGCAGGCGTGGACTAACTGGTTTTCTCCCGTCTCGAACGGGAATCCGGCTGAGGAAGAGGAAGGCAGCCAGGACGGCAGCATGGAGAGCGCCGAGTACGTCTCCGACAGTGGGGAGACGGAGGAGGAGTCCGAAGAGGAGGAGGGGGAAGATGAGGAGCAGAGCTCGCCACCGCCACCACCAGAGCCTCGAACTAAGCACCGCCACGAACCTGTGACTCCGTTGGCTCCCTTAGCGGCTCCGAGTGCCCCGCCAGCTCCTCCTGTGGTTCCGGGCGCCTTGCCAGCTACTCTCGTGGCTCCGAGCGCCTTGCCAGCTACTCCAGTGGCTCCGAGTGCTCGGAGCACAAAGAGGACTAGGGACGCTGCTGCTGAGCCCGCGGGCCAACCTCCCAAGGTGGCTAAACCGAGTGGATCCAAGCCTCGGAAGGCTTTGCCTCGGATGAGGATCGCCGTTCCCGTTGCCTCAGCGTAAGTGTCTTGTTCTACTATATTCTTTCACTATTTGATTGAACTCATGTTTATTAGTCGAGTGGATTTTACTCGACAGAGCTGCTACCTCCGCCACTTCTCCGCCACGCCAGGAAAACGATCCCATGGATACGGACAACGTTGCCACATCCCAGCAAGGTACATCGTGACGACTCCGAGAGCTCAAATTATTGTTTCGCGAATTCTGTCTTTGATCCTGCCCTTTTTCCTGTGGTCTCACGTCATTCGGTCGGGCTTCCTTCAGAGGTCGTTCGGTCGGGCGTCCTTCAAAGGACGACCAGAAGAGGTCCGAGCAAGCTGCGGTGCCTGTCCTTGAGGCTGTTCCATCTGCTACTACTCCCGCCATGGATGCGCCGCCAACCGAGACGATGCCATCGACTGAAACGGCGCTCATCGCTGCTGAACCGACTGGAGGAAGACTTGGGATGCCCAAGGAGTCTCTTGTAGTGCCAGGTCCGTCGACCGTCCAGTACGATGCCCAACGCCTCCTGGAAGATCAGGTGGGAGCTGCCAAGGGGGCCATGGTGCAGGCGGAGTTGATGGCGGGTGCTGCCAAGAGTGCGTACGACTCCATCGCGTTTGTGTAAAAGCGAAGCTTGGAACTGTGGGACGATATCCGAGTAAGTGGGCTAGTAAGTATTTACTTTCCTCTTGTAACCCAGTGGGTGTTTAAGCAATATAGTGGGATGCAGTATGATTATTTTGCAGTGGGTTCACTCTTAGTGAACCCAGTGGGTGTAGTCCCCGAGACTTCTGTCGAGTGCTTGCACCGGCAGTTGTCTTTATATACATTTTCTTTAACTTGATCAGATCAAAACTAATATGTTCGAATGTTACCGGTGGGGGCACTCCGAGTGCACCTACTGGAAGTAGTCCCCAGAGTAATTTTACTCAGGTCGGGTAGTAGTAGCCTCATAGGCTTGTTTTTATTATTTAGCTCAATAGGTAGGACCTGTTTGAGCTTCATGGCACTGGGGTCACTCTTAGTGAACCCACTGTGTGTAGTCCCCGAGGCCGCTGTCGACTGCTTGCGTCGGCAGGGGTCTGAAGAATGTTCGAGCTTTTATTGTTTTCCTTGTTGAATTTGTCTGATCTTCTCTTCGCGCTGATTTGAGAAGACTTGCGAGATGGGATCAGCGTACAACGCTCTGAAGGCTGAAAAAATTCAGCTTGCTGCGGAACTAGAGGCAGATGTTCATGACTTGGCTGGTGTGAAGGGCGCTCTGGGTGAAGGAGAGAAGTCCTTGGAGGAGTCACGCGAGGCAAACAAGGCATTGGTGGCCGAAATGGAGAAAATGGGGAAACAAAGAACCGAGCTGATGGGACAGATGAAGGTGATAAACACGCGGTGCATATCACAGGAGAAGTACGTCAGTGACTGGGCAAGGAAGATGATTGCGCTTCTCGGTGGTAAGTTCTGTTTTTCCGAGTGCTTCTTGACTTTGTATTTCATGATGCGCTTACTGTCTGCTCGTCTTGTCTTTGCAGATTTTTGTATGGACAGTGAGGCTGAAGCAGCTGACATTGAGCGGTCGGTTATTCCGAACGTTCCACTCAGCGACAACGCCAATCGAGACATGCTCCGAGCGCACATTCGCCTTGGCAAAGTGGGACCTTTTGTCGGTCGCCTGAGAGAGGTCGTCGGCCGAATCGACAAGGAGTTGTGGCCTGAAGATGAGTCCCGGCGGGAGATGGAAGGGTTGATGACTCGACTGGAGGACGTCCCGAATCGAGTGCAGGCGTGGAAGAAGTCTGCTGCTCGTTGTGGTGCAGACATGGCGCTGTCGCTGGTCCGAGTGCACTGCAAGGAGGCTCGCGAAGAGAAGTTGAAGGCGTCACAAGTTGCCAACACCAAGAAGCTTCGATTCGAAGATTTCATGGAGACCTTCCTTGAGAGCGCCACTCGCATCGCAGACGGGATCGACCTCGACACTGTCGTGGAGCCTGCCAGTCCCAATGCCAGGCCTGACGACGCTTGAAAAAACTTTACCTCGGTATGCCGAGTGGTAGTTGTATCAAACGTTGGCCACTGCTGTTGGCCGTCACGTTCGTGGTTCGGTGTGGATAAGCTTGATCTACACCGAACCGACTATCTTTAAACCAACTTTGAATTTGAATCTAATATTTTGCTCTTCCTTTGCCAAATATTTGTTGACACGATTTTGGCTCGTGGTTTTTGTTTCCATTTCTTGGTGAAGCGAGTGGCAAACATGCGGAGCATGTAGTTGTCAGTTGTCTTGACATCTGCATGAGCCTCAATGAGGGTCTGCTAAGTCTCCGAGTGGATCTCTAGGATACACTCGAAGGAAAATGTTTACTTAGGCGATTCGTGATCGCAGCTAAGTCTTCGAGCGCGACTGTAAAGTCGTACTCGGAGCGAGTTGCTACTCATGTAATTGTCAGTTGTCTTGACATCTACATGAGCCTCGATGAGGGTCTGCTACTCATGTAATTGCCAGTTGTCTTGACATCTACATGAGCCCCAATGAGGGTAGTTGCTAACCTCCGAGTGGATCTCTAAGATACACTCGAAGGAAGCTTTTTACTTAGGCGATTCTTGATCGCAAACAAGTGCCCTAGTGTGACGGTTAGAGCGCACTCAGAGAAAGTTGTTGTTTAGGAGATTCTGGATCGCAGCTAAGTCCCCGAGTGCGACGTGTAGTGCACACTCGGAGAAAGTTGGTACTTAGGCGATTCTTGATCGCAGCTAAGTCCCCGAGTGCGACGGTTAGCGCACACTCGGAGAAAGTTTTTACTTAGGCGATTCTTGATCGCAGCTAAGTCCCCGAGTGCGACGTGTAGTGCACACTCGGAGAAAGTTGGTACTTAGGCGATTCTTGATCGCAGCTAAGTCCCTGAGTGCGACGGTTAGTGCACACTCGGAGAAATTTTGTACTTAGGCGATTCTTGATCGCAGCTAAGTCCCCGAGTGCGACGTGTAGTGCATACTCGGAGAAAGTTGGTACTTAGGCGATTCTTGATCGCAGCTAAGTCCCCGAGTGCGACGTTTAGTGCACACTCGGAGAAAGTTTGTACTTAGGCGATTCTTGATCGCAGCTAAGTCCCCGAGTGCGACGTTTAGTGCACACTCCGAGAAAGTCTGTACTTAGGCGATTCTTGATCGCAGCTAAGTCCCCGAGTGCGACGTTTAGTGCACACTTGGAGAAAGTCTGTACTTAGGCGATTCTTGATCGCAGCTAAGTCCCCGAGTGCGACGTTTAGTGCACACTTGGAGAAAGTCTGTACTTAGGCGATTCTTGATCGCAGCTAAGTCCCCGAGTGCGACGTTTAGTGCACACTCGGAGAAAGTTTGTACTTAGGCAATTCTTGATCGCAGCTAAGTCCCCGAGTGCGACGTTTAGTGCACACTCGGAGAAAGTTTGTACTTAGGCGATTCTTGATCGCAGCTAAGTCCCCGAGTGCGACGTTTAGTGCACACTCAGAGAAAGTTTGTACTTAGGCGATTCTTGATCGCAGCTAAGTCCCCGAGTGCGACGGTTAGTGCACACTCGGAGAAAGTTTGTACTTAGGCGATTTTGGATCGCAGCTAAGTCCCCGAGTGCGACGTTTAGTGCACACTCGGAGAAAGTTTGTACTTAGGCGATTCTGGATCGCAGCTAAGTCCCCGAGTGCGACGTTTAGTGCACACTCTTTTTTTTAGACCGGAGTGTGCGAACACGGAAGAATTTTGCATCTGCAAAAACTCAATCTGCTTTGTATTACTTCAACGATACTTGTTCTTTACATTACTTCAGTCGACGGTCACGTGTAGAAGCGCTTCAGGAGATCTCCGTTCCATGCTCTCGGCTCGTCCATTTCCCTGTCGAGGTTGTAGAGTCAATATGCTCCGTTGTTGAGCACCTTGGAGATGATGAAGGGTCCTTCCCAGGCGGGAGCCAACTTGTAAGGTCTCTGCTGATCCACTCGGAGCACCAGGTCGTCTGCTTGGAATGTACGACTCCTGACGTGTCGCGCGTGAAAGCGACGCTGATCTTGTTGATAAATGGTGAGCGAGTCAGTGCCATCTCGCGCTCCTCCTCTAGAAGATCCACTCCGTCTTGCCTTGCTTGCTCTGCTTCAGCTTCGGAGAAGAGTTCAACTCGTGGAGCGTTGTGAAGCAAGTCCCTCGGAAGGACTGCCTCTGCTCCGTAAACGAGGAAGAACGGGGATCGCCCTGTAGATCTATTTGGGGTTGTGCGGAGACCCCACAGCATCGAAGGCAGCTCGGTGACCCATGCGCCGGCAGCATGTCCCACTTCTCGCAGGAGTCGAGGCTTCAAACCTTGCAGAATAAGTCCATTCGCCCGCTCTGCTTGCTCGTTTGTTTGGGGATGCGCCACAGATGCAAAATCCACTCGGATACCTTGGCATGTACAGAAACCTTTGAATCTGTCCGAGTCAAAGTTTGTGCCATTGTTAGTGATTATGCTGTGCGGTACTCCGAATCTGGAGATGATGTCTCTGACAAACTTGATGGCTGTAAGGGCGTCGAGCTTCTTGATGGGCTTGGGTTCAATCCACTTTGTGAACTTGTCGACTGCCACCAACAGATGTGTGAATCCCCCTTGGCCTGTCCTGAATGGACCGACTGTATCTAATCCCCACACTGCAAACAGCCAAACAAGAGGGATTGTCTTCAACGCAGATGTTGGCTTGTGGGACTTGTTAGAGTAGAACTGAGAGCCTTCGCATCGGTCGACCATATCCTTTGCCATTTCATTCGCCTGCAACCAGAAGAAGCCAGCTCTGAATGCTTTGGCGACGATTGCCCTTGACAAGGCGTGATGACCGCAGGTTCCCGAGTGAACTCCTTCCAGGATTAACTGTCCCTCCTCAGGGGAGATGCATCGTTGAAGGACGCCTGAAACACTTTCCTTGTACAACTGGCCATCAATGAAAGTGAACGACTTTGACCTGCGGACGATCTGTCTGGCTTGGACTTCGTCTTCTGGTAATTCTTGCCTCAGGATGTATGCAATGAACGACACAGTCCAATCGGGGATGATAGCAAGAATCTCCATGATCAAATCAACCACAGCAGGGACTTCGACTTCAGTCGGATCTGTCGAGCTCTTTGGTTGTACTGGTTCCTCTATGAAAGGATCTTCTTTAACCGAGGGAAGGTGAAGGTGCTCGAGGCAGATGTCACTCGGGACTGGTCTCCGAGTGGATCCAAGTTTCGCCAATTCATCAGCTGCTTGGTTTTTCAGTCGCGGAACATGGTGGAGTTCCACACCTTCAAACTTTTTCTCGAGCTTCCTCACTGCATTGCAGTATGTGGTCATGGTGGGGTTCCTTACGTCCCACTCCTTCATCACTTGATTAACTACCAAATCTGAATCGCCGTAGACCATCAGGCGACGGACGCCGAGTGCGATGGCCATGCGCAATCCATAAAGAGCCTCATACTCTGCCTCATTGTTGGAGGAATCGAAGTGTATCTGCAACACATACTTGAGTTTGTCACCCTTTGGGGATATGATCACAACGCCAGCGCCGGAGCCATTCAACATCTTCTACCCATCGAAGAACATTGTCCAATGAGCCGAGTAGATGTGGGTCGGTTGCTGTTGTTCTACCCATTCTGCTATGAAGTCAGCCAGAGCTTGAGACTTTATAGCTTTCTTGGCCTCGAACTTGATGTCGCAGTATAACATCTCCATCGCCCACTTCGCCACTCGGCCCGATGCGTCCCGATTGTGGAGGATTTCCGACAACGGAGCATCAGAAACGACAGACACCGAGTGGTCTTGGAAATAATGAGCCACCTTCTTCGCAGTCATGTAAATCCCGTAGATAAGTTTTTGATAGTGGGGATACCTCTGCTTGGAAGGAGTCAGGACTTCGGAGACATAATACACTGGCCGCTGAACCTTGTATGCTTTGCCTTCTTCTTCGCGTTCGACTGTAAGAACAATGCTGACGACTTGATTTGTAGCCGGGGTGTACAGAAGAAGGGGTTCTTTACTGAGCGGAGCAGTAAGAACCGGCTGGGTGGAAAGTAGGACTTTGAGGTCGTCGAATGCAATTTGGGCTTCGTCTGTCCACTCGAAAGTATCTGATTTCTTCATGAGTCGGTACAGAGGAAGTGCCTTCTCGCCGAGTCGACTGATAAACCTGCTCAAAGCCACTAGGCAACCTGTGAGCCTTTGAACATCGTGTATTCTGACCGGCCGCTCCATTCGGACGATGGTCCCAATCTTTTCGGGGTTGACATCGATCCCTCGTTCGGAAACGAAGAAACCGAGTAACTTTCCGCTGGGAACACCGAATAAACACTTGGCTGGGTTGAGCTTGATATCGTACCTACGAAGGTTGGTGAATGTTTCTGCCAAGTCAGTCAGCAGGTCGGAACCTTTGCGTGACTTGACTACGATATCATCCATATACGCCTCCACATTTCAACCGATCTGGTCAAGGAGGCATTTTTGGATCATGCGCATAAAGGTTGCTCCTGCATTCTTCAAACCAAATGGCATAGTGATGTAGCAGAAGCACCCGAATGGGGTGATGAAGGCTGTTTTTAATTCATCGGGGCCATACAGAAGGATCTGATGATAGCCCGAGTAGGCATCAAGGAATGACAAATGCTCGCAACCCGCAGTCGAATTGACAATTTGATCGATGCGGGGGAGCGGGAAATGGTCTTTCGGGCAGACCTTATTGAGATGCTTGAAGTCGATGCAAATTCGGAGAGACTTGTCCTTCTTGGGCACCATGACAACATTGGCGAGCCACTCGGAGTGGTGTACCTCGCGAATGAAGTTGGCTGCCAAAAGCTTAGCCACCTCTTCTTCGATTGCCTTCCTCTTGTGCGCGGCGGACCGACGCACGCGTTCTCGGACAGGCCGAGCAGCAGGATCCACATGCAGTCGGTGCTCAGCCAACTCCCTGGGTACACCTGGCATGTCAGCGGGCTTCCATGCGAAAATGTCCCAGTTCTCACGGAGGAATTGGATGAGCTCGGCTTCCTATTTAGGATCGAGGGTGGTGGAGATGTTCGTCGGGGCAGTGGCGTCGTCTGTCGGGTGGATGCTGACCTTCTTTGTTTCTCCCGTCGACTGGAATGCGGATTCCGAAGCTGGCTTCTTCGAACGCATCAAGTCAGAGGGGTCGACTGTCTTCTTGTACTCGTCAAGCTCAAGGACAGCCATCTGCTGATCGGCGATCCTCGATCCCTGCTGTAGACAATACTCGGCCCGCTGCCTATTGCCTGTGATAGTGATCACACCTTTTGGGCCTGGCATCTTCAGCTTCAGGTACACGTAACATGGACGGGCCATGACACGCGCATACGCCGGGCGGCCCAGAATCGCGTGGTACGCACTCTGGAAGTCCACCACCTCGAACGTCAGTTTTTCCTTACGGAAGTTCTTGTCGGAGCCGAAGACGACGTCCAACGCGATCTGGCCGAGTGACTTGGCCTTTCGTCCAGGGACGACTCCATGGAACCGCATGCTGCTCTCGCTAAGTTTGGGCATCGGAATGCCCATCCCCTTGAGAGTGTCAGCGTACGTGATGTTCAAGCCGCTGCCGCCGTCCATGAGGACTTTGCGCAGTCGGACTCCTTCCACCATCGGGTCGACGACGAGGGCCTGCCTCCCTGGGGTGGGTACGTGTGCTGGATGCTCCGACTGGTCAAAGGTGATCGCAGTCTGAGACCATTTGAGGAACGTGGGATTGGTCGGGGTGGCCATGTTCACCTCCCTGTTCACCAACTTCAGTCGACTCTTGCTTTCAACGTCAGCAAAAATCATCAGTGTGGCATGGACTTGGGGGAACGGATCCTCCTTGTCCTCCTCATCCTGTTCATTGTCCTTTTCACTCGGCTGCCCTTCGCCGAACCCCTGGATCATGAGGCGACATTGCCGAGTGGTATGCTTCGGAAATATGGCGTTGCCCTCTTCATCCATCTTCGTGTGGATTGGACATGGCTGGTCCAGGATGTGGTTTCTGAACTGCTTCTTCTTGGGGGTGGACTGAGCCTTCCCCTTGCCCTTGAACTTGGCATTGGTAACGACTGTGGCCTCTGCCTGTGGAGTGGACGGAGCTTTCTGCTTCTGCTTCCGAGTGTTGTTCCCATCTCCATCGGCGACTGCTTTGTGCTTGCCGCTAAGAATGCGGTCCTCTTCTTCGCCATTTGCATAGTGTGCCGCTATCTCCATCATCTTGCTCATGGAGATGTCGCCTGTTCGACCGAACTTCAGGTACAGATCTCTGTACCGCACGCCTGCCTTGAAGGCGCAGACTACTTGGTGCTCTGTGACGTTCTCCACCGCGTGGTAGAGGGTTGTCCAACGCTGGATGAAATCGCGCAGGGGCTCATTCTGCATCTGGACACAGTGCTGGAGTTCCACGAGACCAGCAGGGCGTTTGCACGTCCCCTCGAAGGTCCTGATGAAGACTCAGGCCAGATCTGCCCAACTGTAGATGCTTGAAGGAGCCAACTGGTTCAGCCACGCTCGTGCCGAGCCGTCGAGCATCAGGGGGAGATGTTTCATGGTGACCTGGTCGTCTCCACCGCCGATCTGGACTGCCACTCGGTAGTCATCCAGCCACGTTTCTGGCTTGGATTCTCTTGTAAACTTGCTGATTCCCGTCGCCAATCGGAAGTTGGGAGGGATGTCAGCCGAACGGATGGCTCGATTGAAACACTCGGGGCCAGAGACAATGATCCTGCTTCCACTCGGACGGTCTATATCATGACCATCGCGGTGGGACCGGCCCCTATCGACCCTCCTCTGGGTGATATATCCTCTTGCGTCGGGCCTTGGATCATAAGTGTCACCGACCGAACGCCGATCATCATGATGTCGGTGCCCGTAGGGCCCACCCCGTGGAGGGGTGCGAGAACGGCGACGATGTTCGGGATTCATGGAACGGCTGCCTCCCCTGTGTCGCTGATGAGAACCGGGGCTGTGAACTGACTGATGCGTGTTCACGCGAACAGAACTATTGTGGATCCTGTTGTGCGACTGGGAGACCGCCGAATTTTGATGCTGCGCCATGTGCAGCAGGGCACGGATCTGCTCGATCCCTCTGCGAGCCTCTGAATCAGTTGGCTGGAGGGAATCGGCTATCTTGGCAGCGGCAGCCAGGTTGAGGACGGGTGTGCGGAACACCTCCACGTTGCTCTGACGAGTGCGCCGACTGGCAGAACGGCGGGGCTGACGGCGAGTGCCGGATGTTTCGCCGACCTCTTGCTCGTTCCGGCCGATTTGGCGGGGACTTTCATGGGAGTTGGCCATGTGCAATTTGGCTGCAGGCCCGCGACCCAAGTACTCGGAAGGAAACTCAGTCGGAACCGAGTCCGAGCGCTGGGACGGCGGCGCAACTACTACCGACTCGAGGACCGCCACTTGTGAAGACGCGCTCTGGCGCGCCTCCGCGTGTTGCACCCAACGCTGGAGCCACGGACGGCGAGACCGCTTGTTGCGGCGCGTGATAGGGGCGAAGGTCGACAACGGAGCCGACTGCTCGAGAAGAAGGATGTCGCGGGAGCCGGCACGGAAGTGCGTAGCCCCGCGACTGGGGAGCGCCTCGACGTCGAGAGGAGCATCCCAAAGCCATGTTGAATCGTCGATGATGAAGGAGAGAGCGCCGAAGAGGATCTCATGACCCATGCACAAATCTCCACCGAACGACATGATGAAAAGATGTAGTCGCAAACTCGCCGAAAGTCGCTTCGACGCCTGCCCCAAGGTGGGCGCCAACTGTCGTGGGTATAAGTCTGACAGTAGATGTGTAGGGTACGAAAGGATGGGCAGAGCATTAGCTACGGCGAGGTTGTATGAGTTCAGGCCCCTCTACGGTGGAGGTAAAAGCCCTATATCTCAGTGCTCTTATGAGCTTGATGTCGAGTGGAATATGGATTACAATGAATTGCTAACCCCTGCACCAGTGGGGAAGGGCGACTTATATAGAGTGCGCTGCCCATCACAACGGTTCGGTGCACAGGGGTGGAGTAGTGGAGATTAAATGTCTATGTTACAGGTAACGTATGCCTTAAATGCTAATAAAGGTACATGAAAACGTATGATCATTGCCCTCCAGGGGGGTTACGATGTACAGAGTGGAATCCAGTCGGTAAGTTTGATACGCTCCGAATGCTCATCTCTGACTGGATGATGGAGGAATCGTCACCGACTGGATGATGGGAAGTCCTTAATTCAATCGGAACTGACTAAGGGCCTTGTCCCTTATGAAGGGTAGTCCTTGGGTAGGACCTATAGGGCAGGCCTATGACCCTACCCTAGGACTATGACCCCATCACACAAGACGTTATTCAATAGAATCTCGGCTTGTTCTACAGTTTGTTCCCTAAAAACACAACCGGCACAACTATCTAGGTGGTCTTTGGAAGCATCAGTAAGTACATTATAGAAGATATCAAGTATTTGATTCTTCTCAAGAGGGTGATTAGGCAAAGCATTCAGCAACTGGATAAGCCTCCCTCAAGCTTGTGGGAGACTCTCTTCTTCAGCTTGAGCAAAGTTGTATATTTCCTGCAAGGCAGCTTGCTTCTTATGGGCAGGGACATATTTTTCAGAGAAGTAGTAATCCATATCCTGGGGGCTACGCACACAACCAGGAGCAAGAGAAGTGAACCAGGTCTTAGCATCATCCTTTAGTGAGAAAGGAAACAGCTTGAGGATATAGTAGTGGCGGATCTTTTCCTCACTAGTGAATAGGGTGGCTATATCATGCAGTTTGGTAAGATGGGCTACAACCGTTTCAGACTCGTAACCGTGAAAAGGATCAGATTCGACGAGAGTGATTAACTCAGGGTCGACAGAGAATTCATAATCCTTATCGGTCACAAAGATAGGCGAAGTGGCAAACTTCGGGTCGTATTTCATCCTAGCGTTCAGAGATGTTTCTTTCCACTTGCACAGTAAATTCTCAACATCATAGCTATCCTTACACGCAAGAAAATCCTCAGCTATCTCTCCCTCCATAACATAACGCGTATCAAGCATATCAGGCAAAATAGCAGGTTCTACTTCAATAGTATCAACAGTTTCAGAAGTATCATCACATCTAGCAGCAACTCTAGCAATTTTTGCATCGAGGAATGCACCTAGTGGCAAAGTAGTATCAAGCATAGCATCATCAGGCAAAGTAGTATCAAGCATAGCATCATCATAAGCATCATGGGCAGCAGAAGTAGCATCATCAAGCACAGGCGACATATCAAGATTTCTAGCAGGAGGTGGTGTCGCAAACTTACTCATAACTGAAGGTGAATCAAGTGCAGAGCTAGATGGCAGTTCCTTACCTGTCCTCATAGTTGAGGGCAAGACTTTAGTTCTCGGACCTCTCAGATTCTTCATAGTGACCAGTAGACGTAAATCCCAAGTGACTCGGAGAATATAGTTGTGCCTCCCCGCCAACGGCGCCAGAAAAAGGTCTTGATAACCCACAAGTGTAGGGGATCGCAACACTTTTCGTGGGTAGAGTATTCAACCCAAATTTATCGATTCGACTCAAGGGGAAGCGAAAGAATATTCTCAAGTATTAGCAGCCGAGTTGTCAATTCAACCACACGTGAAAGATTAGTATCTGCAAGCAAAGTATCAGTAGCAAAGTGGTATGATAGCAACGGTGCCAGAAAAAGGTCTGTTGACGGCAGACTATTCCTAACTTGTTGTATCAATGGCGCCAGAAAAGTCTTGCAGCAGGTAACAACAAAGTAACAAGTAACAGCACTAGTGACAGCAGCAACAAGTAACAGCAGTAGTGACAGCAGTAGCAAGGACCAGTAGTAAAAGACTCGTAGGCATTGGATCGGTGATGGCTGATTATGCCGGATGTGATTCATCATGTAACAGCTATAACACAGACAGATAAGTAACTAGCTCCCGTTCGTCAATCTAATGTAGGCATGTATTCCGTATGTAGTCATACGTGCTTAGGGAAAAGAACTTGCATGACATCTATTGTCCATCCCTCCCGTGGCAGCGGGGTCCTAATGGAAACTACGAGATATTAAGGTTCTCCTTTTAATAAAGAACCAGACCAACGTATTAACACTTGGTGAATACATGAACTCCTCATACTATTGTCATCTCCGGGAGTGGTTTCGGCTATTGTCACTCCGGGGTTGCCGGGTCATAACACATAGTAGGTGACTACAACTTGCAAGATAGGATCTAAAACACACATATATTGGCGACAACATAATAGGTTCAGATCTGAAATCATGGCACTCGGGCCCTAGTGACAAGCATTAAGCATGGCAAAGTAGTAGCAACATCAATCTCAGAACATAGTGGATACTAGGGATCAATCCCCGTCAAAACTAACTCGATTACATGATAGATCTCATCCAACTCATCACCGTCCAGCAAGCCTACGATAAGATTACTCACGAACGGTGAAGAGCATCATGGAATTGGCGATGAAGGAAGGTTGATGATGACGATGGCGACGATTTCCCCTCTCCGGAGCCCAAAATGGACTCCAGATCTGCCCTCGAGATGAAGAACAGGAGGTGGCGGCGCCTCCGTATCGTAAAACGCGATGAATCCTTCTCCTTGATTTTTTTCCGGTCGAGATGGACTAAATAGAGCTGAGTTTGGAGGTGGTGGCGCCACGTGGGCCCCACAAGCCTGGTTGGTGTGGCCTGGGGGGTGGTCGCGCCCCTGGGCTTGTGGCCGACTGGCTCACCTCCTCCGGTGGATCTTTGCGCAGGTATGTTTCATTAATTCCAGAAAAATTCTCCGTAAATTTTCAGGTCATTTCGAGAATTTTTATTTCTGCACAAAAACAACACCATGGCAATTCCGCTGAAAACAGCGTTAGTCCGGGTTAGTTCCATTCAAATCATGCAACTTAGAGTCCAAAACAAGGGCAAAAGAGTTCGGAAAAGTAGATACGACGGAGACGTATCACTAATGCATATGAAAGTGACTAGAATAGTGATGCATGCTTCCTTCTTCACACCTGCATCATATTGGTTGTTGCATTATGTTTTGCCGGTGTTCATTGGTTGTTATTTTATCTTGGGTAGCATTGGGAACGGAGAGCGAGTACGTGGATTCTGGGGAGTACGTGCTGGAAGAACAAGAGCAGTTCCAAGCTGAAGACATCACAGGCAAGATGACCGTGACCTTGACACCGTATCTAGCTTTGTTATGCTTAGAATCACATTTCCTTCGTTACATGCTCGCTGCCTACCACTTGATATAAATGCCACCTGTCTTTGTCATGAACCCCAAACACCTCCCTATCCTAGCAAATATTGTTTGGCTAAGTAGGCGTGCTTAACCCCTAATGGATAGCTTTGCTAGTTGCAGGTGCGAGCTGTCCCCTGTGATAACATGGGTATTTTTATATCATTACGTCAACTACTATTTAATTAATGTAAACATATATTTGGTAAATAACGGAAGGCCTAGCCTTTTGCCGGGTGATTTGTTCTGTTGTTGCCGCCTTAGTTTCGGTTACTGGTGTTTGATTCCATAACTCATCGCTCCTAACACGTTCGGGGTTGTTATGGGGACCCCCTTGATAAATCGTTAAGTGTTAAGGCTTGTCCGGCAGGACCCAACATTGGTTTTAATCTGCTAAAAACTTAATAATGAAATGCATAGGGAATAGCTACCCCGAGGATTTAATAAACAACCCAGGCCAGTGCTCCTCATGAGTGTTGGTCCAAACTGGACTGCCTGCGGGGCCACCGCGAGGAAACTTGAGGTTTGGTTCCTGTAGCTAGTTCCATCCGTCGTAACCTGAGACTGAGATACGCGCCTCTTATCGGGGTCGTCGACACGTCGGGAGGTCTTGCTAGATTTGCCTTACCATAGCGATATATCTTGCGTATAGGAATTACGGTGAAACTTTGGGTCTCCTCAAAGTTGAGGTTTCCTCTAAGGAATCCGACGAGATCACGAGTTTCGTGATAGACGATTACTTTGCGGCTTGTGGCAGTTTGTGATGGACTAGTTGGAGCACCCCTGCAGGGTTTAACCTTTCGGAAAGCCGTGCCCACGGTTATGTGGGAAATGTGGATATTTTGTTAACATCCGGTTCTAGACAACTTGAAGTAACTCTAATAAAACTGCCAACTGTGTGCGTAAACGTATTGTCTCTTTCAGAGATCGTTCTCTGATCAAGAACACGGTAGGGTTATGTCTGACGTAAGTAGGTGTCCGGGATCACTTAGTGATCAACCTAGTCTTCGATTGCTCGCGTAGACCACCACATGATTACTCTGATCATCGTAAGGTAGCTACCATATATGCTTAGGTTGCTGCAAACCCATACACTTATGCTTCATCACCCAATAACTTGGCTAGATTCGATTCGATACCAAGGCCATTCGATTGCTGAGTCCCCGCGGCTCACAGATTCCTACAAACACCAACGGGTACAGGTACGCCTGACGTAGAAGGTACTGATGAAAACCAGTTGAAGTGGGAGTTCGATGAGGAATCTGGCAGACTGTACGTGAACTATCCGAAGGACTGAGGCCATGGTCGTGATCGTGAGGCCAGCATGCGAGATGTCATAGTTTTACTTGTTTCATGTTGTCCGTAGCGGGACTAAACTATGCTCTAAATAATGTGTGTCTGTAAGCTTAATGATATACTCTTATCAGATGGCAAGTGTATGCCCTACTTGTCACTCTTTTAGTTATGTAATGTTATGATTATCTCGCTTGCGAAACGTTTAGATGTGCCCCTTTCCCTTTTGAGGCCTCGCCCCTAAAATAGGAAAGGGTCGCATCTTAGTCGTTACACCATGCTTAGTGCAAACACAAGCACACCTTCATACTTAGTTTTCAAATGACATCCATCAAACCAAATTATGGGCCTACACCCTGCAAGGAATCCTCTTTTACATGCATCAAAGTTGTAGTAGCATCTCTTGAACCTTGATTCATTGTCTAATTGAATGAAAAATGTTCTGCTAGGCTTGGATCTTCTAACTTCATTCATGTTGTACTGGGCCTCAACATCTCCCTGGATTATCTTCAATGCATATCTCCTTGCTTTGCTTAGTTTACTACAAGAAGCTGTCATATTCCAGTCCTTTTGCACTAACCTCCCAAAATTTCTCAAGTTCATTCCTTGGTCTGTCGTGAAGTACTCCATGTACTTTTCTGCAAGATATCTAGAAGTAAGTGCCCTTACTTTCCACTTCTTGGAACATTTGTGCTCATCATTGTAACTCTGGATGACCACACAATTTGTTCTGTATCATAACTACACCAAATGTTCCAGGGGTAGTGAGGTTGACATTTTGCTGAAATTCTTTTCCTGTCATTTACTCGCAATTTGATGTCGAATCTGTTTTTGCAAGCATAATATCTTGCTGCTTTTCTAAACATTTTTGGTGACGGGAAAACCTGTCCAATTTTGAATTGTGGATCATGGAAATTTTATTTCCTAAAGCTTGTAATTTATACATTGCACCTGCTTCATCATCAGAATCTGGTAGCTCAAGTTCTTCTTCATCAGATCCTTGTACAGGGCCTGGCTTTGTTCTAATATGAACATCAACACGCTCCTCCACTGTGTCCTCTTTAAGATCATCATCTAAATCAGTGACATCATAATCACTATCTACAATCTCATCAGCATAGTCCGATCCTTGTTCACTCCCAGTCTCTTCATCAGAAACTTCTCCCTCACTGTCCTCTTCAACCTGCTCCTCCACATATTCCTCATCATCCGCATTTGCTTCTTCTGCTGCTTGATCTACAGTTGCTTCATCTGCACGTCGATAGAAGGAAACCCTAGATTAACCGCCTAAAATCCATAGCAGAACAAAAATCCTAGCAGATACATCAAAATCTAAAGGCAAATAAGAGCGATTAACCACCTAATTGATCTCAAATCACTAGTTTCGGACAAAAAAGAGGGGGGAATTGCATAGGTTCAGAGAGAAGCAGGGGCTTACCGTACACACGCGTTGGGTTTCCTTCTGCTCGGCAACGAGGCGCCATGAACCCTCTGGCCGCCAACGCTCCGTTGGTGGATGCCTCCGCCGGCGGTGACGAAACCCTAACCGATCACCACCGCGATCGCCTCCTCCCCTTTCCTTTCTCTTCTCCTGTGCCTCGAAGGCGTCGACGAAAAGACGAACCATCTCGAATAGGTGGTGGTTTTCTCGCTTCTTTACTGTGTGTCAACGTGTCATGTCCAGCGTGGTGGAAGTGTTTTTTGGTCAAATTCGTCCACGTGGATGTCATACGAGCCGACACGATATGAGTTAACTCACATTGACCCAGTTCAGCGAGCCCGATGATCGTAAATTGTGTTTTCGTTAATAAGTGACCAAAGTGAACCCTAGAGACAAGTTCAATTACTGTAGATGCAATTTTCTCCCCGGACACCGCTTCGCACACAGCGGCGGATAGGATTTTCCATTTTTATTGCTATTCCCGCAGAGTAAAAAAATCAGCCAATGTGCTAAGGAGTCGAACTGGTGATCTATGCAGCACTCTGTACTTGCCTTGCCATCGTAGACATGATATGTTATGATCAAAATTAGAAGGTTTACTTATTAGTATTCAAGTTTACATTGTTCGGCTTTCTATCACACGCATGGGGCCACGAGTTAGCTAAGTGGGCTTCTAATTTTTTACCCCCGATGAAAATAGAGTTTAATTCCAAGTTGATAGAGTTAGAGTCGAGAGGTAAAAGATCTTCGATACATGGTGGTCCTAGATACATCCACACAACCGTGGTACATTCTACGTGACTATAATTTGCCAAACGGTCGACAACTCTATTATGATTCCTATTTAACTTTCGGGGAATAAACTCTTTGTCCCTCATCAGCGCCTTTATTTCAGCTACAAGATGTCCATAGACAAAAAGACTTAATTCGTCTCCGGTCAAACTTAATAACGCCACAAGAGAATCAGATTGAACGATCACCGGAATATTGGAGTGTTGTATAGCAAGTGCCATCCCTTGCATAAGCGCATGTATCTCCACTTCCAGTGCATCATTGTAATTGAAAATATACCGGTATGCTGCAAAAATAACTGATCCATCATGTCGTCGGAGAATCATCCCTGCGGCTGCGGCGCCAGAATCAACTGAGAAAGATCCATCAATTGATAGAGCAGGGCGGTGTGAATTAGGATGTGGCCAAGGCTTAGGAGCAGGATTAACTCTTACTTCGGACAAAGCAGAATCAACAACCGGCATTTTCCCCTTGAGTATTTCTCAGTGCTGAACTTCTTGGCAACACAAATAAAATTCGTATAACTCACCAAAAAGTCGAGAGTAGTATCCATTGGAGGAACCTCTTTATCATAAGTAAGATCATTACATAATTTCCATATACGCCAAACGAGTATTAGTACTTGATCCCTCTCGACCTCGTTGCAGTTAAGTAAAAGATTAAGCAACGATTTCTGCCCATAGTTAACAAGAAGCTGATCATGCGGAAGAGAGCAAAGACGCCTCATGCACTCTCACAGACGACGTGCATGGCTTGATGCAACTAGTGGATGGTAGCTGCCCTAACCAGGTGTGTGCTACCTCTTGAGCTTGCGTTGGTTATTCCTTGAAGAGGAAAGGGTGATGCAGTACAGTAGCAGTAAGTATTTCCCTCAGTTTGAGAACCAAGGTATCAATCTAGTAGGAGTATCAAGCCAAGTCTCCACCAAACCTGCGCAAAAATAGCAAACTTGCACCCCAACGCTACAAAGGGGTTGTCAATCCCTTCACGATTGATTGCAAGGTAAGATTTGAAGGCGGAAAGTGCAACAAAGTAAAAGTGTAGGGCTGAAAATATGATGTGAAGTAGACCCGGGGCCTATAGTGTTCACTAGAGGCTTCTCTCATGATAGCAAATATTACGGTGGGTGAACGAATTACCGTCGAGCAATTGATAGAACCGCGTAAAGTCATGACGATATCTAAGGCAATGATCATACATATAGGCATCACGTCCGAGACAAGTAGACCGATACTTTCTGCATCTACTACTATTACTCCACACATCGACCGCTATCCAGCATGCATCTAGTGTATTTAGTTCATGACAAACAGAGTAACGCCTTAAGCAAGATGACATGATGTAGAGGGATAAAATCATGCAATAGATATAAACCCCATCTTTTTTACCCTTGATGGCAACAACACGATGCGTGCCTCGCTACCCCTTCATTCACTAGGTGAGGTCACCGCACGGTATGAACCCAAAACCAAGCACTTCTCTCATTGCAAGAATCATAGATCAAGTTGGCCAAACAAAACCCACAACTCGAAGAGAATTACAAGGATATGAAATCATGCATATAAGAGATCAGAAGAAACTCAAATAAGATTCATAGATAATCTGATCATAAATCCATAATTCATCGGATCTCGACAAACACACCGCAAAAGAAGATTACATCGGATAGATCTTCATGAAGATCATGGAGAACTTTGTATTGAAGATCCAAGAGAGAGAAGAAGCCATGTAGCTACTAGCTATGGACCCGAAGGTCTATGGTGAACTACTCACGCATCATCGGAGAGGCAATGGTGTTGATGAAGAATCCCTCCGTATCCGAATCCCCCCTCCGGCAGGGCACCAGAACGTGCCCCAGATGGGATCTTGCGGAGACAGAAGCTTGCGGCGGCGGAAAAGTATTTTCGTGGATCTCTCCCGTGGTTTTGGATTTTTCGGGGATCTATAGGCGGAAGAAGTAGGGAAGACGAGCCACAGGGGGGCCACAAGCCTGCTAGGCGCCTAGGGGGCTTGTGGCCTCCCCTGGTGGCCTCTGCCTTGGTTCTCACGTCCCCTGCGTATCTTCTGTTTCGAAAAAAATCTTTTCGAAGGTTTTATTCCATTTGGACTCCGTTTAATATTCTCCTCTGAAAAGGGTCAAAAACACGAAAAAAAAGGAACTGACACTTGGCACTGAGTTAATAAGTTAGTCCCAAAAAATATATAAAAGGCATACAAAACATCCAAAGTTTGACAAGATAATAGCATGGAACCATCAAAAATTATAGATACGTTGAAGACGTATGAGTGTGCCAGCTTACAATCATGGGAAACAGTCCTGTCTCGCCTGTTTATTTGATATCATACCAATTTATATACTTCCATGATCTTCCCTTTAAAATAAGGAGAGACCTTGAGATTCAATAGTGAGAATCGTAGGCATAAAGGTCGGATGGATCTCGATTGTTAAACGGGAATTATGGGCTGTTTTAAAAAGGAAGATGATTATGGCATGTATTTGAGACAGTTAAAAAGGAAAGGAGGAGGCTATTTAAAATGAAGATAATTATGGGCTATATTGGTGGCGATTAAAAAGGAAAGGACGGAGATATTTAAAAGGCAGATGATTATAGGCTATATTGGTGGAATTAAAAAGGAAAGGACGAGGCTATTTACAAATAAAGGAAAGGACTGGGCTATTTGTCTTTAGAGTGAGGTGTTTTGGCTCTCGGCCTTCTTGGAGGCCTTTCTTTTGAAAAAAACAAAATTCACAATATTTAGTTTCAAAAAAAGTCTAAACAAGTTGTACAAGTAAACAAAGATGTTATGCGTATGTGTGTAGAATTTTAAGATGAAATACCTTAAAATGTGATGTACCAAAAATACAAATTCATAGTATGGGAGGATGGATAGTATCATGTGTTAAAAAGTCTCAGAGTTGTCTTTTTTTTCACAACCCTTACTTCAATGTATTTTGTTCTGAAATTTTACACACTTGTGCACTATGCCTCGAAGTATATCTATAACATGTTTTAGAATTTTTTGAAATCTAAAAATAAAAATTTTGATTTTTTGAAAAAATGGTCTCATTGGAGCTCGGCCTTCAAAAAGGATTTTTTCTGTTCCTAGGACAATTATTAAAAAAGAAAGGACGAGAGCTCCACGCCCGTTGACGTGCAATAAAAGGAACGCGACCGTGAGAGCAACCAAAACCATATCTAAAACTTTGTTTTGAAATGCGATTTTTTTTTGCTTTATTGGTTTTCCTTTTTTGTTTTTCTTTCCTGTTTTTTCTAAAACAAAAAAAAGAACATCCATAGCCTTTTGAAAAAAAAATCTTCGACATTTGTTTATATTTTCAATAAATCCGCCTTTTTTCAAGGCTGTTTGCAAAGTCAATGAAAATTCACATTATAAAAAGGAATTCAAAAATTGTTTGATTTTTTTTGCAATTTCTTGGGTTTGGAATGTGATTTGTTAATGTTTGTTGGTTTATTGATTTTCCTTTTTTGGTTTTCTTTCTTATTTTTTTATAAAACAAAAAAATTGAACATCCTTAGAATTTTGAAAAAAGATGTTCGACATTTGTTTAGATTTTCAATAAAATCGCTTTTTTCCCATGCAGTTTGCAGTGCCAATGAAAATTCACATTAAAAAGACAGGAATTCAAAAATTGCATAATGATGCCAAGCCTCTTTATCAATGACATATTTTCTAATCTTTCTAATCTTCAAGGGCATTGCATTCATTTGGATCTTCTGTAGATCGGCGACATCGGTAACATGCAACTTCAATTTCATGTTCTCTTCTTCATTTCTTTTCAATTTTTCTTTCAAATATTTTTTTCCTTTTTCAACTCAATTTAACCTCTCAACGAAAGGGTCGGTTGGAATTTCTGGTTCACATACCTCCTAGATAAAGACATCATGTCAAGTTGGTCGGCATAATTGTCATAAACACTAAATGAAATAAATAGTTATAAAAGATAATATACCAGATCCGAATCATAGATCGGACGAGAGCCGACCGGGGGCGGATACCAAAACCATGGCACTATATAATAACAAACAATAATACAAGTTAGAAAATTATACAAGTAGTTATCTATATCATACAAGTCATAATTTTTTCCTTTAAAAAAAGATAAGAACAAGAGGCTCACTAAGGTGGTGCCAACAACAAGATCGACGCTGACGATCGACATCGATGAATATGGGGACGGGGAGAGGACGACACCCTACACAAGTGCAAACAAAGAAATTAATTTGAGATCAAATTATGCATCTAAATCAAATAAACTGCCACAAACACTCCTCCACTAATACCCACAAACCACTCTACTTCTACAGCATATGAAATGAGCTAAACTAGCAGTGAAACATGAAAGGGTGAATGAAAGAACATATACTTCCTTGATGGTTTTGATAATTCATGACAACATAGATTGTCTCTTGGACTAACACTTTTACATAATATATTTCCGGTGTAGTCCACAAAGAGCATTGGCTATAGGATTGTAAGGAGATGCCCCTTGATGCAAAAAAGGAATAGGATTGGCTCAAGCTTCAAGCAAGAAGAATCTATATTTTATATTTGTGAGAAATCACTTTGATTCCATAGGAAAGCCAATACTATTAAAAGGGGATGAGATATTATGATGAATTGGTTGCTCAAGTGCTTAGAGGTAGCCACCAAAAATACTCAACCACTCTCCCACTAAATATCTCTGTCCAAACCCAAACCAGCAAAATCGGTGCCACCAACAATTTCCATTTGGCCCTACCGATTTTACACTTGATAGAACCTATGCCAAACCCTACCATCTTGGTACCACCAACATTCCTATCGGTGTCATCGAGATTTAGTGACCAACCTTCTGTTGCGAAGATTTCACAAATCGGAATTTCCATGTTTGGAATCGGTCTCACCGAAATTTGGAAACGGGTATAGATCATCGTATCGGTACCACCGAGATTCCTATATTGGGCTCACTGAGAATTCAAAAGTTGCCACATTTAGTGCAATTCGGTACCACCCAGATTCATTTCGGTGTCATCGAGTTGGGCAATAATGTTGTAACGGCTGGATTTTAGGGGATGCCTATATATACCCCTCCACCTACCTCTCATCCGTAGAGGAAGCACTCAGAACACACTTAATCTTGCCATATCCATTTTTCTGAGAGAGAGCCACCTACTCATGTGTTGAGATCAAGAGATTCCATTCCAATCATTTGAACTTTGATTTCTAGCCTCCCCAAGTTGTTTTCCACGAGATCAATCTCTCCTACCACTGCTAAATCTCAGAGAGAGTGATTGAGTGTTGAGGAGACTATCTTTAAAAGCACAAGAGCAATGAGTTCATCGTTCTACCACATCTATTACCTTCTGGAGGGTGGTGCCTCCTAGATTGGTTAGGTGTCGCTTGGGAGCCTCCTACTTCGTGTTGTAGAGTTGAACCAAGATGTTTGTAAGGGCAAGGAGATCACCTACTTTGTGAAGATATACTATGAGTGAGGCTAGTCCTGTGTGGACGAAATCCGTGGTGGGATAGACAAGGCCATTTCTTCGTGGACCCCTTGTGGGTGGAGCCCTCCGTAGACTCTCGCAGCCGCTACCCTCCATGGGTTGAAGTCTCCACTAACATGGGCGTACGATAGCGCCACCTATCGGAACCATGCCAAAAATTGTGTGTCAACTTCTTCACGTTTGATCTTCTTAAACTCTACTCCTTACTACATGTGCAAACTCTTTACTTTCCGCTGCCATATTTGTTGACTACCATGTGTAGGGTGCACTAGACTTGTTAGAATCGCTAAAACCTGTCAACCATTGAATTGGGAAAAGGCTAGGATTTTAATTTATGCATGTAGTCTATTCACCCCCCCCCCCTCTAGACACCTCTTCTATCGATCTCACTTTGGAGTTGCTAACATTTTAGAACACTTGTGCACGGTCAAATCTAGACAAATCTAGGGAAAATGGAGATTGGAAGTCGAACTTGGAGGAAGAACAGAGGAGAAATCTTAAGTGTGGCTCTGGCATTTCATCGAACACCTCATGTGCATAGGTAGTCACAACAGAGCAACACACACACCTCCCACCTTTTGCGGCTAAAAAACAGAGGAAAGGGGCGCATGGGTGATATATATAGGCATCTTATATATTAGTGTCGGTTGGTGTCTAAAACCGGGACTGAAGACAGACCTTTAGTCCCAGTTGGAGACACAAACCGGTACTGAAGGGGTCGCGCCAGGAGTGAGGCCCTTTATTCCCAATTGGTGTGTGGAACCGGGACTAAAGGTCCGAGTCGAACCGGGACCGATGCCTGCCGAGGCCCGGCAGACGTCCTAGCCGTTCGAACCGGGACTGATGCTCACATTAGTCCTAGTTCGTAACAAGACCGGGACTAATGCTCTTAAATGCCAGAACCAAATCCCTGTTTTCTACTAGTGACCTTCTCCCTTCTGCCACGCCACCCGAGCACGTCAGCCATGCCCCCACGCCGCTGGCATTACCCAATCCAGCATCGTCTCTGGGTCCTTGAGCAGGTCCGGATCCGGAGGGAGGTAGTGCTACCTCTGGATCCGGAGGAGGATTTCCAGGAGGTGGAGGACGAAGAGGAGGATGAACTGGGGGTGGAAGAGAAGGAGGAGCAGGAGACGGCAGAAGAGGCTCCGTCGCTAGTTGTGTGGGAGGACCAGCAGGAGCCGACGGAGGAGTGGCAACCGCTAGGTATGGGGAAGGAGGAGCAGGAGCCGACAGAGAAGGCGCCTCCGCTGGATGTGCGGGAGGAGGAGGCGCCGGCGGTCGTGGATCTGTGGCCCGAGCAGCTGTCCATCCTGAACTCCATCCACTCGGAGGCAGCCGCGGAGGCCAAACGGCTTCATATCGGCAGCACATGGAGGCACCTGCGGAGGCCAGACGGCTTCATCAGCAGCAAATAGAGACGGCGCGGGCAACAGAGGCGGCTTAGGCCATCTCCAACGATAACGACGAGTAGTATAGTACTACATAGTATACGTAGGCGTTTCATTTTGCATGCTTGTGTATGAAAGTAGGGGATGAAATATGAGATACGTGAATGTGGAAAGGAAAATTTGAGAGGTGACCGGTCAGTTTCCGCGAACGCGTCCGGATTTGCAAGGTCCAGCTGTAAATGCTCTAACTTTGACGATGCGGTCGTCGTGGGGCACGTTACGAAAGCGGCTAAATCAGACTGTTTTCAGAAGGCACAAAAAATTGGAGCTATCTCCTTTGAGCACTGTCAAAGGGAAGGTAATATATATGATACAAATTCTGATTTGTTTTGGGACTCAAATCCCCCTAGATTTATTGTTCCTGATATATTGAAGGACATTTCTGTCCTCAAGTTGAAATAAAGTGTGCCAGTAGACTTTTAAAAGAGAAAACGATAGGAACAAACCACGTAGCCAAGTTCGACCCCACCAACACGATCATGCACAAAGAAAAGACAGACAAGACCACCGAACATGGGCAAATATATAGATGCTGCATTATGATTATGAAAAGGAGGAAATATTATGTAGGTGAGAGAGCCATAAAAAGTTCGGTTTCCGCCCTCTCTGCATCCAAGGCGCAAACAACCAAACAAGCCTGCTGGATATCATCATATATACATGCTGCAGCTGCAAATTCTCTATTGGATCCCAGGGCCTTAGATTGAGAAGACGAGTAAGTTGTGTTACTTTATAGCTGGCGGGTGGCGACTACTACCTGCTAAGCATCGTACGAGCAAAAAAATAAACCAAAGTGTATACTATGGGCCTATGTGCTGGGTTCATTGTATGTGAACCTCAACGGGCACCTGCTGCTATTAATGTAAGCTTGCGTTGTTCATATACGAGGTGGCAGACACTTGCTTAATTATATCTGGGTCCTATGAAAACTATAAAAGATGCAAGCAAGCAATGCTAGATCAGAATGTGCTTACACTAACGGCTTATCGTTAGGATCGTTGCTGCCTGGGCTATTTTCATCTTGTCCATGCATGGATGCACATGGAGTGCCGCATAGATGCATGCGCCTTTCCATTTGTACTTCATGTGCTAGCTTCGGTGAGCCATTGTCATCCAGCTAAATATACGTGGCATCCTTCCATATCTTTAGTTTATGTACGTAGTACCCGGCAAAAGATAATAAAAAATGTACAGTTTACATACGTACATATATATCTACAGTTATGATAGGTTTGTCCTTTCGAATGTCGTTTACATACATGTGTACGAACTCATTTTAGAGTTTTGTAAAAAGTTTTTATTAGTCGACTACATACGAAATAAAATTAGTAAAACTACATTTTAAAATATGTCTTTACATCTATATGTAGTTTTTTAATGCTACCTCTGAAAAACTTATGTTTAAAAAAAAGAAGTGTATATCATCCTATGGACGACACGTGGAAATACTCGTACGATGCTCTTGTTGACCATGCATGATCGGGGTTGCACTAGTTAAACTGTCAAAGTAGTAAGAGAGGTACGTCGCGGTGACGCCCGGGTGCACTGTCGTATCCAGCCGCCCTACGTCATTTGCACCTGTGCATTCTACCTGGTGGATGGCGAAGTTTATCAGGCCTAGCTACTGGCCTAGTTCATTGCTTTTGATATAGCTTACCACTGGCCTAGTTCATTGCTTTTGATATAGCTTACCACTGGCCTAGTTCAGTTTTGTCGTTACAAGTCAAAGCTTGTCTGCCCTCTTGTCTTGCTTAATTAAGCTTTTCCGTGCCCTCCTTGGATCTCGTCTCCTCGCTGAGTATATGCTATATAAGGTACTGTGCACTTTACGTAGATGCTCCACACATGGAGCTACACATGGAGCTACCTACCTGTGGCTATGACGATGGCTGCCACTGCTACCATGGCTACTCCATTTCTTTCTCATCCAATGCACAGTACCCGCATCATCACCCAGCTCCTCCTAAAGCTCAAGCTCAGGCTCGTGCAGAGACCGACACGGGGTTCGACCACCAGCTCTTCTCCTTCTCCCTCCCCATGGAAGCCACCTCCACCTCCTTCACCACGCCTCCCTCGGCCTCGGCCTGGGAGGAGATCACGACGGCGCCTGTCGCGTCCCCGTCGTTGCTGCCACAGGGCAGCTCCAGCAGTGCACGCGATGCGCCGGACTCGCCGCTCATCGGGGTGCGGAAGCGGCCGTGGGGCAAGTACGCGGCGGAGATCCGGGACTCCACCAGGAACGGCGCCCGGGTTTGGCTTGGCACCTTCGACACCCCACAAGCCGCCGCGCTCGCCTACGACCAGGCCGCCTTCTCCGTGCGCGGCCCGGCTGCCGTGCTCAACTTCCCGGTCAGGCTCGTGCAGGAGTCGCTGCGCACTCTCGACATCGGCTGCGCCGCCGCCGCGGGGGACTCTCCCGCTCTCGCGCTCAAGCGGCGCCACTGCATCCGAAAGAGAAGACCCAACAAAAAGAAGATGTCCACGGCGACGGCGGCGGCGGCGGGGGCGAGGAGGCAGGGGGGAGCTGGAGGACCTTGGAACCGACTACCTCGAGGAGCTGCTCACCTTGTCCGAGCTGTGAGCCAGCCACTACACCGCTCCCCCTGCTAGCTATATGTACATATATAATGATGAGTCTGTCACGGAGAACACCGCTTCAAATCCATTTCCTTGCATGAGAATGACGCCGTCTCGCGCAGCAGCGCTGAGCAAAAGAGGCTGGCCCGTGGTCGACGTCCATGATCGTAGATGATCCATTTCTATTTTTTTTCATAAATCACGGCATGCAACACAATTTTCAGGGTGTGTCATCTTTTGGGGTCATTCTTGTGACTTGATGATCTAAGACGCTTTAATGGCC
Organism: Hordeum vulgare subsp. vulgare; assembly: GCF_904849725.1. Lineage (NCBI taxonomy): Eukaryota > Viridiplantae > Streptophyta > Magnoliopsida > Poales > Poaceae > Hordeum > Hordeum vulgare. The sequence goes on from NC_058521.1 coordinate 580,636,433, forward strand.
ATCATGGGCTAATGGCAATGCCACGACATTTTCTGAACAACAAAAAAGGCCATACCACCATAATAAATTAGAACAACATTACTTGTTTTTTTTTTAAGATCAAACACTGCCGTTTTATTGCTTAAATAGATGTAGCTAGGGATCTCGTCCGATACAATCCCAGAATACAATCTGGGGGAATAGAAAACCAAACCTTAAAGAGTTCATCGCTTAAGCCTACTTTAGCTAACTTATTCGTGTTAGAATTTACACTACGCCTTACCCATGACACTTTAACTTCTTGGAACATCTTCAGCATCTCCTTGATCTCCTCTACACCTCCACCCGATAGGTTTTTCTCCTGCCCATTCAACATATCGGCGAGTGAAGCAAAGCCCATCTCCAGGTGTAGCTTCGTCGTGTTGAGTCCGGACGCCACCTGAATTGTGTTGGAACTCAACCCTCAGGATCGATTACATGAAATCACTACTAACATGCACACACAAAATTATGTAGCCAAGGGCCCTTTTTATGCCTTAATTTTCCCTCTTTATTTTCTCTTTTTTCTCAAGTCACGGTACTCCAAAATCCACATACCTTCACGTGTATATATATGCACGCAGCCTTGACCAACATGACACAAGTCCTACTCGGACTCTAACTAGCCAAACTAACCTCGGACACCTACTAACATGTTCCTGCAAGGACTAGTACCCGTACATGACTCAGGACTCCTAGAACTATCTAAACTAGACACGTACTTAGCCCAAGACCATGGACTACACGTCCTAGCACAACCTGTACATGCACTAGTGACTACAAACTCAAGATTATACCTAACAATCTCTTCCTAATCTTGACATGCCATCTTCTTAGTGTTCTGTCTTGTCTTGACTCGTTGTTGACTCGTGACTTGTCGACACATCGACTAAACCGTCGTATCCGTACATTGAGTATGACCCGTCTGGAAACATGCAGTGCTCCTTCCTTGCCCTGCTATGTTGTGCCGCCGCCATTGCTTGGCCGCCGCCTTACACTCGGTTCGCACCATACTTCTTATACTTGCTTGCAATAGATCCACTCTCCATTGCTCGCACACCTCCTCGCTTTACGATGGCTTCGCGTACCATCGTCCGCCTTCGGCATCTCACCGAATCCACACTGGCCGCAACCAGGACGCTCCACGAGGACATGGATATGACTCACGGAACACCGTGCACACCGCTTCAACTCCAACGAATCATCACCAAGACGAGCACTTGGACATGACGACGCCGACGACTCACTGACACGACGACCGAGATGTCCCAACCCGCACGACTCCTTGACTCCTATTCCCTTGGACGATGACCTTGATGGCTTCTCGGCACCGCACCTCGGCACCATCGCTCCCATCAACGATTTTCTTCCACCGCCTTGCCGACGACCACCCACTGTCCCTCCTTGCCGCTTCGCCGAACGACGATCTCCTGAACCTCTTCATCCGTCGCTCCACGAACGACCATTGCCCGCCGCTCCTCGTCGCTGCACCACCCAGCGACCATATAGCCCGCCCCGAGGCGCTAGTCGGGTCACCTCCCCGGGGCAAGCATAGCTTCACATCGACCTTGCTCTAGATACCAATTGTTGGAACTCAACCCTCAGGATCGATTACATGAAATCACTACTAACAAATTGCCCTCTTACATGCATGGATTTCAGTAGCCTCCGGATCAGAAACGCCTTCAAAGAAATGGCAAGTAGCTGCTCTAAACGCTCCCGCATGATTACGGAGCACTGCACCAACACCACACTTGCCTCCTTGCTCATAAACTGCACCATCAGAGTATGCTTTGATCCATCCATCCTCCGATGGAGACCATTTCTGTTTGATCTCTGGCTTGTACCGCCTCTCTCTACATAAATGGATCGCCTTCCACTCGTTAACGTATGCTAAGAGCCCAACACCGACACTAGTGGGGACAGGGCCTATAATCTCGGCCCGTAAGGGGCTTTATTCCCGGTTCACCAACCGGGACTAAAGGGGCGCTCTAAACGCTGGATAGGATGGAAATGGCAAGTAGCCGCTCTAAACGCTGCCTTCAAAGAAATGGCAAGTAGCCTCTCTAAACGCTTCTGCATGATTACGGAGCACTGCACCAACACCAGACTTGCCTCCTTGCTTATAAACTGCACCATCAGAGTATGCTGGGTCAATAGCTCCTGTGCGACACGTTTGATGCGAATTGGATCTTGTGCGACATATTTGATGCGAATTGGATCCTGTGCGATGTTTCTCTGGCCCAAATAGCCAAAGGCCCACTCGGGCGATTAAAATGGTCGTCAACGGGAGTGAGGTTATGTTTAAGACATGTGGGTCCTACTTGGCAGATCGTCAACTTACGGCCCCACTTGACAGTGCATCTACTAACGGGCCCCACTTGACAGTGCATCTGTCCCCGTGCCTGGCCTGTCTGTCTGAACCGCCCGTCTGAAGCTCTGTTGCTCCCGGAGGTGAGCCGAAGCCGGCGGCGGCGCTTTTGTTGCAGCGGCGGAGCTTTCGATCTCGGCGACGGCGGCGGCTGTGGTGAGTGAATCCGGAACCCTTGTCAAGCCCGTTCCCTTCTGTGTCATCTCACTGCAGTTCCTGTTTCCCTCCTCTGTTCTTTTGGGCGATTTGATCCAGATTTGGGTGGGGCAGAGGGGGGATAAAGGTGATGGAGCCTCCATAGACAACAACAACGTTGACTAGGTAATCTGTGCATCCTTTCCATCCTATGCAATGCCTCGTCTGCTTTAGCTAGCTCATAGTGCGCGCCATTGAAAAACAGGGCCGATGATGCTCGGACATTTGAATTCACTGTCAAATTCTTTCCTTCTAAGGCGAAGCTAGGTGATGGTAGCTTGCGGGACATAGAGGGAGATACTATTGTGAAATGGGAGGTTGAATTATCAGAGATTGATCCACAAGAACTATAGAGCATGGAAGAGAAGGACGTGAGGAATGTGGTGGAAAAATTGGGGAGAGCATTTTTTGGGGTCCAGAGCAAGAGGTAGCATTGTTATGGTTTGATAATTGGAAAGGAGAGTATGTGAGAATTGAGGATGGCGAAGAGATGGTTGATGAAATCGATCGACAAAATGGCTAGACAACCAAAGAAACTACGTTTCGTGCAGAGCTGGTTGATCTGAAATCAGATTCTAAGGTTGGATATGTTCCCTCAAAATTGGCTGCACAAATGGTAGATGATGATTGGGCTTGAGAGAGGCAGATAATGCCCATGTGTACGGGTGAGGTGACAGTATTACATGAGGGGGCTGATGCAGATGCACAAGAGGGCTCTGATGGTGTTGCAAGGGTTCTTTCTGTTGATTGGAATTCGGTTGAATTAAATGAACCGACTGATTTAGTCATTGCACCAATGGATGACACTGAGATGGCCAATTTTTTTGGCATTCCAGTACCTGATGAAGATAAGGAAGAGAATGATGAAACTACTAACCCGCTTACTGATGCTCAAAGAGATATATGTGAAGATGTGGATGGACAGCTGATGGAAGATGCTGCAGATGATGTTGATGATGCACATGATGATGAGTTGGTAAATGTCTATGACAAGGAAACCCTGTTTTTGCAGTAGGGAAGTTGTTCCCAAACATGGATGAATTTAGAATGTGTTTCAAGACTTATGCCGTCAAACATGAGTTTGATGCCAAGACAAAGTGGGCTGACACAAAAAAGTTTTATGCAAGATGCAGAGGTTTTGATGGAAGTGTCAAGCCTTGCAAGTGGTACATATCTGCTAGACGCCAACCTGATGGATGTACCATTAGGGTCAATCAAATCCCACACCAACATACTTGTATTACAAGTTCACAGAGACACTACAACAAAAGGGATAACTCATGACGCTCATTCTGTGACGATTCAATGAAAAAACATCATAGTTCGTGAAATTAAGATGATTCCCTGATGTTTTTTCATTGAATCGTCACAGAATGTGCATCATAGATTATCAAATTTGTTGTAGTGAGAGTATCAACCATGACATCATAGCTTTGGATTGCAGAAAAGATCACTCCTATTTTAGCCAAGAAACCAAATACTACTGCAAAGAAACTTAAAGTAGACTTGAAAAAGCAGTACCCAATTAAGGTGAAGTATAACACAATGTGGAAGGCAAAACAAAGGGCAATGAAAGAATTATATGGTGACTGGGCAAATACATTTAGGATGCTTTATAATTTCAAAGCAGAGGTGGAGAAGAGGTCACCTGGTAGTGTTGTGGAGATAGATACTGAGGTAACAGAGGAAGGAAGAGTCCTTTTCTCAAAGTTTTTTATGGCTTTAAAGCCTTGCGTCGATTGCTTCAACGGAGGTTGTCGTCCATATTTGAGCATAGACTCATCGTTTTTGACCGGCAAGTGGAATGGTCAATTGCAGCTTGCAATGCTTTAGATGGACACAACTGGATGTTCCCTGTTGCTATTGGCTTGTTTCAGTCAGAAACAGAGGTCTCATGGACATGGTTCATGATGCAGTTGAAGAGATGCATAGGTCTAGTGTCACCTTTGGCAGTCCACACAAATGCATGCAAAGGGCTAGAAAATGCAGTCAAGAATGTGTTCCCCCATTGTGAGCAGAGAGAGTGCTTCGGCCATATGTGGATGAATTTGATCAAAAAGTTCAGAGGGGAAGAATTTGGTCGCATGTGGCCAGTAGCAAGATCTTACACTAAACAGACATATTCATATCATCTTGGTAAGATAATGACAGCATGCCCTGAATTTGGTCCATGGGTGAACACCTACCATTCTCTATTATGGTATAGGTCAGGATTTAACACTGCCATCAAGTGTGATCATATCAACAACAACTTGGCAGAAAGTTTTAACAACAAGGCGAAGCAGTTGAAAAACCTGCGTGTGCATGACATGGTTGACCAAATCAGAATCATGATCATGCGCATGTGGGAATTGAGAAGGATTGGTGATTGTCTGCAAGGGGACAAGCTTCTGCAGTGGTACAACAGGTGGTCAACAGGAGCAGAAATCTTACACATTTATCTGTTGAAAAATCTTCTGTGTGGGGTGCTGAAGTTAGAGATACCAAAAGTGGTAGAAGGCATGTTGTTAACACTGAAATGTACGAGTGCACTTGTTTGGAGTGGCAACACACTGGGAAACCATGTGATCATGCCATACTTTTCTTGGCCTCCCAACAAAGATAAACATGCACCCTTATTTGCACGAATATTACTCAGTAGCAAAATTCAAGGCTGCATATGCAACTCCAATTCCAGCACTTACAGATCAGTCTCACTGGCGTGAAGTGGACATAGAATTTTCCATGTGTCTTCCCCTAACAAAAAGAAAGGCTGGTAGGCCTAAAGAGAGCAGATTCGAGGCATGGTTTGAGAGAGGTGGGAGTAGTAAAAAAGGGAAGGGAAAGAAGGATGGAAAACCAAAAAGGTCCAAGTTTATTATTTTTCCTAGCAACCTAGTCATATAGAAAGATGATTGGCACAAGTTTTGTATTTTTTTGATTTTTTTGAATTAGTTATAGCCAACCCTAACTTTTGAAAACCGTACAACCTCGTACGTGATAGCCACTTTTGTGAAGGGTTTTTCATGAAAAACTTCATAGTCCAAGTTTAATATTTTTCCTAGCAACCTAGTCACATATAATGATGATTGGCACAAGTTTTATATTTTTTTGATTTTTTTTGAATTAGTTATGCTCTACCCTAGCCCTTGAAAACCTCTGAAAACCCCATCAAAACCCTTCAAAACCCCGTCCAAACCTCTCAAAACCCAGCACCCCATCGGACCATTGGATCGCCGTGAATGGATGGTCTTGATCGCGCATTAGGGCTACGTCAGCAGCGATCCGTGGCCTTCACTCTGATTGGCTGGCCTTTTTAGCCCTCTTTTTATTGCTGGACGAGAAGACGAGTGCATGCGTTGTTGGGCTTAATTAAAGGCGGCCCACCCTTTTATCCGTTGGACGAGAAGACGTGTACCAGCCTTGCATGCATGGGGACCCGCATGCATGCGCGTAGACCTACATCCCCTCGCTCGCCCGTTGGACCGACACTACATGCATGAGCATCGATCGAGCGGGAGCACGCCCGACGCCATAGAGAGCAGCAACCCGACCGACGTAGCAGAGGCACGCAGCGGCTTAGCCATGCAGAAGCTCGTCGCGCAACCCGACCAACGCAGCAGTCATCTTTCGGCTCGTTTTAATTGCTCATGTGCGACGTGTACCTTGTTTTAATTGACCCTGTGCTACGTGGGGTGTGTACACACTCGATGCCCCCTCGATGCCATGCGGTAGCCGTTTCACACTGATGCACACCATGGCTAGCACCCCTATTTAAGCACGGGTTTTAAGCACCCCCTAACATCATCTTCTCCCACCGTCTCCTAGTCCATCTTCTCCTTCTTCTTCATCTCCTAGTCCATCTTCTTCTTCATCTCCTAGTCCATCTTCTCCACCTCCATGCCGGAATATGAACTACTACACCGGGATGACCTACCGTGTGCCGCGCACTGTCCCCGAGATGCTCTACCCTCCCCAAGTCCAGGTGGAGAACACCCTACGGGTGTGGGAGATCTCGAGGTGGAGGGGTGCAAGGGCGCTCACCAAGTTCTTCCTCTCCGCCGGCTACCGCCACCTTCCCAGGGGTTCTCCGGTGATGTTCCACGTGGAGGAGCTAACCAACAATGGCTATCCTATCGGCCTTATTGTGAGGTTCACCAACAGCGTCGATGCTTACAACCTCCTTGGTCGTGTTTTTTGGTGTGGATGCGAGTTTATCGCATTCACAACATACAACATCTTCACGGATCTGGACAACATCTTCCCCAACGGCAGCATGCACACTCTCCCGTACCGCACCGACGACGACGACGAGTGAAGGAGGCCTTGGAGCTTGGAGCACCCGGTGGTTCCCTGGGGAGGAGGAGTTAATTTATCTAGTTAGGGTTTAGGGTCTTATCTATCTATATATGTAATCATACTATATATCTATGTCTTCCTTATTTATCTATGTAATGGTACTATATGTCGTGTTCATATATGTTCTATATATCTATGTCGTGCTTATTTATCTAGGGTACCCATTTATCTATGTTCTATCTAGTTCATATATGTCCTATCTAGTTCTATCTAGTGCATGCAACTGAATGCTCGCGTTCCCGTAAAAAAATACTACTTCTGTATTTGGGTACCCTCTATATTTAGTGTTAGCGTGTTTTGCAAGCATTGGCCGTTTCGGTTTCCGAGGCAGGCTGGTGTAAATGATGAAAAGACCACACACCAACCCACCGTCTCTTCGCACCACTCCCCCATCTCCTCCTACACAGAAACCGCCGCCCTCCGTCTCTTCGCTCTCTCCCATACGACGCAACCGCTGGCGCCATGGACCAGAGCATTGCCTGGCAGAAGGCCGTGCAAGATCTCGTCGGCAACAACCAAGAGATCCGTGAGCAGCTTCGTGAAATCACGGGCTGGTTCCCAAGCATCGAGATGATGCGGAACCACGCCCGTGGCCTGATCAAGGTGATGCGAGACGACGAGAAGCTCCGTGCCTTCCCCCCCGGCTACTGCGTCCCACCTTCCTCTGTCCTCCTTTGGGCGATGAGGGAGGTGCAGCGTACCACCGACTCGACGCAACACGCAAGGTGGTGGATGTACTGCTCATCCAGGATGACGGCACTGTAGCCGGATCCTACCCGTCTTGCCTCGAGGACGAAGAGGGTGACCGATGTTGTCCTCGCGCTGCCGGCCGCCGTCCTCGACCCTGAAGTGCAGATCATTCCGCCAGTCTTCACTGGCGGAAACAAGAAGAAGAAGCCGATGGTGCGCCACTCAGAGCGCCTGAAGAACCTCAAGAACAACTGAAGTGCGCCGTCAGGGCTGCTACTGGTTAGGTATGCTGCTATATGTCAGCATATAAGTTAGAACTACTTTTGGTATATGGATGTAAGCTCTTGTTGGATGAACTATTGCTGGTGTTGGCTATATGAACTGATGCTGCACTTATTTGTTGGTGCGATCTGTGCTATCTGTTATCTGGGGTGCTATCTGTTGTTGGATGAACTATTTTTTATCTATTTGCTATCTGTTATAAGCTAAATTTCGGGTGCTATCTGTTATGTTATCTGCTATCTTTTGTTGGATGAACAACAATCGATTTACATCTGTGTCTCAAAAAATGATCCATCACAGCCCATGACCCAATAACGTTTTTTGTTTGACCATGAACTCTGCACCTCCACTCTGTTTTTTTGAACGAGATGCACCTCCACTTTGTTAACTGAAGAATTGTTGCACATTATGAATTGCTGCATTTTTTTCATCAATTGCTGCATTTTAAAATAATCCATTACAAACACATGCAGGTTTTGCTTCACATAAATTCAAATTCAGCTAACAAATGAAACTAGATTGACACACTGACTGAAACTCTAACAATTTCTAGTGATTGATGAACATCAAGTAAAAGAAACCCATGGCAATGACACAGCAATAAAATACTACAGCCATCATATTTGCTTGCTACTTCAAATCGATCAGTTGCTTTAGTTGCTTGCCCATTTTCTTCAATTCACACCCCAGTTCAGCTTGCCCATAACAATGACCTGATCTGTCCGCCAAATGGGGGGGCATGTTCCACAGCAAGCGGTGCCCCAAATTTGAGCCCTTCGGTTGATCCCTCCAATTTCAACCTCTCAACGTACTCATCGAGCCAGTCGAAATACCCGCATTTTAGCAGAACCTGAAAAACAGGGGTCGGCAACTCATGAACTCTAGATACAACCCTAGCTCCATCGCCCAAATTTGACGAAAAAAGAAAAAAATGGGAGAAATAGACCATACGATTGGTGAAGTAGACAGATCTAACCTACCCCGGCTTATGTGGATAAGTTATGGGTCCCGCACACATGCGAGTAAGTGGCGGGTCTCATGTTGACCAGGATAAATGGTGGGTCCCGCGTGTCATAACTTAACCCCTTGAGTTTTGCATTTCATGGTTAAACAGAGCCATGTCGCATTGCAGCTATTGTTTGCTTCAAAGATGTCGCACTAGAGCAATTTTGATCAAAAACGTCGCACTGCTTCCATTCCGCGTCAAATACGTCGCACAGGTGCTATTGACCCGAGTATGCTTTGATCCATCCATCCTCCGATGGAGACCATTTCTGTTTGATCTTTGGCTTGTACCGCCTCTCTCTACATCAATGGATCGCCTTCCACTCGTTAACGTATGCTAACAGCCTAACACCGAGCTTATTATTTAATGTGTTTCAGCGATTTTTTTGCCTTCTCGTGTTTCATTGTGCGCAAGACAAAGTCTATATGTCGCCTGAATCATTATTTCTCTTTCATCCTCAGATGCGTCCTTGAACCAACACAACATCCATCTCGCCACCTCGCTCTGGGAATCGATGTGGAGCGGTGGGATCGCCACGGGAATTCCCTTTTCCAATCGGAGTTGCTTCCAAAACTGTACCGAATGTGGACAGCCCCAAAATCTGTGATAAATTGTCTCCTGCCTGCCGCAAACAGGACCGAAGATACTGGGTTTGATCCGATGCCTATGCAGTTCCGAACCAACAGCCAGGCCATTCTTGATCATCCGCCAAACCTAAATTTTTGCTTTCTTCGGCGCACTTGTATCCCAAAGACCAATCCAACCTTTACGTCGTGCTACTGAAAGTGACGATTATGGTTGTCCAGATTTCGCCCTATTCATGGCCATCCTGACATGATAAGCTGACTGAACTGTAAGCTGCCCATTCTTGGTGTGATTCCAAGCTATGTAGTCCTCGGGTTAATAGCTCATGTGCGACACTTTTGAGGTGAATTGGAAGGAGTGAGACATCTTTCGTCCGAATTGCCTTGGTGCGACACTTTTGAGCGAGGAAATAGCCCAGATATGACATGGATCTTAATCTGAATTGATGCCCTCATTAGCTGTTAGGGGCTGGACCCACAACTTATCCACGTAAGCGCGGACCCTATTTGGCAGTGCATCTAGTTACGGGCCCCACTTGTGAGTGCATCAGGTGAAACGTATCCCCGTGCCTGTCCGAACGGATACCCCTGTCTGAACCTGTGTTGCTCCCTCCTCTTTATTCCCGGCGGTGAGCCGGTGGGGGCGGCGAAGCTTTTGTTCTGGGTGACAGCATCGGCGGAGCTTCCGTTCTCGGCGACGGCGGCGGCTGTGGTGAGTGAATCCGGAACCCTGTCCTATTCTCCTCTCTGTCGAGTTAGATCTCACCGCATCGCCTCTGTTTCCCTCTGTTTTGTCGATTTGATCTAGATTTGGGTGGGGGGAGGGGGTCTAACTGCGATGGAGCCACCAAAGACAACAACATCCTTTCCAACCTATGGGATTTTTGCCTCGTCTGCTTCTGCTAGCTCACCACACACTGCCCCACCATTGATAAATAGGGGTGGTGGTGCTCGGACGTTCGAATTCACGGTGAAATTTCTTCCTTCTAAGGCGAAGCTAGGTGATGGTAGCATACGGGACATAGAGAGAGATACAATTGTGAAGTGGGAGATTGATTTTGCAGAGATTGATCCACAAGACCTACAGAGCATGGAAGAGAAGGCGGTGAAGAATGTGGTGGAAAAAATTGGGGAGAGCATTTTTTGGGGCCCAGAGCAAGAGGCATTGTTACGGTTCAATAATTGGAAAGGAGAGTATGTGAGAATTGAGGATGGTGAATAGATGGTTGATGAAATCGATCGACAAGATGGTGGACAACCAAACCGACTATGTTTCATGCAGAGCTTCTTGATCTGAAATCAGATTCTAAGGTTGCATATGTGCCCTCAAATTTAGCTTCACAGATGGCAGATGATGATTGGGCTTGAGAGACGCAGATAATGCCCGTGTGTACAAGTGAAGTGACAGTATTACCTGAGGTGGTTGATGCAGAAGAGGGCTCTGATGGTGTTGCAAGGGTTGTTTCTGTTGATTGGAATTCAGTAGAATTAAATGACCTAACCGATTTAGTCATTGCACAAATGGATGACACTGAGATGGCCAAATTTTTTGGCATTCCGGTAGCTGATGAAGATAAGGAGGAGAAGGATGGTGAATCTAGTATGCCTACTGATACTGATGCTACGAGAGATAGAACTGAAGATGTGGATGGACAACTGATGAAAGATGCTGCAGATGATGTAGATGATGGACATGATGATGAGTTGGTAAATGTGTATGACAAGGAAAACCCTGTTATTGCAGTGGGAAAGTTGCGCCCAAACATGGATGAGTTTAGGATGTGTTTCAAGACTTATGGAGTGAAACATGAGTTTGATGCCAAGACTAAGTGGACTGATAGAAAGAAGTTTTATGCAAGATGTAGAGGTTTTGATGGAAGTGTCAAGCCTTGCAAGTGGTACATATCTGCTAGACGCCAACCTGATGAAAGTACCATTAGGGTGAATCAAATCCCACACCAACATACTTGTATTACAAGTTCACACAGAGTATCAACCATGACATCACAACTTTGGATTGCAGAAAAGATCACTCCTATTTTAGCCAAGAAACCAAACACTACTGCAAAGAAACTTAAAATAGACTTGGAAAAGCAATACCCCATTAAGGTGAGCACGGTGTGAAAGGAAAAACAAAGGGCAATGAAGAAATTACATGGTGACTGGGCAAATACTTTTAGGATGCTTTATAATTTCAAAGCAGAGGTGCAGGAGTCGCTGCGCATGCTTGACATCGGCTGCGCTGCCGCCGCGGGGGACTCTCCCGCTCTCGCGCTCAAGCGGCGCCACTGCGTCCAAAAGAGAAGACCCAACAAAAAGAAGATGTCCACGGCAACGGCGGCGGCAGCGACGAGGAGGCAGGGGTGAGCTGCTGCATCATCATTGTCAACGTGCGTGTTGGAGCTGGAGAACCTTGGAACCGACTACCTCGAGGAGCTGATCACCTTGTCCGAGCTGTGAGCCAGCCACTGCACCGCTCCCCTCCTATATGTACATATATAATGATGAGTCTGTCACGGAGAACACTGCTGCAAATCCATTTCCTTGCATGAGAATGACGCCGTCTCGCGCAGCAGCGCCGAGCAAAAGAGGCTGCCCGTGGTCAACGTCCATGATCGTAGATTATCCATCTCTATTTTTTCATAAATAATGGCATGCAACACAATTTTCAGGGTGTGTCGTCTTTTCGGGTCATTCTTGTGACTTGATGATCTAGGACGCTTTAATGGCCATCATGAGCTCATGGCCCTGCCACGACATTTTCTCAACAAAAAAAGGCCATACCACCATAATAAATCAGAACAACATTACTTGTTTTTCTTTTTGAAAATCAAACACTGCCACTTTATTTCTTAACTAGATGTAGCTAGGGATCTCGTCCGATATAATTCCCGGAATACAGTCTGGAGGAATAGAAAACCAAACTTTAAAGAGTTCATCGCTTAAACCTACTTTAGGTAATTTATTTGTGCCATATTTTACACTACGCCTTACGCACGACACTTTAACTTCTTGGAACATCTTCAACATCCCCTTGCTCTCCTCTACAAGCGGTCCTCCACCCGATAGGTTTTTCTCCCGCCCATTCAACTTATCGGCGAGTGAAGCAAAGCCCATCTCCAGGTGTAGCTTCGTCGTGTTGAGTCCGGACGCCACCTGAATTACCCTCTTACATGCATGGATTTCAATAGCCTCCGGATCAGAAACTCCTTCAAAGAAATGGCAAGTAGCCGCTCTAAACGCTCCCGCATGATTACGGAGCACTGCACCAACACCACACTTGCCTCCTTGCTCATAAACTGCACCATCAGAGTATGCTTTGATCCATCCATCCTCCGATGGAGACCATTTCTATTTGATCTTTGGCTTGTACCGGCTCTCTCTACATCAATGGATCGCCTTCCACTCGTTAACGTATGCTAACAGCCTAACACCGAGCTTATTATTTAATGTGTTTCAGCGATTTTTTTTGCCTTCTCGTGTTTCATTGTGCGCAAGACAAAGTCTATATGTCACCTGAATCATTATTTCTCTTTCATCCTCAGGTACGTCCTTGAACCAACACAACATCCATCTCACCACCTTGCTCTGGGAATCGATGTGGAGCGGTGGGATCGCCACCGGAATTCCCTTTTCCAAACGGAATTGCTTCCAAAACTGTACCGAATGTGGGCAGCCCCAAAATCTATGATAAATTGTCTCCTGCCTGCCGCAAACAGGACCGAAGATACCGGGTTTGATCCGACGCCTATGCAGTTCCGAACCAACAGCCAGGCCATTCTTGATCATCCACCAAACATGAATTTTGCTTTTTTCGGCGCACTTGTATCCCAAAGACCGATCCAACCTTTATGTCGTGCTACTGAAAGTGACGATTATGGCTGTCCAGATTTCGCCCTATTCATGGCCATCCTGACATGATAAGCTGACTGAACTGTAAGCTGCCCATTCTTGGTGTGATTCCAAGATAAGTAGTCCTCGGGTCAGTAACTCCTGTGCGACACCTTTGAGGTGAATTGGAAGGAGTGAGACGTCTTTCGTCTAAATTGCCTTGGTGCGACACTTTTGAACGAGGAAATAGCCCAGACACGATATGGCTCTTAATCTGAACTGATGCCCTCATTAGCTGTCAGGGGATGGACCCACAACTTATCCACGTAAGTGCGGGCCCTACTTGGCAGTGCATCTAGTTACGGGCCCCACTTGTCAGTGCATCAGGTGAAACGTGTCCCCGTGCCTGTCCGAATGGGTACCCTTGTTTGGACCTGTGTTGCTCCCTCCTCTTCGTTCCCAGCGGTGAGCCGGTGGCAGTGGCAGAGCTTTTATTCTGGGTGACATCAGCGGTGGAGCTTTCATTCTCGGCGACGGCGGCGGATGTGGTGAGTGAATCCGAAACCCTGTCCTATTCTCCACCGTGTCGAGTTAGATCTCACTGCATCGCCTCTATTTCCCTATGTTTTTGGTCGATTTTATCTTGATTTGGGGGGGGGGTGACCGTGATGGAGCCGCCAGAGACAACAACATGCTTTCCAACATATGCGATTTGTGCCTCGTCTGCTTCCGCTAGCTCACCCCACACTGCCCCGCCATTGACAAACATGGGTGGTGGTGCTCGAAAGTTCGCTTTCATTGTGGAATTTCTTCTTTCTAAGGCGAAACTAGGTGATGGTAGCATGCGGGACATAGAGAGATATACAATTGTGAAGTGGGAGATTGATTTTGCAGAGATTGATCCACAAGACCTACAAAGCATGGAAGAGAAGGCTGTGAAGAATGTGCTGGAAAAAATTGAGGAGATCATTTTTTGGGGTCCAGAGCAAGAGGTAGCATTGTTACGGTTTGATAATTGGAAAGTAGAGTATGTGAGAATTGAGGATAGTGAAGAGATGGTTGATGAAATCGATCAACAAGATGGCTGGACAACCAAACAGACTATGTTTCATACAGAGCTTGTTGATCTGAAATCAGATTCTAAGGTTGGATATGTGCCCTCAAAGGTAGCTTCACTGATGGCAAATGATGATTGGGCTTCAGAGAGGCAGATAATGCCCATGTGTACACGTGAAGTGACAGTATTACCTGAGGTGGTTGATGCAGAAGAGGGCTCTGATGGTGTTGCAAGGGTTGTTTTGGTTGATTGGAATTCAGTAGAATTAAATGACCCAACTGATTTAGTCATTGCACCAATGGATGAAACTGAGATGGCCAAAAAAATTGGCATTTGAGTAGCTAATGAAGATAAGCAGGAGAAAGATGGTGAATCTAGTATACCTACTGATACTGATACTACCAGAGATAGAACTGTAGATGTGGATGGACATCTGATGGAAGATGATGCAGATGATGTAGATGATGCACATGATGATGAGTTGGTAAATGTGTATGACAAGGAAAACCATGTTTTTTGCAGTGGGAAAGTTGTTCCCAAACATGGATGAGTTTAGGATGTGTTTCAAGACTTATGCAGTCAAACATGAGTTTGATGCCAAGACTAAGTGGACCGGCAGAAAGAAGTTTTATGCAAGATGTAGAGGTTTTGATGGAAGTGTCAAGCCTTGCAAGTGGTACATATCTGCTAGACGCCAACTTGGTGAAAGTACCATTAGGGTGAATCAAATCCCACACCAACATACTTGTATTACAAGTTCACAGAGAGTATCAACCATGACATCACAACTTTGGATTGCAGAAAAGATCACTCCTATTTTAGCCAAGAAACCAAACAGTACCGCAAAGAAACTTAAAGTAGACTTGGAAAAGCAATACCCCATTAAGGTGAAGTATAACATGGTGTGGAAGGCAAAACAAAGGGCAATGAAATAATTATATGGTGACTGGGCAAATACTTTTAGGATGCTTTATAATTTCAAAGGAGAGGTGGAGAATAGGTCACCTCAGAGTGTTGTGGAGATAGATACCAAGGTAACAGAGGATGGAAGAGTCCTTTTCTCGAAGTTTTTATGGCCTTAAAGCCTTGCATTGTTGGCTTCAAGGCAGGGTGTCATCCATATTTGAGCATAGACTCATCATTTTTGACTGACAAGTGGAATGGTCAACTGGCAGCTTGCAATGCTTTGGATGGACACATCTGGATGTTCCCTGTTGCTATTGGCTTGTTTTAGTCAGACAAAGAGGTCTCGTGGACATGGTTCATGATGCAGTTGAAAAGATGCATAGGGCCAGTGTCAACTTTGGCGGTCCACACAGATGCATGCAAAGGGCTAGAAAACACAGTGAAGAATGTTTCCCCCCATTGTGAGCAGAGGGAGTGCTTCGGCCATATGTGAATGAATTTGATCAAAAAATTCAGAGGTGAAGAATTTGGTCGCATGTGGCCAGCAGCAAGATCTTACACTAAACAGACACATTCATATCATCTTGGTAAGATAATGACAGCATGCCGTGAGTTTGGTCCATGGGTGAACACCTATCATTTTCTATTATGGTATAGGTCAGGATTTAACACTGCCATCAAGTGTGATCATATCAACAACAACTTGGCAGAAAGTTTTAACAACAAGGTGAAGGAGTTAAAAAATTTGCATGTGCATGACATGGTTGACCAAATCAGGATCATGATCATGCGCTTGTGGGAATTGAAAAGAAGGATTGGGGATTGTCTACAAGGGGATAAGCTTCTTGCGGTGGTACAACACGTAGTCAACAGGAGCAGAAATCTTACGCATTTATCTGTTGAAAAAACTTCTGTTTCGGGTGCTGAAGTTAGAGATACCAAAACTGGTAGAAGGCATGTTGTTAACACTGAAATGCATGATTGCACTTGTTTGGAGTGGCAACACACTAGCAAACCATGTGATCATGCCATACTTTTCTTGGCCTCCCGACCGAAGATAAACATGCACCCATATTTGCACGAATATTACTCAGTAGCAAGATTCAAGGCTGCATATGCAACTCCAATTCCAGCACTTACAGATCAGTCTTAGTGGCCTAAAGTGGAAAATGCATTTTCCATGTGTCCTCCCCTAATAAAAAGAAAGGCTGGCAGGCCTAAAGAGAGTAGATTCAAGGCATGGTTTCAGAAAGGTGGGAGTAGTAAAAAAGGCAAGGGGAAGAAGGATGGATAACCAAAAGGTAACAAAAATAGATGCAAGTTGTGCCATGAGCTTGGGCACCGAAAAGGATCTCCAAAATGTTGTTACGCTCCTGAAAGGCCAAAGTATGTGGGCATATGTTTGCCATGTTTACTATTTTGTTGCATTTTTTAATTACTAACCAGTTGACATACTTTATATTTTTAGGAGGAAATGTGCAGGTGAACCCCTTGTTATTGAAGATTGCTGGTCAAAGAAAAAGGCAAGAGGCAATGGCTGTAGAAAAAATAGAAGTTCTGGTGAAACAATACACATTCAACCAGACTTGGATGGTCTGGTGCAAAATGAGCAAGACTAGTATGGTGTGGTGCAAAATGAGCAAGACTTGGATGTGCTGCTCCAAGATGAGCAAGATTTTGATGTTCTGGTGCCAACTGAAGATACGGATACCTATGTTGGAGATATTCGAGCTGATGTTGTGCAAGCTGAGCCTATGTTGGAAGTTGAGTTGCCAACTGAAGATATTCCATCTAATGTGGTGCCAACTGAGCCTATATTGGAAGTTGTGTTGCCAACCCCTGATGATATTGGGTCCGATGATGCTGCAACTATTGTGGTGCGAAATAAAGCGGCTGTTCCAGGCAGTCCACTGAAGAAAATCAAGAGCTTGAGTGAACTGGGTGTTGTATAATAATATACAAGCATTGATAAAAAGAAGAAGAAATTGAGTGGTAGGAGGAAGCAGAAGTGATAATTTGTGTATTGCTACTATTCAAGTGAAGAAATAAAGATGTTGTTCCATGCAGTCCAGTGAAGAAAAATTGTTGAATTTTTTGAAAACTTCTGTATTACTTTGATATGATATGTATTTGTGTAATACTATTCAAGTTTGAGACAAAATTCAAAATTGAGAAAAAATTCAAATTTGATCCGAAATTAAAATTTCAAGTTATTTGGTATGTGCCATTGGTGTTACAATGATTTCTGGATTATTATTCATGTTAGTTCATTAATCGAAATAATTTTATTATGTGAAACTCTGGACATGAAAAATGTGCTCCACATGAGCTCCAAACCCCTCCAAAGCTAGGGAAAAGAGACCCATTTGTAAGCAAGGTATTTTTTTACCTTCTCTAAGTGAGCCAAAAAAGCAAACCTGACATCTAGCATGTGTATATAAGAGTCATTTTTATATGGGATCGTTTCGATAAAGTATGACATGTTTAACACTAAACCCTAGCTCACTTCTCTTGAAAACTCTACAAACTCGTTCTTGATATCCATCTTTTACGAAGGTTTTTTCACGAAAATATCTGTAGTCCACGTTTCTTATTCTTCCTAGCAACTTAGCCACATAGAATGATGATTGGCACAAGTTTTATAATTTTTTGATTTTTTTGAATTAGTTATGCTCAACCCTAACCCTTGAAAACCCCTCAAAACCCCATCAAAACCCCGCACCTCTTAGGGCCATTAGATCGTTGTGAATGGACGGCCTGGTTCACACCCTAGGGCTGCGTTAGCGATCCGCGGGCTGCACTCTGATAGGCTGATCCGCGGGCTGGTCATTTTTTTTATCGTTGGATAAGATTGAGCAGGCCGGCCATGTATTGTTGGGCTTAATTAAAGCAACGCACCCATTGGACCGATGGACACCACGCTGATCCGATTTGAGCAGGCCTGAAAAACATGCATGCATGCGCGCGCAGCCCTGCGCCGGCCGCCATCGCAGCTGCTGCATGAGCTCATATCTCCATGTGCTTTTAATGGCCAGTGTGCTACGCGAACTGTTGGCAGTACTACCATGATGCCACACTTGCATGCATGGGCGGCACACGCACAGAACGAGCAGGCGTGAACCCCGACCGACGACACGGAGCTTGCAGCGCTGAAACGTCGCAACCTGCCTATTGATGCTGCTTTCGGTTTCCCATGCGTGTACACACATGGGCGCGCAGACCTGCACCGCCCGCCCTCGCAGCGTAGATGCCCAACCATCGCTAGCCGCTGCATGCAGGGCATCGAGCTCATCTCTCCGCGTTGCACGTCACTGCTTGGCTATTCTAGATGCCCAACCATCGCTAGCCGCTGCATGAGTTCATCTCTCCACGCGTTTTAATCGCCAGTGTGCTACGCGAGCTATTGGCAGTACTACCACGATGCCACACTTGCATGCACGGGCGACACACGCACAGAACGAGGAGGCTTAAACCATGAACGATGGCACAGAGCTGGCAGCGTTGAAACGTTGCAGCCTGGCTATTGATGTTGCTTTCAGTTTCCCATGCGTGTACACACATGTGCGCTCCCCTCCCCCGATGCCACTCAACACAGCCCGCTCATTACTTCCACCTGGTGAAAACACATCACACTAGGGCTATTTAAGCCACCTATCATCTTCCTCCTCCTCACCCATCCTCTCCCATCTGCATCCAGACCCTCTGCATCCTCTTCTCACCATCACAAACAACACCCAAACCGGGCCGCCACAACCATGAACTACACCGGGCCAACCTTCCGCTTTCCCCCCCACCGTGTCGGTGACGCTCTGCCCCGCTGATGTGTACGTCGAGAACACACTCCGTGTGTTGTCGATGTCAAGATGAAGGGGCGCAAGGGATTTGACCAACGCCTTCCTTACGCTCGGATTCGGCCACCTCCCCCGGGGATCTCCAAGGATGTACCGAGTCGTGGAGGTCATTAACAACGGGGTTGTGGTTGCTATCCTTGTCCACTTCACCAACTCATTCGACGCGTTCTACCTCCTCGGTCATGTGTTCTGGTGTGGCTGCGAGTTCATCGCTTTCACCACCAACAACATCTTCACGGACTACACCAATAACTTCCCCACCGCAGGGCGCATGCACACTCGGTCGTACCCCATCAACAACACCCCGGAGGAGCAGTGAACGGCGCCCGGAGGAGTTGGCCTTGGAGCAAGCAAGCAAGCCAATGGTCTTTTATCTTATCTAGGGTGCTGTTTTATTATTGTCGTGTTGGGTTGAACTATCTATATAACTTGTAATGGTACTATGTATGTCGTGCTTGGGTTTATCGATGTTAGTTGTAATGTCGTACTATCTAGCTCATGCAATGCTACTACTTATGCTACTATATTGATGTGTTCTATCTAGTTTTTGTTTTTTCTATCTAGTAGATATTGGTCAATTGATATATGTGCTTGATGTTCTATCTAATTGATCTATGTGTTACTAATACAACTATGACATGCAACCATGGACATGCAACTAATTTAGTTCATGCAAATAATTATCGGATTAACTCAAATTCTTAAAATAAATATTTCCGTGCTCCTAAAAATATTGCTTTAAATTTTACCCCTGGACAATATTTTTAGAGCAAAACAGGAACATTTTCTTGGACATATTTAAAAGCGAATTTTAACTTGATCATTTCCAAAAATGATTTCTGGGGCTTTCATATATGGTCATTTAATTTGGGTTCCCCATTTAATTTGGGTTTCATGGAACCATAGACATGCATGGAAATAATCACAAAACAATAGTGGACAAGCAACAAAAATATAAATCAAAACAAAATAAGTTATAATACATACGTCCCAACATTTATTCGACATAAAAATTTGGCCAAAGTAAAAAACAAGTAAAGAAGTATGTGTTTGTTAGAGGTTTATTTGCCGAAGCAACATTTTATTTTAGTCGAAGTTTTTTTTCTAAACATGGGTGCCTCAATGCTATAAAACAGGGATGGTGCCCCTACGCGGGTAGGCTGGTCTCTATTTGGGCCTACTTATTTTCTCACGACCCAACATCTATTCGGAAGTAAGACTTTTTAAATAGAAACTAAATTTGGGGGTGTCCACTCTGTTAACTGAAGAACAAGAAAAGAGCATGAACACTGAATATTTTTGCTTCGATTCAATTACACCAACTTGGCATGACGCACAGATCGCATCCTCTACCCTGACAGACCTAAATGTCCCCTCTAATAATGGATGCACAACAAGTAAAACAAAAACAGAGCAATGATACAACAATAGAACCCCCCGCCATGAAATTTGCTTGCTTCTCCAAATTGATCATCTCCATTAGATTTTTCTTGATCTTCTTCAGTTCCCTGAGCAGTTTAGACTCCATGTGCAGTTCAGCATTGCACACATACCTCGCCATCGACACGACTCTGCCGGCCCCTCTGTTCGAGCTCCCCAAATTCTCCATCTAGGGCACGCCGCCCAAATTGAGCTCCCAGGTTGCGGCCCCGCTCGAATCAATGTAGCCCTCGAACTGAATCCTCTCAACATATTCATCCATCCACTCGAAATGGGTGCATTTCTTCAGGATCTGAAAACAACAATATGAACCCTAAATTCCAAATTCGATGGAAAAAACAAAATATGGAGAAATCAGAGCAAACCGCAGTGAAAGAACGGGCTAAGAACTGAGATCTAACCTTGCCATCACTTCCTACCATTGTTTTGCTCAAGCACTTCACAAATTCCCACCCAAGATTTCCATTATCATCAGACCTAGTGACCAACCGTTTCAGAAGCTCTGGGCGTGGGCAGTCAAGGCACCTTGTGAGTGACACTTGACCATACCGACGCCATTTTGCGTGCTTGGCGGAGGAGGTGGACATCTGCACTAGGTCGCCGGAGAAGAGGAAGAATGGGGAAAGGGGAAGCAATGGGCGGCGGCGGGCGGATGGGCACAGGAGGTAGTCTCTTCTAGATGTGAAGAGATGGATCCCGCGCTTAGTGGACAAGTGGTGGGTCCCGTGCTTACGTGGATAAGTTGTGGGTCCAGCCCCTAACAGCTAATGATGGCATCAGTTAAGATTAAGGGCCATGTCGTGTGTGGACCATTTCCTCGCTCAAAAGTGTCGCACCAAGGCAATTTGGACGAAAGACCTCTCAGTCCTTTCAATTCACCTCAAAGGTGTTGCACAGGAGCTATTGACTCGTAGTCCTCCATCTCAGGCCCTCCGCTTGCAATTTGCTTTATGTCGTTAGCATCATCCGTACAGGACATACTGTCAATTTTGTGCATGTCCCAAGCTCTCCCGGATTGGTCCATTAGGTCTTGAACCTTGGTGACTCCATGCACATAATCACGGCGTGCAACACAATTTTCAGGGTGTGTTGGGACATTCTTGTGACTTGACGATCTAAGAACAACACCAACATACATGCTAAAAAAATTACACTGCTGAAATCCGCTTTTTTGCACGCGGAAGGGCGGCGGCGGGGGGGGGGGGGTGGTTGTGGGGAGGGCGGCGGGGCGGGGAGAGAGGCGTCGGAGACAAGGAAGAAGGGCACAACGGTGAGTATCTTCCCATACCGCTCATGGAGGGACGGGGCGGTCACTATCCTCCATGGTAAGCATGTTTAACTCACGACGATTGTTTCTTTACTTGTCATTGAATGAGAGAGGCTGGTAAAAAGGATGGCTAGTACTACATAATACAAAATAAAATAAACAAGAACTCTTCCTAAAAGTTGATTGTTTGTAGGGTACCCGTAGATGCGGTTAGCCATGAAAAGTGTTTGAATGGTGGTGGGGGGGTAAAATTTTCAGTTTTGTTTGGGAACCACCATTGACTTGTTTAGCATGGAAGATATTGAAATCCTTTGTCATGACGTTGGCAGAAAATACACACCGTCCAAAATATATTCATCTATGTGTTAAGCAATGAGCTCTCGCACCTCTCAAATCCCTCCGTCCCTTTGTGCACGGACATTCTATTTACTTTTATGCTATTTACTTTCAAGTTATTTATTTCTTGTGTTGAATCAATTTCGTATTTCAGCCTCAATCTCTAGTTGGCAAGCATCATGTGGTGGGGAAATATCCAAACACATATATCCAGTCAAATATATTTGATCATTAATTATTATTATTATTGCCAGTTATCTTTATGATAAGTAAGCTGGGAGGCAAAACATTAAGCCCCTATCTTTCTCTGTGTTGGATAGATCTTCTTTGTTCTAAAAATATGCTTTGAGTAACAGGAATCATGTAAGACTATATGATAATTGAGTATAGCATGTGAACTGATTGCTACTTTATCATGATGAGTTTTATGAGAAAGAGTTGTTGTTTATGATGAAAGGAAAATTGATTGAAATTATCATTGATCAAAATTATACTCTATGCTAGCATTCACACTTTATAAATTACTTATTTTAACATCTACCTACTCGAGGACGGGCAAGAATTAAGCTTGAGGATGCTGATATGTCTCCAATGTATCGATAACTTACAAAGTATTCATGCCATATTTACCCATGTTTTGTATTGTTTTGATGCACTTTTATATGATTTAAACGGATCTAACACTCACTTGCGTTGTTTTCAACAGAATTATCTTATTGTTGTTTTTGTGCAGAAAATAAAAGTTCTCTGAATTGACCAAAACTTTTTGGTGGTTTTTTATCGAACAAAACAGATCCACGGAGCATGAGAGGATTGCCAGGGGGTTTCCTAGGAGGCCACAAGCCCGGGGGTCCCCTAGGGCACGACCCCCGAGCTTGTCGCTTCTACGTGGGCCCCCCTGACGTGAACTCAACGTGAAAATTAGTATTAAACCCAGAAAACCCGAAACTAAACCTAGAACTTCCGCTCCATTGATGCAAGCAGTTTTACTTAAGTGATATCATCCGGAGCCATTTTTCCAGCACCGTGTCAAATGGAGAAATCATCATTGGGTGCCATCTTCAACATCCCGACGATCTCCATGTCGAGGAGGGAGTAGTTCACTCTCGAGGTTGAGCTTATATACCATTAGCTATGTGTTTGATCTCTCTCTCCCTCTCTCTCTCTCTCTATATATATACATATATGTATATATATATATATATATATCGTTTTTGATGTGTGATACGTCTCAATCGTATCTATAATTTTTGATGGTTTCACGCTGTTATCTTGTCAACTTTGGATGTTTTGTTTTCCATTTATATCTTTTTTGGGACTAACTTATTAACTCAGTGTCAAGTGCCAGTTCCTGTTTTTCTGTGTTTTTGACTCTTTTCAGATCTGATTTTGGAACGGAGTCCAAACGGAATAAAATCCCCAAAATGATTTTTTCCAGAACGGAAGAAAATCAGGAGGCTTGAGGGCCAAGCAAGTGGGCCCACAGGTATCCCACAAGCCCTGTTGCCGCGGCCAGGGGGAGGTCGCGGCAACCAAGATTGTGGCCTTCCTGGTGCCCCCTGCCCTAGGTCTTTGGCCTATAAATTCCCTAAAAATCCAGAAAAAACCAAGGCGTCCAGGAAAACAGTTTTCCGCCGCCGCAAGCTTCCGTTTCCGCGAGATCTCATCTGGAGACCCTTTCCGGTGCCCTGCCGGAGGGGACTTTGGAGTTGGAGGGCTTCTTCATCATCATCATCGCCCCTCCAATGACTCGTGAGTAGTTCACTTCAGACCTACGGGTACGTAGTTAGTAGCTAGATGGCTTCTTCTCTCTCTTGGATCTTCAATACAAAGTTCTCCATGATCTTCATGGAGATCTATCCGATGTAATCCTCTTTGGCGGTGTGTTTGTCGACATCCGATGAATTGTGGATTTGTGATCAGATTATCTATGATATATATTTGAGTCGTTGCTGATTTCTTATATGCATGATTTGATATCCTTGTAAGTCTCTCCGAGTCTTGGGTTTTGTTTGGCCAACTAGATCTATGATTCTTGCAATGGGAAAAGTGCTTGGTTTGGGGTTCATACTGTGTGGTGACCTTTCCCAGTGACAGTAGGGGCGGCAAGGCACACATCGTGATGTTGCCATCAAGGGTAAAAAGATGGGCTTTGTCGTAGATATGAGATTGTCCATTTACATCATGTCATCTTTCTTAAGGCGTTACTCTGTTCTCATGAACTTAATACACTAGATGCATGCTGGATAGTGGTCGACGTGTGGAGTAATAGTAGTAGATGCAGAAAGTATCGGTCTACTTGCTTTGGACGTGATGCCTATAGATATAATCATTGCCATAGATAACGTCACGACTTTGCGCGGTTCTATCAATTGCTCGACAGTAGTTCGTTCACCCACCGTCTACTTGCTTTCATGACAGAAGCCACTAGTGAGCACCATGGCCCCCGGGTCTATTCATGCCTATCGTTTCCGTTTTTGCTTTTACTTTGCTTTGTTACGTTGTTGCTTTCAGTTCTCACTTGGCAAACAATCTATAAGGGATTGACAGCCCCTTCATAGCGTTGGGAGCAAGCTCTTTGTGTTTGTGCAAGCACTTGTGATACTCCTTCACTGGATCGATACCTTGGTTCTCAAAACTGAGGGAAATATTTACCGCCGTTGTGCTACATCATCCTTTCCACTTCGAGGGAACACCAACGCAAGGCTCCAAGGCCATGGGGGAATCCTTTGCATATTTTCCTATGAAGTCCCTAAAGGCGTAGCCGTAGCAGAAGGATTCCTGGTGCCGTTGCTGAGGAAAATCAAGACAAGAATAGTCTCCCGTCAGCACGCTTGTTTCTGGCACCGCTCGAAGGTCTTTTGTTGCAGTAGCAAGAAGTATTTCTGGCGCCGTTGCCGGGGAAGGAGAGATCTATCCAAGTAGGTCTTCAACAATTGGCAAACTAGAAGATGTCATAACCAACTTGGGTTCCGCTTTTGCCGTTGTGCAAAATACTCCAAATCTCACTCTCAAAAAGACCGTCAAGTCTGTTTTTGTTCCTAAAGCTAGTGGTGAGTCATCCAATAAAGATGAAGATCTTAAGATGATAAATGATCACACTACTTATGGTTTGAGCACCAAGGATGACTATACGTGATTCCATCACCTTATGCCTAGCTAAGGGCGTTAAACAATAGCGCTTGTTGGGAGGCAACCCAACGAATCTATCCTTTTTATTTATGTTTTGTGTTTTCCACACTTTCATAATTCTGTTATGATTGTGTCTTTTGTGTTTTTTTTTGCGTTTGTGCCAAGCAAAACCGTTATGATTAGTCTTGGGGATGATCGTTTGGTCATGCTGGAAAAGACAGAAAGTGTCTGCTCACGAAAAGAATGTTCATTTTTTTCTGTAAGAGCTTTTGAGTTGATTCTTTTTGCTACTGATTGCTACGCAAATTCTTCAGACCGTCAAAAAATTTCAGAATTTTGTAAGTACCAGAAGTATACGAAGTATACAGATTGCTACAGACTGGTTTGCTGTTAACAGATTCTGTTTTTGTTGTGTTGGTTGCTTATTTTGATGAAACTATGGATAGTTTCGGGGGGTATTAGACATGGAAGATTGAAAATACAGTAACCCAACATAAACATAACTAGAATTTAAGTTTGCTACAGTACCTAAGGAAGTGGGGGTTTGCTTTCTTATACTAATGTTATCACGAGTTTCTGTTTAAGTTTCGTGTTGTGAAGTTTTCAAGTTTTGGGTGAAGTTCTTATGGACAAAAAGATAAAGAGTGGCAAGAGCTCAAGCTTGGGGATGACCAAGTCACCCCAAGATGATTCAAGGATGTCGTAAAAGCCTAAGCTTGGGGATGCCCCGGGAAGGCATCCCCTCTTTCGTCTTCAATCCATCGGTAACGTTACTTGGGGCTATATTTTTATTCACCACATGTTATGTGTTTTGCTTGGAGCGTCTTGTATCGTAGGAGTCTTTTATTTTTGTTGTGTCACGATCATCCTTGCTGCACACCTAGAGAGAGAGACATGCACTCACCGTGATTTTGTCGAGCTTCACTTATATCCTTTGGTAGACAATTCAGCTCACATGTGCTTCACTTATATCTTTTGAGCTAGATGATTTTGCTCTGTGTGCTTCACTTATACCTTTTAGAGCACGGTGGTGCGTGGCTTGGTAGTTGATGTATGCTTTGAAAGTAGTCTCAAAAGGGGTAGTTATCCAAAGGGATACGAAAACTTCCACCTTCATGTGCATTGAATAGTTAGAGAAGTTAGATTCATCTCAACTAGTTTTGAGTTGTGGTTATGGTAATATTGAAGTTATATTAGTAAGGTGTTGTGGATCTAGAAATACTTGTGTTGAAGTTAGTGATTCCCGTAGCATGCACCTATGGTGAACCGCTATGTGATGAAGTCTGAGCATGATTAGTCTATTGATTGTCATCCTTTATGTGGCGGCCGGTCGAGATCGCGTGATGGTTTATACCTACCAACCCTTCCCCTAGGAGTATGCATTGAATGCTTTGTTTCGATTACTAATAAAACTTTTGCAACAAGTAGATGAGTTTTTCATGACTAATGTTGAGTACATGGTTTAGATGCACTTTCACCTTCCACCATCACTATCTTCTTTAGCGCCGTGCAACTTTTGCTGGTGCATAAAACCCACCATTAGCCTCCCTCAAAACAGCCACCATACCTACCTACTATGGCTTTTTCAAAGTCATTCCGAGATATATTGCCATGCAACTACCACCATGACATGTGCCACCACGTCTACATTGCCATTGCATGATCGTAAGATAGCTAGCATGATGTTTCCATTAATGTCCATGCCATGCTAGATCATTGTCACGGTACACTACCGAAGGCATTCCATATAGAGTATTCGTTGTTCTAAGTTTTGAGTTATAAGTTTGATGATCATCATTGATGGAGCGTTGTCCCATGTGAGGAAATAAAGGAGGCCAAAGATGCCCACCAAAAAATAAAATAAAATAAAAAAGAGAGGCCAAAGAGCCCATTCAAAAAAATGAGAGAAGGGACAATGCTACCACTTTTCCACACTTGTGCATATTAAGCACCATGATCTTCATGATCGAGAGTCTCTCGTTTTGTCACCACCATATAGCTAGTGGGAAATTTTCATTATATAACTTGGCTTGTATATTCCAATGATAGGCTTCCTCAAAATTGCCTTAGGTCTTCGTGAGCAAGCAAGTTGGATGCACACCCACTAGTTTTCCTTAAGAGCTTTCACATACACTTAGCTCTAGTGCATCATTTGTATGGCTAGCCCTACTCATTCACATTTATACCTATTGATGAGCATCTCCATAGCTCATTGATATGCCTAGTTAACGTGACCATCTTCTCCTTGTTTTTCTTGCAACCTCCACCACACTCCACACCACTTATAGTGCTAAAACCATGGCTCACACTCATGTATTGCGTGAGAGTTGAAAAGGTTTGAGAAAGTAAAGGTGTGAAAACAATTACTTGGCCAATATCGGGGTTGTGCATGATTTAAATTCGTTGTGCAATGATGATAGAGCATAGCCAGACTATATGATTTTGTAGGGATAACTTTCTTTTTGGCCTTGTTATTTTGAAAGTTCATGATTACTTTGCTAGTTTGCTTGAAGTATTATTGTTTCCACGTCAATAGCAAACTATTGTTTTGAATCTAATGGATCTGAACAATCACGTCACATAAGAGGAGTTACAAAGGACATCTATGCTAGGTAGCATGAAAGCATCAAAAATTCATTCTTTATCACTTCCCTACTCGAGGACGACCTGGAGTTAAGCTTGGGGATGCTTGATACGTCTCAAACGTATCTATAATTTTTTATGGTTTCACGCTATTATCTTGTCAACTTTGGATGTTTTGTTTACCTTTTATATTTTTTTGGGACTAACTTATTAACTCAGTGTCAAGTGCCAGTTCCTGTTTTTTCTGTGTTTTTGACTCTTTTCAGATCTGATTTTGGAACGGAGTCCAAACGGAATAAAATTCCCAACATGATTTTTTCTAGAACGGAAGAAGATCAGGAGGCTTGAGGGCCAATCAAGTGGGCCCACAAGCCATGTTGCCGTGATGAGGGGGGAGGCCGCGGCAACCAAGCTTGTGGCCTCCCTGGCGCTCCCCTACCCTAGGTATTTGGCCTATAAATTCCCTAAAAATCCAGAAAAACCAGGGCGTCCACGAAAACAGTTTTCCGTCGCCGCAAGCTTCCGTTTCCGCGAGATCTCATCTGGAGACCCTTCCCGGTGCCCTGCCGGAGGGGACTTTGGAGTTGGAGGGCTTCTTCATCATCATCATCGCCCCTCCAATGACTCGTGAGTAGATCACTTCAGACCTACGGGTCCGTAGTTAGTAGCTAGATGGCTTCTTCTCTCTCTTGGATCTTCAATACAAAGTTCTCCATGATCTTCATGGAGATCTATCCGATGTAATCCTCTTTGGCGGTGTGTTTGTCGAGATCCGATGAATTGTGGATTTGTGATAAGATTATCTATGATATATATTTGAGTCTTTGCTGATTTCTTATATGCATGATTTGATATCCTTGTAAGTCTCTCCGAGTCTTGGGTTTTGTTTGGCCAACTAGATCTATGATTCTTGCAATGGGAGAAGTGCTTGGTTTTGGGTTCATACCGTGTGGTGACCTTTCCTAGTGACACTAGGGGCAGCAAGGCACACATCGTGTTGTTGCCATCAAGGGTAACAAGATGGGCTTTGTCGTAGATATGAGATTGTCCATCTACATCATGTCATCTTGCTTAAGGCGTTACTCTGTTCTCATGAACTTAATACACTAGATGCATGCTGGATAGCGGTCGACGTGTGGAGTAATAGTAGTAGATGCAGAAAGTATCGGTCTACTTGTTTTGGATGTGATGCCTATATATATAATCATTGCCATAGATAACGTCACGACTTTGCGCGGTTCTATCAATTGCTCGACAGTAATTCGTTCACCCGCCGTCTACTTGTTTTCATGAGAGAAGCCACTAGTGAACACTACGGCCCCCGGGTCTATTCACGCCTATCGTTTCCACTTTCGCTTTTACTTTGCTTTGTTACTTTGTTGCTTTCAGCTCTCACTTGGCAAACAATATATAATGGATTGACAACCCCTTCATAGCATTGGGAGCAAGCTCTTTGTGTTTGTGCAGGCACTTGTGATAATCCTTCACTGGATCGATACCTTGGTTCTCAAAACTGAGGGAAATACTTACCGCCACTGTGCTACATCACCCTTTCTGCATCGAGGGAACACCAACGCAAGGCTCCAAGGCCACGGGGGAATCCTTTGCATATTTTCCTAGGACGTCCCTAAAGGCGTAGCCGTAGCAGAAGGAATCCTGGTGTCGTTGCTGAGGAGAATCAAGACAAGAATAATCTCCCATCAGCACGCTTGTTTCTGGCACCGGTGGAAGGTCTTTTGTGGCAGTAGCAATGTGGCACAATCCTGATGTACCACGAGCTTTGTTAGTATAGTTGTATTCTATTGAATTGAGTTTTTCTCTTTGAGGTTTTGTTATGTTGGATTGAATACTTTAGATTTGAAAACACTTGATATATGTATTACATGCGAATACCCATGGTGACAATGGGGAATTCTATTGAGTCACTTGACATATGTTCTGGTAATCAACTTGCGGATTTTCGTGGTGACATTGGGGGTAATCTATACACATGGGTTGGTAGACGTTTTCATCCTACTTTCTCCAGTAGAAACTTTTGGGGTACTCTTTGAAGTTCTTTTGTTGGATTGAATATGATCAATCTGAAATTGTTTGATGCATGTCCAATAATTAACTCACGGATACTTGTGATGAAATTGGAGTATCTAGGTGACATTAGAGTTGATTGATTTGTATCATAGGTATTATTCTAGTATGAACTCTATGGGTTATATATGACACTTATAGGGATGGCTCAATAGATTGATCGGAAAGGATAACTTTGAGGTGGTTTTACTACCTACAACAATTTCATCTTATAATCTTCGCGTGATAGGAACTTTGGAGTGATTCTTTATTGCACGTTGAGAGATGGTTATATGATTCAGTTATGTTAGCAATATTTAGAGATTGCAATTATGAATGTATCAACCCTAGGCCTTATTCTTAAGGCATTGCTACATCGTTTTTCTCGATTTTTGTCACTTGTTACCTTGCTATTTTTATATTTTCATATTACAAAAACCTATTTCTACCATCCATATTGCACTTGTATCACCATATCTTCGTCGAACTAGTGCACCCATACAATTTACTATTGTATTGGTTGTGTTGGGGACATGAAGCGATTTCTTTTCTTTGACTGCACTGTTGTTTGATATTTGGGGACAATGTTGCAGAAGGATAGGGATATCGAGGAAGATGTGAACCATGGAACTAAAGGCGGATGGATGAAGTGGCATCAAGCTTCTGACATTCTGTGTGACAAGAGAGTTCCTCAAAAGCTAAAGGGCAAGATCTATAGGACGACGCTTCGACCTGCAATATTGTATGACGCTCAGTGTTGGCCGACTAAAAGGCGACATGTGCAATAGTTAGGTGTGACGGAGATGCGCGTGTTGAGATGGATGTGTGGCCACAAAAGGAAAGACCGAATCCGAAATGATTATATACGAGATAGAGTTGGGGTAGCGCCGATTGAAGAGAAGCTTGTCCAACATCGTCTGAGATGGTTGTGCATATTCAGCGCAGGCCTCCAGAAGCCCGAGTGCATAGCGGACGGCTAAAGCCTGCTGACAATATCAAAAGAGGCCAGAGTAGACCAAACTTGACATGGGAAGAGTCTGTAAAGAGAGATCTAAAGGATTGGAGCATCACCAAAGAACTAGCCATGGATAGGGTGTGTGGAAGCTTGCTATGCATGTGCAAGAACCATGAGTTGGTCGCAAGATCTTATGGGTTTCACCTCTTGCCTACCCCAACTTGTTTGGGACTAAACGCTTTGTTATATTGTTGTTGTTGTTGTTGTTGTTGTTGTTGACTGCATGGTAGTTTGAGAGATACCATATTCATCCTATACTTTCCACGTATTGATAAACCTTAGGTCACTCACTTAAAAAATATTGTTGTTCTACAAAACTGTGCACTTGAAAGCCCAACAACTTCTACAAGAATAAAATTATGTAGTGCACATCAACCACCGTTACAGCTCTACGCACAACAATGTTCACTTTGCTTGGTAGAACAAAGAAACTACTTGTGAAAATAAAACTAGAAGTACTTTGTATGTGTAATTGGATAGGTCTGCAAGATAATAAAGAATGTAGAAATAAAGTTTGGGGCTGTTTAGATAAAGAATAATTAAGTTAATTTGTTCTAGTAAAGAGCTTTTTGTAACACAAGAGAAGGATTTGTCCCTAGGCAATTAATAACTAGATTGGTCATCATCGTTGCAATCTTTTGTGTGGGAGAGACATAAGCTAACACACTTTTCATACATGGATCAGATGACCTTATGATTGGAACTCTAGCAAATATCTGCAACTACTAAAGATCATTAAGGTAAAACACAACCATAGCTCACTACAGAAAAATTGAGATGCCGTGACGAAATTCCCTGTGACGATGTTTGTAAAGGTCACATAAATACCTAATGTGTAATGTTTTGTAAGTGACGTCACTTATTACCACAAAATCGGTGAGGATTGAGGTCACCGAACCGCTTTCGCTGTTTAGCACCACCAGGCTGCCAATTTCTATGAGGTCTGGTAATTTCCGTGCCAGACCTACTTGAGTCAATGATTTATTAGGAATGTGTGACACTCACTTTTCGTGGAACTTCAATGTTTATTTACATACACATACATTAGTGTTGGCATATGAGACCTATCATGGTTTCTTCACACGTTACTTGGCACTGTACTAGTAACTAGAAAACCCCCAAAAACGTAGTGGCTCGTATGGGGGTGTAGTTGTTTCGTTCTATCTAGAAAATGGAAATGATAGTGTACATGATAAAAATGTGTTCTGTCAGAAAAATCAAAATGATATTGTACAAGGAAAAATCCGGTACCAGCGTTCGAACATGTGACATCCTCTAGTGATGTTGCCAAGAGACGAGAGATCATATTGTAATGTACTAGTGTTAATGCTTATTTATTATGATCTTGCACTGTAGGGCTATAGCAACAGGTTGTTACTGCTCCCTAGAATGTTCTGTGATTGTGAGTCCATCAATTTGGTTGGCTTGGGTTCTAGTTGGCGACGTGCTACTCTGGGAGGGGGCATCACACAGCTAGGTTCCGGTTGGCGACAAGTATTATCAAATACGGCATTCTGCTTTGTAAATAAACTTATGTACCCTTTGAAATGACTCAAAACCATATGGCTCCATATGCTTCATTAACATTTGTCTAATGCTTCATTAACATTTTTCAATAACTTGTTTAAAATTTATTTCAAATGCTTGATTTTTTAAATACATGATCAGTCTTTTGACACGCATTGTATTTTTTATACATGAGAACCACATTATTTATAAATGAGTAACTTTTATAAACTAATTTAACATTTTTTAAATCTTTGGGTGTTTAAATGTTTTACGTAAAATATTTTTTGCAATATATTTTTGTTGAAAATTTGGAAGTATAAACATAAAACAAATAATTGTTTTCTATTTTTTCATGTTCATTTTTCTTTTTGACTTCCCATGTCCCTTTTATTTCCATTTTTCTACTTTTTATTTATCTCTTTTACTTTTTATTTTATTTTCATTTTGCGAACATAATTAAACTGATGAATATATTTTTTAATCAAGAAGAAGTTTCAAATTTGCGAATATATTTTACATATGGTTGAATGTTTTTAAAAATTGTGCACATTTTTAAAATTCATGAAGTTCTTCGAAATCATAAACGTTCTAAAAGTAGTGATTTTGTTTTTGAATTCAAGAAGGCTTGTTTTTCAAATTGCCAAATTTTTCTTGAAATTGTGAAAATATTATGAAGCGGCAAACAATTTTTTTAATTTGTGAACAGTATTCTGAAATTAAATAATATTGTATTTTTTTCAAACATTGTTTGGAATGCATGAATTTTTTTCCTAAGTGATGATATATATCTAATTATCAAACCTTTTTGAAGTTATCAAAAAATTTGATACTGTACAAGCATTTTTAAAATTTTGGAACACGTTTTATTAAATATATTTTTTGAATTCGCGATTTTTTTTAATACACCGTTGTTTTTTAAAACTCGAACATTCTGTGTTTTGTCATACATTTTTCAAAATCATGAACATATTTTGGAATTCAGGAACATTATATGATGTGTTTAATTTGTTAAGAATCTCAATTTTTTGCGAAATTTGAAATATTTAAAAAATCCCGAATTATGGTAATGAAGAAAAAATACCAGAAATGAAAAATCGAAAAGCAAGATAAACGAAATTAAAATAGCTTTCCGCATCCTTTCAGTATGGCCGGCCCAAAAGGTGCGAATGGGAAGCAGGATGCGCTTTCGGCGTGTTCGCGGTGCTCATGGCGCCAAATAGGATGTCCCTTCCCATTCGTGTAGGTGTACCATGTGGTATACTCCCTTCGTTCCTAAATATAAGATTTTTAAGGTTTCATTAGTGGACTACATCGGATGTATATAGACATATTTTAGACTATAGATTTACTCATTTTGCTTCATATGTAGACCCCTAATGAAATTTTTTAAAAGACTTATATTTAGGGACGGAAGGAGTATGTCATAAGCAAGACAAACTTGCTATATAATCGAAAAGCAAAGCTAGCAAGATATCAACGGCAGGTTGGAAATTGTGATCCAGATTCAAGGTAGTAGGATCTCATTCTCCCTGTTGTGCATGTTCTTTTTAGTCTACCGTGGTAATACCCTTTGCACTAATTTTCAATTGATTTAATTTAGAACTTTGATCGATCTTGATTATGGAACTATATCTTTTGAAGACAACTCTATCGCTGAACTTAGATACCGATGCATGCACTTCGAGGCCACACGTTAGATGTTAGAGATTTCAACTACATATGGATGTATATAAAAATATTTGTAAGTGTTGATTCGTTTATTTCACTCTGTATGTAGTCCATACTGAAACCTCTAAAAAAATTATATTTAGAAACAGAGAGAGTAGGAGAAAATCATTTAAATGATCTGCCTTAACAAATGCACACTACAATCATACCAAATTCACATGCTTATTTCGCTAGATTATTTATTTTCAAACATGTCAAACTAGTTTTTGATTTTTAGTGTTTACAAGAAGATTGATTATCTAGAGGTACAAAGTTTTTTCGATACAACTCCCTCCGTTTCTAAATATAATTATTTTTATATATTTTATTAGGGGACTACATACAGAATAAAATATTCGATTCTACACTCTAAAATATGTTTATATACATTCGTATGTAGTCTACTAGTGAAACCTTTAAAAATATTTATATTTAGGAACGAAGGATCTATTTACAATGTGTAAATAAATGATTTTTTAATTTTACCCAACTAGTATGCCAAATTACACTTTTTTAACGCAATAACTCATATGATGTTATTGTTCGTTACACTATCTTTGAGTGATATATTTAAGTTGGACACTACACTTAATTAATATAACCAAATTTTTTACAGTAAGTCAACGAGTGAACCCATTAGCTCAATTTTCTGTCTCCGCCCTTGCCGGGCATTACATGTATACACAATTCCAACATAATTTTTTGACAACGCAGAAAGCTCACAATTACTATGTGTTATGTTCGTCTTACCATAAATCATGATAAGATCAGCGAGCAGTAAAAATCACAATCATTTGTAGTACCAGAATTTCCATGTTCGTTTCTATATACATCACACACATGGGGATGTAATCAAAAAAAGATGTAAAGACAATGGACAACTGATAAAAGTAATCTACGAAAGCCTATAAATGGTCTGCACACACATGGATCCGTTGATCCCTTCCCTCTCCCCCCCCCCTCCCCCCTCCTCACCATCGACAACCGAAGTCGCCGACGGAGGGGAGCCGCTAGAGACGGCGGAAGAAGGCGAGATTGCCTTATCTTTCTTCTGGAGCGTCACCTCGTCTATTTGACATAGGTCGGCAAACACTATGTATTTTTTCTGAGAAACCACCATTTATTGCTTGTTGGGACAAAGTGTAAGGCAATCACACGGTAGCAAGCGACTTAGCTAAATAGGCCAGCCCAATTAGGTGAACAACACACTAAACCCTAAAACGCTCCCGTACCCCCTCGCATCGCCTCCCCTCGGGCGACGCTAGGGGCCCCCGAAGCCCTAGCCGCCAGAGCGGTTCCCTCCTTCCTCGGCCGCCGCTGCCACCGGCATGGGCCGCGGTGGCGGTGGGCCCTGCGCCTTAGAGCCAGGGCGGGTGGTGCCGCGGAGCCCCAGCGAGGCGGAGGGGCCGTCGCGCGCGGGGAAGACGGGGGCGGCGGTCAGGGCGGCGGACCTGATGTGCGCCGGCGTTCGTGGCCTCATGGCCGGCCGTGGTCAGGTTGGATGGCGGCGGAGGCGCTCCATCCGGCGAGGGCAGCGGTTGCGCGCAAGGGCGGTCATCGAGGGTTGTGGATCTAGCGTTTCCTGCCCAGATCCGTCACGGCTTGGACTTCTTCGGCCGGTGGCGCGAGGAGGATCGGTGTGGGGGCGGCGAGGCCCCTGCCGGCATGCCGACGGCGGTCTTCGTCTACATGACGTGCCTCCCTCGGTTCCATCCAGCCACGAGATCGGGGGGTCGCGACTTCCGGTGAAAACCGCGCCGACCTCGGTCATGGCGGACGATGGCGGCGTCTAGGACGTCGTTACCAGCCCATGGCATCGTTGTTGCAGGTCGTGGCACCACACTCATGATGCTCCGAGGGAAACCTTAGATCTGGATCTACCGGTCGGACGATGATGGCATCTTCGATGTCATTTCCCTCCTGAGGGCATCGTTTTGGAGTACGTGATGGGTGGACGGGACAAGAGGAGGAGCGGTGTTTGGTCTACCGTGAGCCATACGGTGTTGTTGGAATTACGCCCTAGAGGCAATAATAAATATAGTTATTATTATAATTCCTGTATCAAGATAATCGTTTATTATCCATGCTATAATTGTATTGAATGAAGACTCATTTACATGTGTGGATACATAGACAAAACACCGTCCCTAGCAAGCCTCTAGTTGGCTAGCCAGTTGATCAAAGATAGTCAGTGTCTTCTGATTATGAACAAAGTGTTGTTGCTTGATAACTGGATCACGTCATTAGGAGAATCACGTGATGGACTAGACCCAAACTAATAGACGTAGCATGTTGATCGTGTCATTTTGTTGCTACTGTTTTCTGCGTGTCAAGTATTTATTCCTATGACCATGAGATCATATAACTCACTGACACCGGAGGAATGCTTTGTGTGTATCAAACGTCGCAACGTAACTGGGTGACTATAAAGATGCTCTACAGGTATCTCCGAAGGTGTTAGTTGTGTTAGTATGGATCAAGACTGGGATTTGTCACTCCGTGTGACGGAGAGGTATCTCGGGGCCCACTCGGTAATACAACATCACACACAAGCCTTGCAAGCAATGTAACTTAGTGTAAGTTGCGGGACCTTGTATTACAGAACGAGTAAAGAGACTTGCGGGTAAACGAGATTGAAATAGGTATACGGATACTGACGATCGAATCTCGGGCAAGTAACATACCGAAGGACAAAGGGAATGACATACGGGATTATATGAATCCTTGGCACTGAGGTTCAAACGATAAGATCTTCGTAGATATGTAGGATCCAATATGGGCATCCAGGTCCCGCTATTGGATATTGACCGAGGAGTCTCTCAGGTCATGTCTACAAAGTTCTCGAACCCGCAGGGTCTGCACACTTAAGGTTCGACGTTGTTTTATGCGTATTTGAGTTATATGGTTGGTTACCGAATGTTGTTCGGAGTCCCGGATGAGATTACGGACGTCACGAGGGTTTCCGGAATAGTCCGGAAACGAAGATTGATATATAGGATGACCTCATTTGATTACCGGAAGGTTTTCAGAGTTACCGGGAATGTACCGGGAATGACGAATGGGTTCCGGGAGTTCACCGGGGGGGGGGAAACCCACCCTGGGGAAGCCCATAGGCCTTGAGGGTGGCACACCAGCCCTTAGTGGGCTGGTGGGACAGCCCAAGAGGGCCCTATGCGCCTAGAGAAGAAAATCAAGGAGAAAAGAAAAAAAAAAAGGAGGAGGTGGGAAGGGAAGGAAGGACTCCCTCCCACCAAACCAAGTCCAACTCGGTTTGGGGGGGGGGACCTTCCCCCTTGGACTCGGCCGACCCCCTTGGGGCTCCTTGAGCACCAAGGCAAGGTCCCCTCCCTCCCACCTATATATACGGAGGTTTTAGGGCTGATTTGAGACGACTTTTCCACGGCAGCCCGACCACATACCTCCACGGTTTTTCCTCTAGATCGCGTTTCTGCGGAGCTCGGGCGGAGCCCTGCTGAGACAAGGTCATCACCAACCTCCGGAGCGCCGTCACGCTGCCGGAGAACTCTTCTACCTCTCCGTCTCTCTTGCTGGATCAAGAAGGCCGAGATCATCGTCGAGCTGTACGTGTGCTGAACGCGGAGGTGCCGTCCGTTCGGTACTAGATCGTGGGACTGATCGTGGGATTGTTCGCGGGGCGGATCGAGGGACGTGAGGACGTTCCACTACATCAACCGCGTTCACTAACGCTTCTGTTGTACGGTCTACAAGGGTACGTAGATCACTCATCCCCTCTCGTAGATGGACATCACCATGATAGGTCTTCGTGCGCGTAGGAAATTTTTTGTTTCCCATGCGACGTTCCCCGACAGTGGCATCATGAGCTAGGTTCATGCGTAGATGTCTTCTCGAGTAGAACACAAAAGTTTTTGTGGGCGGTGATGTGCGTTTTGCTGCCCTCCTTAGTCTTTTCTTGATTCCGCGGTATTGTTGGATTGAAGCGGCTTGGACCGACATTACTCGTACGCTTACGAGAGACTGGTTTCATCGTTACGAGTAACTCCATTGCTCGAAGATGACTGGCAAGTGTCGGTTTCTCCAACTTTAGTTGAATCGTATTTGACCGAGGAGGTCCTTGGATGAGGTTAAATAGCAACTCATATATCTCCGTTGTGGTGTTTGCGTAAGTAAGATGCGATCCTACTAGATACCCATGGTCACCACGTAAAACATGCAACAACAAAATTAGAGGACGTCTAACTTGTTTATGCAGGGTATGCTTGTGATGTGATATGGCCAACGATGTGATGTGATATATTGGATGTATGAGATGATCATGTTGTAATAGAAAATATCGACTTGCACGTCGATGGTACGGCAACCGGCAGGAGCCATAGGGTTGTCTTTATACTAACGTTTGTGCTTGCAGATGCGTTTACTATTTTGCTAGTATGTAGCTTTAGTAGTAATAGCATGAGTAGCACGACAACCCCGATGGCAACACGTTGATGGAGATCATGGTGTGGCGCCGGTGACAAGAAGATCGTGCCGGTGCTTTGGTGATGGAGATCAAGAAGCACGTGATGATGGCCATATCATGTCACTTATGAATTGCATGTGATGTTAATCCTTTTATGCACCTTATTTTGCTTAGAACGACGGTAGCATTATGAGGTGATCTCTCACTAAAATTTCAAGACGAAATTGTGTTCTCCCCGACTGTGCACCGTTGCTACAGTTCGTCGTTTCGAGACATCACGTGATGATCGGGTGTGATAGACTCAACGTTCACATACAACGGGTGCAAAACAGTTGCACACGCGGAACACTCGGGTTAAGCTTGACGAGCCTAGCATGTGCAGACATGGCCTCGGAACACATGAGACCGAAAGGTCGATCATGAATCATATAGTTGATATGATTAGCATAGGGATGCTTACCACTGAAACTATACTCAACTCACGTGATGATCGTACTTGAGCTAGTGTAAGTGGATCATGAACCACTCAAATGACTAGAGAGATGTACTTTTTGAGTGGGAGTTTAGCGAGTAATTTGATTAAGTTAAACTCTAATTATCTTGAACATAGTCTAAGTCCACTTTGAATATATTTGTGTTGTAGATCATGGCTCACGCGACAGTCATCCTGAATTTTAATACGTTCCTAGAGAAAGCTAAGTTGAAAGATGATGGAAGCAACTTTGTAGACTGGGCTCGTAATCTTAAGTTGATCCTACAAGCTGGGAAGAAGGATTATGTCCTTAATGCTGCGCTAGGAGATGAACCACCCGCTATGGCCGACCAGGATGCTAAGAACGCTTGGTTAACACGTAAGGAGGACTACTGAGTAGTTCAATGTGCAGTCTTGTATGGCTTAGAACCGGGACTTCAACGTCGCTTTGAGCGTCATGGAGCATATGAGATGTTCCAGGAGTTGAAGTTTATCTTTCAGAAGAACGCCCGGATCGAGAGGTATGAGACCTCCGATAAATTTTATGCTTGCAAGATGGAGGAGAATTCGTCTGTCAGTGAACATGTGCTCAAAATGTCTGGGTACTCAAACCGTCTAGCTGAGCTGGGGATTGAACTCCCGCAAGAGGCTATCACTGACAGAATTCTTCAATCACTGCCGCCAAGCTATAAGGGCTTTGTGTTGAACTACAACATGCAAGGGATGAACAAGTCACCCGGCGAGTTGTTTGCGATGCTGAAAGTCGCAGAGTCTGAACTCCATAAAGAGCATCAAGTGTTGATGGTGAATAAGACCACTAGTTTCAAGAGAAACGGCAAAGGCAAGAAGGGCAATTCGAAGAAGAGCGGCAAGCCTGTTGCCAATCCGACGAAGAAACCCAAAGCTGGACCTAAGCTAGAAACGGAGTGTTACTATTGCAAGGGTATGGGTCACTGGAAGCGCAATTGCCCCAAGTATCTGGCAGATAAGAAGGCGGCCAAAGAAAAATTAGGTATATTTGATATACATGTTATTGATGTGTACTTAACCGGCTCTCGTAGTAGTGCCTCGGTATTCGATACCGGTTCTGTTGCTCATATTTGCAACTTGGAACAGGAACTGCGGAATAGACGAAGGCTGGCGAAAGATGAAGTGACGATGCGCGTAGGAAATGGTTCCAAGGTTGATGCAATCGCCGTCGGCACAGTTTCACTTCAGTTACCATCAGGATTAGTGATGAACTTAAATCATTGTTATTTAGTGCCTGCGTTGAGCATGAACATTATATCTGGATCTTGTTTATTGCGAGACGGTTACTCTTTAAGTCAGAGAATAATGGTTGTTCTATTTCTATGAGTAACATCTTTTATGGTCATGCACCTAATGTGAGAGGATTGTTCATATTGAATCTTGATAGCGATACACATATACATAACATTGAGACCAAAAGAGTTAGAGTTAATAATGATAGCGCCATATTTTTGTGGCACTGCCGCTTAGGTCATATTGGTGTAAAGCGCATGAAGAAACTCCATGCTGATGGACTTTTGGAGTCACTTGACTTTGATTCACTTGACACATGCGAACCATGCCTCATGGGCAAGATGACTAAGACTCCGTTCTCCGGAACAATGGAGCGTGCAAGTGACTTATTGGAAATCATACATACCGATGTGTGTGGTCCGATGAGCGTAGAGGCACGCGGCGGATATCATTATTTTCTCACCTTCACTGACGATTTGAGTAGATATGGTTATGTCTACTTGATGAAACACAAGTCTGAAACATTTGAAAAGTTCAAGCAATTTCAGA
The DNA here is from genome assembly GCF_904849725.1 of Hordeum vulgare subsp. vulgare. NCBI lineage: Eukaryota > Viridiplantae > Streptophyta > Magnoliopsida > Poales > Poaceae > Hordeum > Hordeum vulgare. The sequence continues at coordinate 580,677,337 of NC_058521.1, forward strand.
GTGAAGTGGAAAATCATCGTAACAAGAAAATCAAGTTCCTGCGGTCTGATCGTGGGGGTGAATATCTGAGTTTCGAGTTTGGTACTCACTTAAGACAGTGTGGAATTGTTTCACAGTTAACACCGCCTGGAACACCACAGCGTAATGGTGTGTCCGAACGTCGTAATCGTACTCTATTAGAGATGGTGCGATCTATGATGTCTCTTACTGACTTGCCGTTATCTTTTTGGGGTTATGCATTAGAAACAGCTGCATTCACTTTAAATAGGGCACCATCAAAATCCGTTGAGACGACACCATACGAACTGTGGTATGGAAAAAGGCCAAAATTGTCGTTTCTTAAAGTTTGGGGATGTGATGCTTATGTCAAAAAGCTTCAGCCTGAAAAGCTGGAACCCAAAGCGGAAAAATGCGTCTTCATAGGTTATCCAAAAGAGACTGTTGGGTACACCTTCTATCTCAAATCCGAGGGCAAAGTGTTTGTTGCTAAAAACGGAGCTTTTCTCGAGAAGGAGTTTCTCTCGAGAGAATTGAGTGGGAGGAAGATAGAACTTGACGAGGTTGTCGAACCTCTCATCCCCCTGGATGGTGGCGCAGGGCAAGGGGAAACCTCTATCGTTGCGACGCCGGTTGAGGAGGAAGTTAATGATGATGATCATGAAACTCCGGTTCAAGTTTCTGTCGAACTACGCAGGTCGACGAGACCACGTGCTGCTCCAGAGTGGTACGGTAATCCCGTCTTATCAATCATGTTGTTAGACAACAATGAACCTGCAAATTATGAAGAAGCAATGGTGGGCCCAGATTCCAACAAATGGCTAGAAGCCATGAAGTCCGAGATATGATCCATGTATGAGAACAAAGTGTGGACTTTGGAGGTACTACCTGAGGGCCGCAAGGCTATTCAGAACAAATGGATCTTTAAGAGGAAGACGGACGCTGACGGCAATGTGACCGTTTATAAAGCTCGACTTGTGGCAAAGGGTTTTTCACAAGTTCAAGGAGTTCACTACGATGAGACATTCTCACCCGTAGCGATGCTTAAGTCCGTCAGAATCATGTTAGCAATAGCTGCATTTTTCGATTATGAAATCTGGCAGATGGATGTCAAAACGGCGTTCCTTAACGGTTTCCTTAAGGAAGAGTTGTATATGATACAACCCGAAGGTTTTGTCGATCCTAAGAATGCTAACAAGGTGTGCAAGCTCCAGCGATCCATTTATGGACTGGTGCAAGCATCTCGGAGTTGGAACAAACGTTTTGGTGAGGTGATCAAAGCATTTGGGTTTATACAAGTGGTTGGAGAATCTTGTATTTACAAGAAAGTGAGTGGGAGCTCTGTGACGTTTCTAATATTATATGTGGATGACATATTGCTGATTGGAAACAATGTGGAGTTTTTGGAGAGCATAAAGGATTACTTGAATAAAAGTTTCTCTATGAAGGACCTAGGAGAAGCTGCTTACATTCTAGGCATTAAGATCTATAGGGATAGATCAAAACGCCTGATAGGACTTTCACAAAGCACATACCTTGATAAAGTTTTGAAGAGGTTCAAAATGGAACAGTCCAAGAAAGGGTTCTTGCCAGTTTTACAAGGTACGAAATTGAGTAAGACTCAGTGCCCAGCAACTGATGAAGATAGAGAGCATATGCGCTCCGTCCCCTATGCTTCAGCCATAGGTTCTATCATGTATGCAATGCTGTGCACTAGACCGGATGTTAGCCTGGCCATAAGTATGGTGGGTAGGTTCCAGAGTAATCCAGGAGTGGATCACTGGACAGCGGTCAAGAATATCCTGAAGTACCTGAAAAGGACTAAGGAGATGTTTCTCGTGTATGGAGGTGACGAAGAGCTTGCCGTAAAAGGTTACGTCGATGCAAGCTTTGACACAGATCCGGACGACTCTAAGTCGCAAACCGGATACGTATTTATTCTTAATGGGGGTGCGGTAAGCTGGTGCAGTTCCAAGCAAAGCGTCGTAGCAGATTCTACATGTGAAGCGGAATACATGGCTGCCTCGGAAGCGGCTAAGGAGGGTGTCTGGATGAAGCAGTTCATGACGGATCTTGGAGTGGTGCCAAGCGCACTGAATCCAATAACCTTGTTCTGTGACAACACGGGTGCCATTGCCTTAGCAAAGGAACCACGGTTTCACAAGAAGACCAGACACATCAAACGACGCTTCAACCTCATCCGCGACTACGTCGAGGGAGAGGACGTAAATATATGCAAAGTGCACACGGATCTGAATGTAGCAGACCCGCTGACTAAACCTCTTCCACAGCCAAAGCATGATCAACACCAGAACAGTATGGGTGTTAGATTTATTACAATGTAATTCGCATGATGATGTGAGGGCTAGATTATTGACTCTAGTGCAAGTGGGAGACTGTTGGAATTATGCCCTAGAGGCAATAATAAATATAGTTATTATTATAATTCCTGTATCAAGATAATCGTTTATTGTCCATGCTATAATTGTATTGAATGAAGACTCATTTACATGTGTGGATACATAGACAAAACACTATCCCTAGCAAGCCTCTAGTTGGCTAGCCAGTTGATCAAAGATGGTCAGTGTCTTCTGATTATGAACAAGGTGTTGTTGCTTGATAACTGGATCACGTCATTAGGAGAATCACGTGATGGACTAGACCCAAACTAATAGACGTAGCATGTTGATCGTGTCATTTTGTTGCTACTATTTTCTGCGTGTCAAGTATTTGTTCCTATGACCATGAGATCCTATAACTCACTAACACCGGAGGAATACTTTGTGTGTATCAAACGTCGCAACGTAACTGGGTGACTATAAAGATGCTCTACAGGTATCTCCGAAGGTGTTAGTTGAGTTAGTATGGATCAAGACTGGGATTTGTCACTCCGTGTGACAGAGAGGTATCTCGGGGCCCACTCGGTAATACAACATCACACACAAGCCTTGCAAGCAATGTAACTTAGTGTAAGTTGCGGGATCTTGTATTACGGAACGAGTAAAGAGACTTGCCGGTAAACGAGATTGAAATAGGTATACGGATACTGACGATCGAATCTCGGGCAAGTAACATACCGAAGGACAAAGGGAATGACATACGGGATTATATGAATCCTTGGCACTGAGGTTCAAACGATAAGATCTTCGTAGAATATGTAGGATCCAATATGGGCATCCAGGTCCCGCTATTGGATATTGACCGAGGAGTCTCTCAGGTCATGTCTACATAGTTCTCGAACCCGCAGGGTCTGCACACTTAAGGTTCAACGTTGTTTTATGCGTATTTGAGTTATATGGTTGGTTACCGAATGTTGTTCGGAGTCCCGGATGAGATCACGGACGTCACGAGGGTTTCCGGAATAGTCCGGAAACGAAGATTGATATATAGGACGACCTCATTTGATTACCGGAATGTTTTCGGAGTTACCGGGAATGTACCGGGAATGACGAATGGGTTCCGGGAGTTCACCGGGGGGGCAACCCACCCTGGGGAAGCCCATAGGCCTTGAGGGTGGCACACCAGCCCTTAGTGGGCTGGTGGGACAGCCCAAGAGGGCCCTATGCGCCTAGAGAAGAAAATCAAGGAGAAAAGAAAAAAAAGGAGGAGGTGGGAAGGGAAGGAAGGACTCCCTCCCACCAAACCAAGTCCAACTCGGTTTGGGGGGGGGCAACCTTCCCCCTTGGACTCGGCCGACCCCCTTGGGGCTCCTTGAGCCCCAAGGCAAGGTCCCCTCCCTCCCACCTATATATACGGAGGCTTTAGGGCTGATTTGAGACGAATTTTCCACGGAAGCCCGATCACATACCTCCATGGTTTTTCCTCTAGATCGCGTTTCTGCGGAGCTCGGGCGAAGCCCTGCTGAGACAAGGTCATCACCAACCTCCGGAGCGCCGTCACGCTGCCGGAGAACTCTTCTACCTCTCTGTCTCTCTTGCTGGATCAAGAAGGCCGATATCATCGTCGAGCTGTACGTGTGCTGAACGCGGAGGTGCCGTCCGTTCGGTACTAGATCGTGGGACTGATCGTGGGATTCTTCGTGGGGCGGATCGAGGGACGTGAGGACGTTCCACTACATCAACCGCGTTCACTAACGCTTCTGCTGTACGGTCTACAAGGGTACGTAGATCACTCATCCCCTCTCGTAGATGGACATCACCATGATAGGTCTTCGTGCGCGTAGGAATTTTTTTGTTTCCCATGCGACGTTCCCCGACAGGTGTAGCCCGGCGGCATGTTGCTGTGGTGGTTCGTCAACAGGCACGTGTAGGCGGACACGTGCAGGATGGTGGCGCTGTCTGGCACCGTGGTGGCGTCGACGGCAGACCTCGCAAGGATGATGCGTTTGTTCTAGCTCTGGAGAGGGTACGGTGGTAGATGGTGGAGGCGGCCTCTGCGCCGGACCAGTTTGGGATCCAGTCTCAGTGGTGGCTGGGCTGGAGCATCAGACTATAGATGTTAGGATTTGGTGCGATATCTGTTTGGTATTTGGCCCGGATATTCAGCACACCTTCATCAAGGAATAGGAGTAGCAACATGTGTTGTCTATATGGTGGCTTCAGGCTGACTAATGTATTACTTTGTATGGTCTCTGTGCATAATTAATAAAATGGTTGTATGCATTGTCTAGATGCAGAGGCCGGGGATATATCCTCCTTTTCTAAAAAAAAGTGTCTCGAGGAACCCTATATTCTTTTTATGTTCACCATTTATAAAAACAATATCTGTAGAAATTGTAATTTTTACTAATTTGAAACATTGTACGTGCTATTTATAAAATAGTCAGGATTTTACAGTAAAAAATAGAAATATTGAAAAACACTTGAATTTTTTAGAATGTTCCGAAATTGACCGTAAAAGTTTGAAAGAAAAGTTTACTTGTAAAAATAAATATTTTTTAGTGTATTCGAAAGCCAACTAAAAAGTAAAAAAAAAAAAATTTGAAAAAGAACTAGAAAAAAGTGTTGCATCCATTACGTTGTTCGGGTCTATACAGTAAGCATCGAGAGCTAATGTGTTGGCTCAATCTCGGGTGTGTGTGTGCTTGATCCTCAAATACTCCCTCCGTCCCAAAATAAGTGTCGATGATCCAGTATAAAATTTGTAATAACCTAGTACAAATTTTGCGACACTTATTTTGGAACGGAGGGAGTATGAGGTTCCGAGATTGATAGTATCCTGCTAGCCCATAACTAAAGCATTTTTGTGTTTTTTCATTAGCTTTCTTTTCTCTCTTATTACTTCTCTTTTCCTTTTGGGAAACGCTTCCAACTGGCGCGCGTTGGCCGAATCGTTCGGTCGGTCGTGCGCGGCCCGCATGGCTGGTTGGGCAAGGCTTGCAACATTTTTTGTCCAGATTTGCTGCAATCACATTTAAATATGCTACAACCGTTTCTCATTTTGGTACACTTTGTCCATTAAAAAATTACATCCACGTTTGGTTGCAACTCGAGTTTGTTGAATTTTTTTGCTACAACGGGCGTTTGATTTTTGTTATAACCGTGTTAATTTTTGCTACAACTGATATCATTTTTGGCTGCAATCGTTCATTAAAAAAGTTGCATACACGTTCGTGGTAGTTGCAACCCGAGTTCACCGGATTGTTTTGCTATAACCCACATTTTATTTTGCTACCACGCATCATCAGCGTCATTTTTTTTCTACGATCACATTGATTTTTTTTTGCTATAATCATTTTTTTTGCAACCGTGGACGAAATTTGCTACTTCATGGCCTAAATTTGCTGCATCGAGGATTTTTTACTGCATGGAAGATCTAATGGTGCGGCCCGTCTATCTGACGACTGGGCTGCGAGCGCTCGGGCCGGCTCGCAGGCGCCCAGTACTGTCCTTTTTCTTTTATTCATTTTAGAGAAAATACACCCTTATCTTAGACTTATGTAATTTTTTAAAAAAACACATCTGTTTTGGTTTATCCGTGTTTTCTTTTGTTTTTTGGTTTTCAGATATTTTTCTTTTGTTTTTTGGTTTTCAGATATTTTTCTTTTGTTTCTCATTCCTATAATTTGTCTAATTTTCTATTCTTTTTAGTAGGTTGTTTTAAAATTTTGGATCACATTTGAAATTCATTATTTTTTTAGAAAATAAAAAAAATCATGCATTTATTACAATGTTTGTGTTACTTTAGAAAGAATCAACACATTTTAACAAATTAGGCATGTGTTTGGAAAAATGTATTTAAAATAAGTTCAAGTTGTTCTTATTTTTATAGTAAAGATCATGTTCATATGTAATAATCCGAGTAAATGTCTGGTGCTGGAATGTGATAAAAACAATGAAATGTGTGATGTTGCGCTATACGAACATCCAAATTGGCCCACAAATGCCCCATGTGCCTTACCTTGTCTATTTGACACAAAGATCCACGTGGAAGGAGTTTGAGCTGGGCGAGGAGGTTCAGCAACTACGGTTTGCTGTGGTTATATGTGGCCATACCTCGGGTCGGGCCAGGCTTCGGGCCGGCCTGACAAAGCCTGCAGCAGAAAACCCAGGCCCGAGCCCCGGCCCATCAGAGCAAAATCCCGTCACGCCTCGGTTCATCGGGCCGGGCCGTTCCCTAAATTGTAAAATGGCAGGTTCAAGCTCGGCCCAACGCGGCTACCGGGCCTAGATCTCAGGCCCACGCCAGGCGCATGGGCATGGTCGAGCCGAGTCGGGTCGGGTATCTCATGGCCAGGTGCAACTATGGTTAATAAGAAGGCAACTACATTGGTAGCTCATGGCTAGTGATAGCCGGGGATGGATGATTCAGCAACACTTGAGGCCATCGCTTGTCGAGATGCGCTCTCCTTAGGTGAAGACCTTCAAGTGCAAAATTGTGTCATATCTTCAGACTCTAAACAAGTCATTTCAGACATCAACAAAGGATCCAGAGGTCATCTTGGTGATGTTATTCGAGATTACACTTAAGTCAAATACTTTTAATTGTCTGTTATCTTTAAAGGTCGTGTTGTCAACGGTGAAGCACATAGTCTAGGCAAGTTTTATCTTTTTTTGCTGTAATAGGCAAGTTTTATCTTACTCTTGGTAAGGCATTTGTGATTTGGCCAACCCCTTGACCCAACTTGTATCCCACAAACTATGGATTATGATGAATAAAAATTCCCATTAACCCTAAAAGAATGACATAGGGGACATATGGCATACACTATTTGTTGCTCGTTGCGATAAATTGTCAGTCAATCACACACAATTAGATGTCCACTGAAACCAAATATTTTTCATTATGTTTTACATTATATCCTTCTTTTTTTACTTATTTAAATATTCATCATTTATAATAAATCTTACAAAATTTTATATGTCCATTAACTTACAATTTCAGAAAACATATATGCTATTTTAAAATGTTGACTATTTTCAAAATAAAGATCAGAAAATTTAATAAAATCTTTGCATTAATGAAAGCTAACTTTAAAAAAATAGTGTTCTCTGGAAACCAACCAAGAAAATCGCTAGAACAGGAAAAAATAAATCATTGCCTACACTATATTATCGGAGTATGTACAGTAACCAATGTGCTTGCTCAATCTCGAGTGCCCCCGTGCTTCACCTTCATATAGGAGGTTCCCGGACAGATCGTACCCTACCGTTCCATAGCATATCTTTCCTGTGAACATTACTATTTACTAGTACAAATGCCCGTGCGTTGCACCGGGCTAGAAAAAAGTGCAGAACCTACTTGTTTTGTCATTATGCGGCATTAGTTTTAATAAATGTTAATTATAATGTTAAATGTAAGACATCTATTTTTGGACGGAAAGAGTTTCTTTTAAAGTTTTAAAATATAATGTAATGCTTACATAAAAATTGGATTACTTTTTAATAATAATGATATTACAGTGACAATTATAACAGATCAAAGGGCCTATTCTGCTAAGTTTATAAGATTAATGTTGAGAACCTAGCATTGGCTGGAGGATTTACAAATGCAGCCTTGGTCTTTTCTGTTCTGTGACAAATAACGCTTTTCTGATTTTTCAACTATGGACACAAGCCTGAGATGGAAAACTTGCGAGATCACAAGTTGCTTGCAAACGCTTTCGTACTTGGAGCAGGAAAGCCATGTGGCGGTTCGATATCTCCTGATCATGGCAGATCATATCAGGAGGGTGAAAGCGCTCCAGTCCATGGTCTCAATTCTGGTGAGCGAAGCAGGCAACTCGGAGGAATGGATGGGTCTCACGACACAGGAGGTCTCTGTCTTGCTGTCCCGGATAAGGCAGCTACATGTTGTGGCGAATGTTTCAGGTGATAATATTCGTCGGCAGCGGTGACTGACAATTTTGTAGCTTTCCAAGGGGCAACCATTTTGAACTTCCCGACCAGTTCTTTAGAAATACTTAGGCTCAGTTTGCAGTTGCTGAACTGTATGATTTATTTTATCATTTTTGCTAAATTTCAATTGACTGATTTTGATTTCGTGCCCAGTCAAATTTTGGGGCCCTTAGATCTGGAGTCGCACATCTCAGCAAGCGATTCTGAAAGCATCTGTCTTTTCAGTTTGGGGTTGTTTGCTCATGGTTTTTAACAGATTGTGGGTTTCATTGTTTTCTCAAATGACCAACCTGGGTGGGGGGTTGGAGAGGGCTGGGGCCTAGGGGTCTTCTCTTTTTGGATTTTCCTTTGTGGCTATGTATATGTCACTTCTTCAGTTTCGACTGCGTTCCCAGCCTAGAGGAGAGGGGCGAGGTGCTCGTTGGGTGAGAGAGAGATATGGAGATGGATGGGAGGGGCCGGCCGGTGTCAGCGAGTAGTCTCCGCACACTGATTTTCTAAAAGAAATTAAGCCGGTTTGGATCTGTTAGTAGTCGGCACAGTTGAGGTCTGTGTTAGGGTGTAGTTTGTGTGAACAGCAGGGGTTTCAGGAAATCGGTAGGGAGCTACTGCGTACATGGGCTCTTTGAATGTAGTGTAGCCAACTATGTGTGTTCTCATCAATTTAAATCAAGTGCTATGCTAGAAGTGGACGTATCTGTATGTTTATCTGAATTTTAACCGGAACCAGATGCTTGAGGTGGTCAGGTTTTCAAAAAAGCAGAGCTCTAGCTTTTTTCAGAAGACCACCACGGTGAATGATTACAGAATGTTGCATGTCATTATACACTACTGTTATTTCTATGAGACACTGTTTCCGCTAGTAAAATCTTTATTTCTTCTTAGGAAAGTAAAATTTGCATCTGTATATTTATATTTTCTCTTACTAAGTGATGCTATGCTTACGAGAAAATGTCATAATAAAATTTGTGTTTGAGCTAAGAATTATATCTTTGTGTGATGTTCTCTGGCATCCATCTCGCCATTGTGTTGCATAGATCTATATCTGTTTTTCTACCTATTCTTCATAAATTTCATTTTAGACAATCAGGAAGGCCCTTCCCGACTCCATTTATATAAAAGAAACCAACTTAGCACACAACAATCTTCTTCATAAAATGTACTCAGATTACCAATCAATGAGGCAAGCTACCTCTGGCTCTACAACTTTTTTCTCTTCCAACTGTCTGTAGCTATTTTGTTGCCCCTAATTATCTATACTGATCCATAGCTAAAGTGAGTAGTTAGTTTTGAACTAACATGACAGTCCACCAATATTTCTTGTCAGTCTTCAGTTTACTCTTTAGCCCCTCAGTATGTATCTTCTTTCTTCAGTTTGTCTTTTTTTCTTAATTTTTTATCAGTCTCTTTCAGTCAATCTTTAGTCTTCCTTTTTAGCTCCCTTACCTATACAGTTTCTTCTCATTTAGTCAGTGTTCAGTTGTTTAATTTTACTTGTTCTTCATTTCTATAAAACGTGTTCGGATGGAAGGTACTGAAAGCAAAACCAACTCACTGTAGTAGTCAAATCACTAAGTATTTCTTGGTTACTGAATTAATCGTAAAACATAAAATTCAGCATACTGCCCAAAAATTGCAGACATTTTAATTTATCAAGAGCAAAATTCAACAGTACAACTGTACAAGAACCATAGTAGAAATCAAACAACATGTTATCGAGAAGAAAGAAAGCGATCCAACAAATTGGTAACATAATTCAAGTATTTCAGCAGCTAGTATTTATATAGCCGGGTTAACAAAGAGGAGCAAGCATGGGCTGGGGTTTCAAGCAGTCAACTTACTTCTGCTTTGCATGGTGATATTGAACGGTTTGCCGGATGTTCTTCTTCTCGTCTACTCTGCGTGGTGATATCCAGCAAATGATACATCAACAAATTTGTACAGTAATAATAAAGGTGGGACAAACTTTGTTATGCGTTTAAATTTGTATAAGCTTGAGCAATGAAAGAAATATAAATTCATGAGATTATGTAAACTAAATCTTTCTGAAGTTAGAGATGCAAAAAAGCGATCTACAAGAGCAAGATGTGACGAAGGCATCTAAGATTCTATCTTCTAGGTAACCTTTACCTTCAGAGGGGACAATTTTTTTTCCACAGTGGAATGAGGTTTGTTCCAACAAATGTCCTGTTGTTTGTAAGTTAATACTGATGTTAGATAGAGGTGTTGCACTGAAAACATCACATACTGGAAACTATAGGGTAGTTATACGGATAGGATAAGAAAGACCAAGCAAATCTATAATCTGTGAGTCCCAAATGAAGTAAGATACAGTACTCCTGATTTGATTCATCACTGCGGTGCAAGGCATGCCCTCCATAGTGAAATTTTTTTAGGGTGACCAAGAGTATGAATGCTAGTACATGGATATGCAATTAAGGGGATAAAGGAAGACCGATAAAAATAGCATAGTAGAAGTCCTAATGGCATGTTTTATCTGTAAATGGAACACTAAAAATAAATATATTGCAATCACACAAGTTCAGATGTAAAAGGAACACTAAGCAAGTTCATAAATAAAACATGTGTCTAACTCAGTTGAGCATTGGGAAAGGAAAATAAAAGTAAAGATCCAAATTTATGCCATCTGAATGACCTGCAACTTCCTTTCCAAAACAGTCAACTGGGGGACATCATCCCATCTTATTGGAGTTTAGATTAATTACTGAAATAGATCGCGGTAAGGAGTATCGAACATAGGGAACTCCTATGTTTAACAAACTCCAATGCATCCATGTTCCAGAAATTGTAGGCAACATGAAACGCTGCACCACATTGCACAACTCTTTTGTCAGTGCTCAGTACCAATTTGGCATACAGCAGACTTATAATCTAAATTACATAAAATGGGAGTAACACTATTGGCGTCAAGCACAAATTGCTCATCACTGATCAAGTGTGCATCCATCTTTGGCCGAAATCAAGCGCATACATGTATCACCAAAGGAGATAAATAGCTTCCATAATACATATACACAAAGAGGTCGTGCATACATGAAACTTGGTACCGTTGTAGACCGACGGGTTCTGCTGGAGCCTATGGTTCCATGTCTGCAAGACGAACAGAGATGAACAATAACAATACCATGGGAAGAATCAACGGAATCAAACCTCGTTGGGGGCGTGGCCGCCCCGCCGCCTGCACTGCGCGTGCCGCCGCCTCCAGCCTCGCCGCCCCGCCGCATGGTGCCTGCGCCCGCCGCCTGATCCGGCCCGGCTCGCCATGGATCCGGCTGCCCCACGTGCCCCTCGGCCTCGCCTCCACCTCTGACCGCCGCCGCGACACTCGTCGACGCCGGAGCCGCCGTCGACGGACCGGCCTCCTCCTCAGATCGGGACCGGGCCATCGGCATGGTGCTGGCCAACCGCTGCAGTGCTTCGACAGCGCCGGAGAGAGGATCCCGCGATGGAGGACGGGGTGCCCCGGGGAGACGCTGGCGCTGCGGACCATCGGCATGGTGCTGGCCACGCTGCTGCAGTGCTTGGACAGCGCCGGAGAGAGGATCCCGCGATGGAGGACGGGGTGCCCCGGGGAGACGCTGGCGCTGCGGACCATCGACATGGTGCTGGCCACGCTTCTGCAGTGCTTCGACATCGCCGAAGAGAGGATCCCGCGGTGGAGGACGGGGTGGATAAGGTGAGCGGGGGGTGTTTTTCTTTTTAATCTGAAACATTTTTCTTTTTCACTTAAATCTGGACGGCGGGTTGAATACCCAAAAACGGAGGGGCTTTTGTGCTAAATTGCCAACGACGGACGCGACGGACTACAGAAGCGATACCTGCTTTATTATTAGGGAGAGATGTTTTTTTAGAGGTCGATTTCTGGTCTCTGTATCAATCGATGCCTACAATCAATTTTATTAATTATTTTATAAAGATAACATACATTAAACCATTCGAAGCCACTACTCACACATATAAACTTAATAATGTGGAGTGTTCATTCATCATATCTAAAATTGATGTCATCATCGATCTATTCATATAACGTATAGTAACCAACCGTCGATGCAGCAAACATAAAACGTACACATGCATATGTTTTAGAAGCCGACATCATTATCGAACCGTTGTCCTATCTTCTAGATAGAGATTCGCATCATCCTTGCCCGCCCGGCCATCCGTCAACGCCACCACGGTGCCCAACGGCGCCACCATGCTGCGCTCGTCCATCCCGACGCGGAGACTCAAAAAGATTTTTCGTGTGTAGCACCTGCCGAAAAGGCATGACATCGTGTAGCACCTGTCGGCTAGGCATGACTTACATCTCCACCAAAGCCCTGTTCAAGAGGATGCTTCTTCACCTCCAGCGCTACTCCATAAACAATGCTCCCAATAGAGAAACGATATCGTGGTGCCATCATCGTCCGATTTAAAAAAACCAGATCCTAGGATTTTCCCCAGAGTAGCACGAGTGTGTTGATCAAGTAACGACACAGAGTAACTGTGTCTCCTCGACTCACAACCCGGACTAGATGACAGATCACGAGATCCGAACACCCGGCCTCAGGCCGACCACCTCCGACGGAGGAGATGACCACCACCGCCGGCTGCATCTATCATATCAGATCTGACCGGAGGTGTCGCCGAGCAGTCCATCAGGCCCTCCACGCCGCTATCGATCCGAAACCAGATGGTGTGCCGCTGCAGCATAGCAGTCTTCATCGCCTATACCAGGCCAGTCGCCGCACGTCCGTGATTAGGCTACCCGATGCGCCTGCAGCCGCCATCATCCGAGGCAGGGCGCGCCGGCCACCATCGCCCTAGCCGTCGCCACCGTCCAATAGATCGGTCGCGCCTTCACACTTGTAGGGGGCATGCACCACCCCTGAGATGCGGGAGAGTGGGAGTCCTCCACCACCGTCGTCGACCCCTGGGTGTAGCCCTACGACATCTCTCGACAGCTACTAAGGGAGGGGAGGAGGAAGTGTGCGCCCCTAGTGGCGGAGGACCCGATAGGGCAAGGCCTAACGGCCGCCTTACCTTGATTTCGCTGGTGCAGGCTGCATGCAAGACGACGCATCGGCATGGCAGCGTTGTCGGCGGCGAACGGCCAAAACCCGCCCTACCTCAATTTTTGTCCGTCCTCGGCCACTGCGCGCCCCATGGCTAGGGTTTGGATGCCGCCCTACTGGGAAGGACGCAGGTGGTTGTGGAGTCGAGTACTTCCCTTGCCTTGGCTGCGCCAACTCACAATTAGCTTAATGTTACTGTCCTTTTTGCAACAACAAAAAAAGCTTAATGTTCTGTCCGTATGGGATCTTCCAATAGATCCTGATAAGAGATCATCGTCGAGCAGTAAAAATCAGAATCACACATTCCACCAAATTATTAGCACAAAATTTCCAGGTTCATTTCTATAGAACTCTCTGGATCCCATGCGCAATCACGTGTCCAGACAACGCAAGCGCGCGGCCGCTAGTCAAAAGGAAAAAACACAAGCGCGCGGCCGGTTTCGCTAGACCAGGTTGGAAGGAGGAAACCGACGTGACAATGCAATCGCTAATCAGAAAGCTAATGCGTCAAACGTGCAGCGACAGCGCCGGCCTAATTCGATCGTCCTCTTCCCCGGCGACGACCAGAAGCGGACGGAAGAAGGTCGGGCTGGCTGGCTGGCCCGTCGCCGGATGATTGCGGCGTACGTACGGGGGTGAGCCCGTTGGCATTGTCTGGTTCCGGCTAGGCCTTTAGCAGACACAGGAATCAGCAGGCGCGGTGGCTTCTCGTGGAAAGCTTTACGCCCGCCGTTGTCTGCGCCGGTGGAGCCTTGCGGCGGAGGAAGATCTCGCCGGGCGATCCTGGAGGCCACGGAGCGGCCTCCCATTGCTGGTCCCGGCGCTGCGCGGGATCAGCTATTTTGGCTCTGGCTCCAAGCACAATCACTCGCCTAATCTTCAGTCTGGTGCCTTCGATTAATTATAGGGATGTTCCAATTTCGTGTATCTGAACAGAAGGATTAAAGTGGTCTGTCCAGCTCAAGAAGAAAAGAACGAAAGGTACCGTTAAAACCTTATCTATCTTCTTGCGAATCAGTACCGCTCCGTGCTGTTCTTTTCACCCTAGGATCTTGGCTTAGGATACTGCAGAAGAAAAAAAAAAGTAAGTTTGGCTTAGGATCTTGGCAACATTGCCACTTGACCGCAGTTAATGCCCGTGAAATCGAGAAGAAAAACAACGTTTATTAATGGCGATGGAGATGGACAGATGACGTGCGCTTAGAAAACCTGGAATCCTGGCCACTGAACGGCATTTCATCGGCACCATATAATCTGTATCCACTCTTCGTCATCCGTTAACGTTTCCACGCACGGTAGTCTTCGCATTCTTGCTAGTTGCTTTGTATCATCATATATGTACTAGCGTCCGGATGACACAATCGACAGCCGATCAGACGTCTCAACATCATCAGTATCGGAAGCTGTTCAAAACAGGTGCGATTTTTCGATCAGATGTCACAATTCACACAAGGGAGTTGGTGGCTGCATGCATGCATGCAGGAAGGGTTAACTGGGCTAACTAGGGGGGAGGGATCCGTCGTGCGTGCATGAGGCGATCAGGTCCAACATTGCTTCATATCTAATGTGCCATCGATCTGTGCATATGTCGATTTATTGTCAAATCGGCAAGAGAAACTGAGGAAGCATACATATGCTAGCGTACAAATGACACAATGGACCGGCAACCAGTCACATCATCAGTATCTGAATCTGCTCAGAAACAGGTGCGATTCCTCAGAGATGACGCAATTCAGACACGTTGTATAGCTGGTGTCTGCAATGCATGCTGCAGGGTTACCCAAGGGGACCCGTCCTACGTGCATGCACTTATTTGACGCGATGCTGCATCGCCTAACTAATTATGGTCTCTCCCCTGGTTCAAATTTGTTAAGGGAATCGCAGCTGCTATAATACATCCAAATGGTGCCATCTTTTTTCCAAGGAGACGCATAACGTGCATCCAAGGTGGATACTATGTATGTGCACTGGCCCGCGTGGTGCTGGGATCTGAGTTTGATTTGCTATGAGTCAGTTGCTAGACTGTGGATTAGTCGTAATAAGAAAAATGTTGGTGTGAATATGGTTACAATTGTTTTCCTTTGATACTCTCTGCTCGTGCAACTTGGGCTGGTTTGTAACTGCAAGTATTCCTTCCGTCTTAAAATAATTGTCGTTAATTGTAGCACTAAGTCGTCGACATTTATTTTGGAACAAAACGAGTGCTAATGAGCTTAAGTCTGTTTGTAACGGGGAGTACCATATACTAGTATCATGCATATGATACTAGTGTATGATATTACATTCGTAATGCATAGTATCATGTGCTAGTATCATAGCACAGTTCATTTATTATCATGCATGATACATAGTAGCGCAACATTTAATATGATATGGTATCATAATATGACACTCAACCATCTCTTTCTTCATTTAATTTCATGTCACCTCATCAAATATGCCTAGTTAACATACATGATACTACCTATGATACTCTCATTACGACCAGCCTAACTGGTCTGGCGATGCGGTTTCATCTCAGGGTGATGTGATCTGAAACAAACTGTACTATACGTGTGCGAGAAGTCGCTTAAGTGTACAACTATCCAATGACCAAACATAGAGTTATTATTCCATATCTAGCCAGTAACAAATTTGTCAAGAGCCCTGATGATGGATGCCATGGAATTCAAAGGGAGGGCGTGACCCTGAGAAACAGCTCGCATTGACGCATATGCACACTCCAGCTTCGTCAATGCCTGCTGTTGCATGTTGACTCCTAACCTCAGAGCAGCATTGCTTAACGACCGCATGATAAACAAGCTAAGTTCGTGAGACCATTTCGTCCACGCATGTGCTGATGCGTGAATGCGAGCCGTTGCAGGCTGACAATAATTCGTCAATACCAAATCGCAGCGCGTGATAAACAAGCCACATCGAGTGAGACAAGTTGATTAACCCAACCGGGCACCACAAACTAACCGCGGATCCTGTCGGTCTCGCTTGCTGGTTGATCGATCTCGTGTAGCCTCGGGGTCTAGATATGCACAATCGAGCGACGATCGAGATCGATCGAGCATTGATGAAGCGGCGGATAAGGAGAGCACGCCGCCGGCGTACCCGGCGTAAAGGTGGTGGTGTTGCTTGCTTCGTTGGCGTGTGAATGGGGGAAGACTTCGCCGTCCAAATCAGGAAGCCATGGACCCTCGCCCGGACTGAGTTCTCCATCTACTTGTGAACACATCTGGTCGATCCGTTGCGTACCGGTAACTCTCCTAGCTACAAGTCTAGCGCTGGCTACTGCTCTCTAGCTCGGGTCATGACTCATGACAGTAACCACTAAACCACTCAATCCATGGTGGCCATAGGTCCGTCGTCCATGTCGTGATTCTTCCAGCCAGGCATACCATGAGTCCATGATCTTCTTTCCCAGTAATATTTTTCTTTAAAAAATAATACCACCTAAATCTATTAGTCCATGATCTTCTTTCCCAGTAATATTCTTCTTTAAAAAATAATACCACCTAAATTTATTAGTCCATGATCTTCTTTCCCAGTAATATTCTTCTTTTAAAAAACCACCTGCATCTATTAGTTAAACCAATAGTATAAATGCTAAAGACCTTGACGTTTTGAAGCAACATAAAAATGCCAAGGCCTTTGACGTTTCTGTCTTACACAGAAACGCCAGGGTCAATGTCGTTTTCAAAAACGGCATCTAGCTCGACGTTTCTGACATTTCACGTATGCGCGTTTAGCTTGACTATGGATAAGGACAGAAACGCTATCTAGCTCAGCATTTTATGTTGAACAGTAACACCACGGGTTATGACGTTGTCAAAACGGTCAGATCATGAAATACTTTCATATCGAGTTCAGTTTATGACAAAGATCGTTGAAAAGGTCTGAATAGTGATTTCGTCCCCCAAATGGGCCGATAGCACCCCGCTGTGTGTGGCCTATCGTCGGAGTCAGCTTGTCGTTTTTTTTTAATAACCGCATATATTTTATTAGACAAATATATTACAGAGAATACATATGTGATCATCACATGAGACATACATAGATGTCTCACTTTTTTGCGCCAAGGATCCTACAACAAGTGAAACTAAAATTTCAAGAGTGAAGAACCTTGTGCCTTGCTGAATCGTTGCCCATCTTTGTCCTTTGCCATCGTCATGGCGACACCAGAGAAAAAGGAAGACATCCACCATACCAAGATCGAAGGGAGCACCTTTTCATACAATGATGCCTTTTAAGCCGATGAACAGGAGCGCCGCGAGCGACGAGACCGAGGCTTTGTGGCACGTTGGCCGTGGTTCTTTTCGTGTCCATTAGATCTCGGTGGCATCAACTTCATCCAACACGGTTGAAGAAGCGATACGTCGTCGTCTGTCACCATTCACGCGTCCCGTTGCAAGACGCCAAATACAACTACAACAGCCGATGCCAACGCCACAGAGAAGTATGCCTAGCGTTGACCACTAGACGCAAATCTCACCAGATCAAAAGATCGGCAAGAACACCAAGCCATCTGCTCCTCGGCACCACTCAGTAGAGCACCACCGAGATGAAGAAAAAACATAGGCAAATTATTCGGATGCGGCGTCATCTTCTCCATTGTGGAACGCCTCTGAACTAAGCTAGCCTACCTTATCTCCTTGGCTGGGAGAATCACCGGGAGTAGGACCCTGACCAACGCCAGGCGAGGAGTGGAGGCAGAAATCGCCTCACGAATCGCCTTTGGAGAGGTTCCTGGTAGTAGCTTGTCGTTGCTGATCACAAAAGGAAAGTCAGTAAGGTGACGGTCCTGCTGGACCAACGTCCTGGAGGAGAAGCCATCAGCACTAGAGAGCCACAAATCTCAGCTTGTGGCGACTCCCAACTCTTGCAATACTGATTGATTTCTATCTTAATACATCAGCACACGGATCTCCTACGTGTTTTTGTAAAGAAAAGTTGAACCTTCATTATCGCTTATAGGCCTCACACCAGTACCGGAGCTTGCACCGAAGATGACGGAGGCAAGGCCAGAGGACCAAACTATGAAGGCAAGCCACTGTCGTCGCTGCAAGAACAAGCCTTGCAGACCATAACCTCATAGCCAAAGCCCAGAATCAGAAAGAGCTACAAACTCCATCAAATAAATCGGGGCCTCTCCTCATTCCCACACCGACAAAGCTGGTGGAAAGGAGGGACAACGCGATGCCTTCACGTATCGTCTCTGATAGGGTTTCGAGAGGAATCGCTTGGGTTTATGTAACTAGTTCCTTTTTTTTTGGAAAAAGGAGGTCAAACCTCCGGCCTTTGCAAGTAACTATAGGTATATAAACTGATTATATAAAATTTTATAAATTTGATTGAAAAAAGACTACTTGTAAAATAAACTAGTTTTCGTATCTTTATTTTTAATGTTAGTTTGCACGTCCTACATGATCAATCATTTAAATAACGTCTGTAAGTGTTGCTAATATATTTGGTCATTGGTCGGACGGTATTACAAATAGATTCAGAACGCTCATAAAGATAAAAGCGTATGTCTTAGTTTGGTCGTTTTGGCAATATAAAAATGATTTGATTTTCATGACAAAATGCTTCCTTTTACATATTATTTTCTACTATGTGGTCTATGCTACAACGAACGAAGTACCAACCGTTGTTTAAGACGGTGTGTACGAGATTCAAGCATGTGTCTATGAAGGTTTTTTCTTAACATAAGTTTCAGCATAACCTTCGGATCAATCCGCCATCATTTTTGACATAAACATAGTGTGGGTCTATAAGACTCTATTGTTTTTGATTGTCGGTTATGTTTCTTTTCTTATTAGCAGACTTTGAAGTTTGGTTATGTGCATTCAGACCACGTGTTATTTATATTGATTTGTGTTTGCTTGCTGCTGCATTTTAAGATAGGAAACTATCATGTATCATCCGCAAAAAGAACTTTCACTTTGTCGAACAAAGAAAAACTAGTTTTCACACAGACACAAACCGTGGGATGGTTTCCTTTTTAGATGAACAACTAATCAAAACTACCGTCGTCGTCGTGTATAGGGTGCGGCTGTAGAAATGGACGGCTGCAACGGACCGCGACTCCATCTGCGCGCGGTTAGTCCAAGACAATAATACACGTGTGTCTCGTAGAGTGGAGCGGCGAGCTACGTTGATTGTGAAGACGGAAGAAGCCGGACGGCCGGAGAACCGCGCGCGCGCGAGAGCGGCCGGAAAGTAGACGACGACAGGGTAGCGACGACGACCGACGGGCTGTCTGTCTGTCGGCGTCCCAGCAACCCTACCCGCCTCCGCCGCCGTGGACAAATCTGGCAATTAAACTCGTGGGGATGCGTGCGCTTAAATGCCTTCCCACGGGTCCAGATCTATGCGTGGGGGCAGAACCAGCGCATGCCGTGTCGAGCGTCCGGTGGGTTGCACCAAGAAACGGCTCAAAAATAGGGCGAAAGGGGCGCTCGCTCGCTGACGCCTCCGCGAAGTCGTTCATGTTTTCTGGTTGCTCATTGGTAAGAGCATCTATAATGGGACCCTCAAACCCGTCTTAAATGTTCGAGCAGTCCGCTCAATCATTAACCGGTCATAAAAATTTAATTCAAACGGATCTTCATATCCATCTCAAATGCCTAGACTGATCAGTTTTCCTCATATCCATCTCAAATATGGTGATGATATGAGGGCTTACGGACGCGCTCGGATAATCTTGGTCAGTCTGCCACGTAGGACACAACCCCATCCCATATCACTTTTTTTTTATTTATTCATTCTTTTCTCTCTCTTTCTTTTCTTATCCATCGAACACGTGCAAGTGATCGGACATATGAAAAAAAATATGAAAGGTGCGGCTACGCGGACAAAAAGTAGGGGTTTAAAGCGGACACGCCCGATCACTGTGCGTTTGAAGCACCGGATTTGCATGTTCCGGCTGTAGATGCTCTAACTGGGTCGTAATATACAAAGGCATTCTTGGAACAACCACCTTGGGCGGTACGCACCGGCACGGGTGGTTCCTAGGGTTAGATCATTGTATGGGTCTGTGACGCGGATCCAATTCCTCTTTTCATGTCCGCTTGATCTCTTTTGACCCTCCTAGGTCCTGGCTACTCTCTGTATCGTCGCTATTCAGGGTGATTAAGGGGCGTTCTCTGGATCGCCGCCCACCCTTGGCAGAGGCGGGTCGTGGGTCATCGGTTCCCGATGTCAGAAGCGCGTGACGGGGTGAGGTGTGGTGCCCTCGGGGGTGTGTGTCGCATGGACGGTGTTGACGGTATCGCCGGTTCCGGTGTCCCCTACCCATCGTAAGGAGACGATGGTTGGAGAATCGTCCTCTTCTGCGGGTGGATCAGGCTCCGCGGTTCGTGTGGAGGAGTTGGTGGAGCAGCTACGCATCATGGCGGTGGAGGCGCATCCGGTGGTCCTGGATGATGAAGACGACTTCGATCCGGTGGCCCCGGATTGTGCCCTAGTGAGGAAGGTGTTGTGCCCGAGTACCCTTCACATCTAGACGATCACATCGGCGTTGCGGCCGACATGGGGCAATCCGAAAGGGTTGCTGTTCCACCCCTTGGGGGATAATGTGTTCGTCGCTGAATTTGGTGTCCAGGCTGACACAACTAGGGTGATCGACGGCTCGCTATGGATGGTGGGCAAGCATGCGATGCTTTTCAAGGTATTCGACCTGAATATTCAGCCGCTTCAAGTTCACTTTGGTCGCTTGGCCGTCTAGGCCCGCATCATGCAGTGGCCGCCAAGGCCCATGAAGGCCAAACTGGGAATGAAATTTGCCAAACCAATTGGGAGGATCTCCAAGGTGTAGTCTGATGCCGACGGCCGCTGTTGGGTAAGTTTAATGCGTGGGCGGGTTGAGTTTGTGGTTCAGGATCCGCTCGTCCGTTATGTGACAGTAACCTCGTCCAAGCTGAATACCAGTGAGATCTACTCCGCGATGTATGAGTGGCTCCCATTTTATTGCCTCTCATGTGGACGTTTGGGTCACTCCTCAATCATGTGTCCGAGCCGAGGGGTCCACTAACAAGTTACCATTGAATGGAGAGCCCCCAAAGAAATATGGGGATCCATAGTCTAGTAATGCTTCTTCATCTGCTGCTGCTGAGGATTCCCATGCAGAGGCACGTGTGCCTTCCTCTGGTCGAGCCAAGCCTGGTGTTCGTCAGGTTCCGACTGGAGGTGAAGGAGAGGTGTCTTCTCCTTTAAAGGGGGGGGACTGGTCGTGGTCGTGGACGACCGGCTCGGGGCCATGGCAAAGGGCGCGGGGTGGACCCTGAACGAGAGTTGTTCCCCGTGTCACGGAAGAAGGGTGACCCTTTGAGGATAAAGAGGAAATCAATTAAAGACCAGGAAGGGACGACTTCTGAGGGGGCTGTGAAGGAGAACACTCTAGCTATTGTTCCGTGTCCTCGTGCTGATTGTGTCTATGATGGTGAGGATAACATCGTTGTTTATGATTCCAACAAGAAGCAACACATCTCAAAAACTCGATCGATAGATCCAGCGGAGGCTGCGAGGCAACCCCGCCTGACGCAATGAGTATCTTATGTTGGAACTGTCGAGGTTTGGGTCGAACTGGACAGTTGGCGAGCTTCACTGGCTTGTGAATCTCTAACCCCTCCCTCCTCTTCCTTTGGGAGACGAAGATGAGGGATTCTCGTGTTAAGAATTTTATGTGGTCGCTTGGGTTCACGAGCTGTTTTTGGTCAACAGTGAGGGTCTCAGTGGTGGTTTCGCTTTGTTTTGGTGTTCATCTGCTGTGATGACCATTCGAGCAGCTAACAAGCGATGCATCGACGCTCAAGTGCAGCTGGATGAAGGTGTGGTTTTTCGGGCGTCCTTCGTGTATGGAGAGCCAAGGCGTGAGAATAGACCCCTTTTCTGGGAGCTGCTATGTCGATTGTGACCGGCTTGGGACGACCCTTGGATCTGTTGTGGGGACTTTAAGGAAGTTCTCTTCCAAGATGAACACTGTGTCCTCGGGATCAGTCTGAGTCTCAGATTTCGACATTCAGGGGCTGCCTAATGGATTGCGGCTTAACTGACTTGGGCTACTCCGGTCCTCGATTCACCTGGTGCAACAAACAAGACTCTTGTAGCCATGTCAAGTGCCGGGTGGACCGGGTTATGGCCAATGGGGCGTTTTCTGGTTGTTTCAAAGATTGTACTATGGAGAACCTCATCGCCACCACATCGGTTCACTACCCCATCTTGATCTCCTTGGAAGGTTCTGCTAATCAGATGCGGACCCCTCCAGTTCAACAAGGTTTTAGGTTTGAAGAAATGTGGTTACGAGGTGAAGACTACAAAGACACTCTTGAGCGGGTGTGGTCGAATGGCAGATCTACAATCCTTCTTTGCAATCTACCTGGTCTAATGCGAAACATGTGGCTCGTTCACTGCCTACTTGGAGGAGAGAGGCTTTTGGGTGCATGTGGCGACATATTGGGAAGCTGGAACGTCATTTGGCTCCTATCCGCGCCTCGCCTCCCTCTCCCACTTTGTTGAATGAGGAACGGTCTTTGGAAGGCCAGCTATGTGAACTGTTTAGCGTGAGGAGATTATGGCGAACCAACGATCGTGGGTCGATTTGCTCAAGTCTGGGGACCGCAACACTGCGTTCTTCCAGGCATGAGCAACGGCTCATTGCAGAACAATCAAAATTTGCTTGTTGGTCAGGGATGATGGCTCGACATGTTCTTCCCAGTGAGAGATCAAGGGACTCGTGCAAAACTTCTACTCCGGCCTGTTTACTGTTGAACCGTCACTAGTAGGAAAAGGTCATTAGTCCCGGTTTCAGACGGACTCTAGTCTCGGTTCTCCAACCGCTACTAAACAATCGGGACTAAAGGCCCATACCTTTAGTCCCGGTTGTCTTACATACCAGGACAAAGCTGCGCCACGTGGCTGTTGCAGGGCGCCAGGGCAGGAGGACCTTTAGTCCCGGTTGGTAACACCAACCGGGACCAAAAGGCAGCCACGCGTCAGCAGCTTGTAGGTGCTGGGTTTTTTAAATGGGGGGGGGTTAGGGGTTTTGGAGGGTTTTATTAGGGGTTTCATATTGTGTTTCCCCTTTTCTTTTTGCGTCCATCATCTTTGGTTCCTTATGTTTGTTGGTGTTTTTGGTCGGTGTCAACTAGACTCTTGCTAGTACGTACATAAAGCATTACACGACATCGCATATTACTCCTCATCATTGTGCATACTAGTTAAAATTAAAGCTCTTCATCATTCTAGGTAAAATAGCATAAAAAGATGAACTCCTCATCATTCTGGTTGTTATCATAGTAGCAAACGAACAAGTTATCACAAGGTTGAAACACTAACTACTATCTCTCTTAGGTAAAAAAAGCAAAATAAAGGAGAACTCCGACATCTCCGTATTGAAGAACACAGATCAACCCATCTTCAACTTGTGGGATGCGCAAGTATTCCTCTCCAAATGGTCTCATGGATGCTTGTATTGCCTTTCTCCATCCTTTGATTGTAAGAGTATCTTCACTTTGATATATCCTCTATTTACCATGATAATTATTCGGGGTTGGTCGTAAGCTAACCATTTGCAAATCAACGGTGGTAAACATCCATTTAGGCATGGTCTCTGGCGGGAGTACCTGTTAGTAATAGGAATATAGTTAGCAAACTAGTTTTCCTTAAGAACAATGTATAAAAAAGATGGATTAGTGACGCAATGGTATAAAAAATCTTACAAAATTGTCTAAAGTGATGTTATGAGGGCTCAACTGGTGCACTACTAGCACATATCCATGATAAACGTTGCCCGTCATGTAATTTTTAGCATGATTGTCAACATCATGAATAAAGTGATGTACCTTTTAGCTAGCAGGTGACCTTTCAGTGTGCCACTGAGAGTAGTTGGTCATGATATTGTCTAGGAGTTTTGTAGCGTCTCCTAACGTGATTTCCATGTACGTTCCACCTGAGGAGGAGTCCAAGATATTGCGAGAAGCGAAATTCAAGCCAGCGTAAAAGATTTGTATAATCATCCACAAACTCAAGCCATGAGCGGGACAATTTCTAATCATAAGCTTCATCCTCTCCCAAGATTGTGCAACGTGTTCATGATCAAGTTGCTTGAAATTCATGATATCGTTACGTAAGGAGATGATCTTAGTCGACGGAAAATACTTGGATATATAAGCATCTTTGCACTTATCCCAAGAATCGATACTATTTTTAGGCAAAGAAGAAAACCAAGTTTTTGCGCGATCTCGCAACGAGAAAGGAAAAAAGTTTTAACTTAATCACGTCATTATCCACATCTCTTTTCTTTTGCATATCACAAAGCTCAATGAAGGTATTGAGATGGGATGCGACATCTTCACTAGGAAGGCCAGAGAATTGCTCTTTTATAACAAGATTCAGCAAAACTGCGTTGATTTCATACGATTCCGCACTAGTGGCAGGAGCAATCGGAGTACTAATAAAATCATTATTATTGGTACTCGAGAAGTCGCAAAGTTTGGTGTTTTCAGCCATGATTACTTCAACAAACAAACAAGCACACAAGCAAGCAAGAAAACCGGCAAAGGAAAACGGCAAAAAGGCAAAAGGCAAAAGAAAACGGCAAAGGAGAAATGCAAATGAAAACGACAAATGTGAAGTGGGGGAGAGGAAAACGAGAGGCAACTGGCAAAAAGGTAAATGCAGGAGATGAGTTTGTGAGACCTACTTGGATAGATCTCTCCTTCCCCGGCAACGGCGCCAGAAATACTTCTGGTACTGCAACAAAAGACCTTCCAACGGTGCCAGAAATAGGCGTGTTGACGGGAGACTGTTCTTTTCTTGATACTCCCCAACAACGGCACGAGGAATCCTTCTGCTACGGCTACGCCTTAAGGGACTTCCTAGGCAAATATGCAAAGGATTTCCCCCGTGGCCTTGGAGCCTTGCGTTGGTGTTCCCTCGAAGCGGAAAGGCTGATGTAGCGCAGCGGTGGTAAGTATTTCCCTCAGTTTGAGAACCAAGGTATCGATCCAGTGAAGGAGTATCTCAAGTGCCTGCACAAACACAAAAAGCTTGCTCCCAACGCTATAAAGGGGTTGTCAATCCCTTATAGATTGTTCGCCAAGTGAGAACTGAAAGCAACAAAGTAACAGAGCAAAGTAAAAGCGAAAGTGGAAACGATAGGTGTGAATAGACCCCGGGGTCGTAGTGTTTACTAGTGGCTTCTCTCATGAAAGCAAGTAGACGGTGGGTGAACAAATTACTGTCAAGCAATTGATAGAACCGCGCAAAGTCGTGACGTCATCTATGACAATGATTATATCTATAGGCATCACGTCCAAAACAAGTAGACCGATACTTTCTGCATCTACTACTATTACTCTACACGTCGATCGCTATCTAGCATGCATCTAGTGTATTAAGTCCAAAAGAATAGAGTAACGCCTTAAGCAAGATGACATGATGTAGATGGACAATCTCATATCTACGACAAAGCCCACCTTGTTACCCTTGATGACAACTACATGATGTGTGCCTTGGTGCCCCTACTGTCACTGGGAAAGGTCACCACACGGTAAGAACCTAAAACCAAGCACGTCTCCCATTGCAAGAATCATAGATCTAGTTGGCCAAACAAAACCCAAGACCCGGAGAGACTTACAAGGATATCAAATCATGCATAAAAGAAATCAGCAAAGACTCAAATATATATCATAGATAATCTGATCACAAATCCACAATGTCGTGGGTATAAGCCTGACAGTAGATGTGTAGGGTACGAAAAGGATGGGGAGAGTCCCAGCTACGGCGAGGTTGTATGAGTTCAGGCCCCTCTGCGGTGGAGGTAACAGCCCTACGTCTCAGTGCTCAGGGAGCTTGTTGTCGAGTGGAAATATAGAATACAATGAGTTGCTAACCCCTCTACCAGTGGGGGAGGGTGGCTTATATAGAGTGCGCTGCCCTCCACAACGGTTCCGGTACAGGGGTGGAGTAGTGGGGATTGAATGCGTACGTTATAGGTAACGTATTCTCTGAATGCTAATAAATGCACCCGGAAACGCACGACCGTTTCCCTCGAGAGAGGTTACGATGTACCGAGTGTAGCTAGTCGGTTAGCTTGGTATCCTCCGAATGTTAGTCTCCGACTGGATGGTCGAGGATCTGTTACCGACTGGATGATGGGGACTCCTTAATTCAGTCGGGACTGACTAAGGGCCTTGTCCTTTGTGAGGGGTAGTCCTTGGGTAGGACCTACATGGCAGGCCTATGACCCTACCCTAGGACTTTGACCCCATCATTAGTCCCCGAATGGATTAGGGTTGAAACGACGAAGCGTTGCTTGAAGTTTGGATCTGACTGGAACAGATTTGGCTTGGGTGTTGCTTGCCTCAATCCATTTTATCTCTTCTGACCAACGATCCGAGTGGAAGTACTCGCGAAACAGACTGTCGGAAGCCAAGTGCTTCAGTGGCATCTTTTGACGCGACGGGTCAACTGACACCGGCGGATTTTCCGGGATCTCAAATTTCGGTTTCCGCGCGCTCAACGAGGATGACGCCATCACGCTCGAGTAGCGCCTGACGCCTCGATTCTCGCGCCTTCAACCTCTCCACTAATATCGCCGCGGTGGGTCGGGGGGATAAGGTTTCGGGGCCACCTGCCAGCGACCCAGTCGAAACCCTACTTAAATCTCGGTGACGAGGCTTCTTCGTTACGCTCGCCGAATCTCTTGCATTTGCCTGCTCCGTCTCTCTCGCCACCTCCAGCGCCTCTACACTCTTCCCTCTCCCTTCCTCCCGCGGGCTCGCAGTTTCCGCCATGACCAAGGGTCAGACGAGCAAGATGGAGGCGAGGAAGAAGAAGGGGAAGGCGTCGGCTCCTGCTCAGCGGCGGCAGCGGCCGCTGCCGGCGGGGTGGATTCAAGGCGACTTCCTCCCCTCCACGGTGACGGAGGGAGATCAGCTGCAGCTGGTCGAGCACGGGATGATCGTGCACAAGGCTTGGAGGCTGCCGGCGGAGAACGAGGTCGAGCCGGCCCCCCGGGAGGGGGAGCGCGTCTTGCTTCTCAGCCACGTCTATCGAGGTTTCTCCTTGCCTCCGCATCCTTTCTTCAAGGGCATCATGAATCACTTCGGGGCACAACTTCACCACTTTCCCCCGAACATCATCGCCCATCTGTCTGCCTTTATAGTTCTGTGCGAGTGTCTCATTGGCTGTCCTCCCCATTGGGGGCTGTTCAAGCACATATTTTCTGCTAGATCCCAGACCATCAAACGACTTAGCCAGTCGGATGATAAAACACATCTTCTCCAGCTCTGCGGGGGTCTAGGTTGCCAGAAAAAGAGTCGGAGCAGTTATCCTACTCTCCAGCTGAGCGAGTCAGTCAGGAACTGGCAGTCGACGTGGTTCTACTGCCAGGATATCGCCTGCCCGAACGCTTCGACAGGGCTGCCTCCCTTTAGCTTAGATCGGCCCACCCCACCTAAGCAACTCGCGCTCACGAGCGCGGAGAAGAACGACATCCAGCCTCTGGTCGGGGCGCTCGTAGATGTCGTCAGGAGGGGGGTCACTGGCATAGACTTGCTGGAGGTCTTCCTTGGTCGGCGTATCCAGCCCCTGCAGGCTCGCGACCACGCCATGTGGCATTATACGGGGCCCGAGGATTCCACTCGGACCAACGTTGTGGGCGTGACTGAGGAGAGGGTGACCTCGTGGGTGCTCTAGATCATAGGCCCGTGCGAGAATCCCAAAGGATCTCGGCGAGTGAAGCCCTTCTGCGCGGATAATCCTCCTCCGAATCAGGTGAGTGGCACTTGTCGAGTGCTCCTAACTGTCTTAATCTTATCATTTGCTTGAATCTCTGTGCGACGTCTGATGTCGCCGACTGAATTTTATGCAAGAGTGGACCAACTGGTTTTCTCCCGTCTCGAACGGGAACCCGGCTGAGGAGGAGGAAGGCAGCCAGGAGGACAGCGTGGAGAGCGCTGAATATGTCTCCGACAGCGGGGAGTCAGAGGAAGAGACCAGCGAGGAAGAGGAAGAAGACGAAGAGCAGGACTCTCCGCCTCCGCAAACAGAGCATCGGACCAAGCGCCGACACGAGCCTGTCGCTCCCTCGGCCCCTCCAGCATCTTCGAGTGCTCCGCCCACTGCCCCGGTGGTCCCGGGTGCTCGGAGCACTAAAAGGGCCAGGGATGCTGCCGCTGAACCTGCGGGTCAGTCTTCCAAGGCAGCCAAACCGAGTGGGTCCAAACCTCGGAAGGCTCTGCCGCGGATGAGGGTTGTTGTCCCCGTCACCTCCACGTAAGTGTATCGATCTTCTAATTTCTTCTGATATCCGAGTGAATTCGTGTTCATTGGTCGAATGGATTTCACTCGACAGAGTTGCTACTTCTGCCACCTCTCCGGCGCGCCAAGAAGACGACCTCATGGACACGGACAACGCCGTCTCGTCCCAGCCAGGTGAGTTGTAGTGACCTTGAGTGTTTTGTTCTATCATAGGTTCTGTCTCTTTCTTTTTCTGAGATCTTGCGTCGTTCGGTCTATCAGGGGCGATTTGCGTGGACGAGGGCGACCAGGGGAGGACTGAACAGGCTGTGGAGCCCGTTCCTGAGGCTGCTCCGCCTGTTGTTGCTCTCGCTGCCGACGTGCCGCCGACTGAGGCGATGCTGCCGACTGAACCGGCGCTGGTGGTTGAGGTGCCGACTGGAACGGACCTCGGGATGCCTCAGGAACTTCCGACGATGCCAGGCTCGTCGAATGTCGAGTTCAACATCCAGCGTCTCCCGGAGGAGCAGGTGGGAGCGGCCAAGGGAGCCATGGTGCAGGCGGAGCTGATG
The DNA here is from genome assembly GCF_904849725.1 of Hordeum vulgare subsp. vulgare. Classification (NCBI taxonomy): domain Eukaryota; kingdom Viridiplantae; phylum Streptophyta; class Magnoliopsida; order Poales; family Poaceae; genus Hordeum; species Hordeum vulgare. Next base: position 580,706,509 of record NC_058521.1, read on the forward strand.
GCTGGGGAAGCCAAGAGGGCCTACGACTCCGTCGCGTCCTTGTACCAGTGGAGCTTGGAGCTGCGGGATGATATCCGAGTAAGTGGGCTAGTAAGTATTTATTTTTCTCTTGTAGCCCACTGGGTGTTTTTGGATAGCAGCTATTGTTTGCAATGGGTTCACTCTGAGTGAACCCAGTGGGTGTAGTCCCCGAGACTTTTGTCGAGTGCTTGCACCGGCAGTTGTCTTTATACATATTGTCTTTGCTTTGGTCAGGTCTGGAAATAACATGACCGACTGCTAGCAGTTGTGTCACTCGGAGTGCACTTTTTGTAAGAGTCTCCGAGAGTAAGGTGTACTCAGGTCGGGTAGTATTGGCCTCGTAGGCGTAGGTGGTAACATGCAGCTCAATAGGGCGGGCCTGCTTGAGTTGCATGCCAGTGGGGTCACTCTCAGTGAACCCACTGGGTGTAGTCCCCGAGACCGCTGTCGACTGCTTGCGTGGGCAGGGGTCTGAAGAACTTAGACTTTTATTGCTGAATTTTCTGATTGTCCCTTGGTGTTTGGTGGCAGAAAACCTGTGAGATGGGAACAGCCTATGAGACTCTCAAGGCGGAGAGGAATCAGCTCGCTGGTGAGCTTGATGCGGCCATGCTCGCAATGGCTGGCATGAAGGATGCTCTGGAGGGACGAGAGAAGTCATTGGAGCAGGCTCGGGAAGCGAACAAGGTGTTGACTGAGGAAGTGGAAAAGATGGGGAAACAGAGGACTGCTCTGATGGGTCAGATGGATGTGCTGAACAAACGGTGCAGAGCACAGGAGAAATATGTCAGCGACTGGGCTCGGCAGATGATGACGCGTCTGGCTGGTAAGTCCTGCTTTGTCCGAGTGGTTGTGCTCACTCGGCACTTATTGTCTGTTTGTCCTGTTGTCGCAGATTTTTGCTTTGACGCCGAAGCTGAAGCAACTGACGTGGAGCGGTCGATTCTTGAGAACGTTCCACTCGGCGAGGACGCCAATCGGGATCTGCTCCGTGCGCACATCCGCGTGGGCAAAGTTGGTCCTTTCATCGGTCAACTGAGAGAAGTCGTTGGCCGAATCGACAAGGAGCTTTGGCCAGAAGATGAGTCGCGGCAGGAGATGGAGAACCTGATGACCCGACTGGAGGAGATTCCCAACCGAGTGCAGTCGTGGAAGAAATCTGCAGCTTGTTGTGGTGCAGATGTTGCTCTGTCTCTGGTCCGAGTCCATTGCAAGGAGGTGCGCGAGGAGAAGTTGAAGACGTTGAAGGTGGCCAACACGAAGAAACTTCGATTCGAAGACTTCATGGAAACCTTCCTTGAAAGCGCCACCCGCATCGCCGATGGTATTGATCTGGACACGTTCGTAGAGCCCTCCAGTCCTGGTGTTAATCCAGATGAAGCGTAAAAACACTTTTATCCTCGGTATGCCGAGTGGATCTGTAAGAAACTTTGGCCACTGCTGTTGGCCTTCACATTCTTGGTTCGGTGTGGGTAAGCTTGATCTACACCGAGCCACTATCTTTGGTTGAACTTTGAATTGATTCTTTTGCTCTTCTGTTGCAATGTTGACTCGAGTTTTTGTTTGGCGTTTCTTGGTGAAGCCAAAAGCAAACATTCGGAACATGTCAGTTGTTTTGACATCTGCATGAGCCTCATTGAGGGTCCGTGGAATTCCCTAAGTCTCCGAGTGTGACGTTTAGAGTACACTCGGAGAAGGTTAATACTTAGGCGATGGTGGATCGCAGCTAAGCCCCCGAGTGTGAGTTGTAGTGCTCACTCGGAGAAGGTTAATACTTAGGCGATGTTGGATCGCAGCTAAGCCCCCGAGTGTGACGTGTAGGGCACACTCGGAGAAGGTTAATACTTAGGCGATGCTGGATCGCAGCTAAGCCCCCGAGTGTGACGTGTAGTGCACACTCGGAGAAGGTTAATATTTAGGCGATGCTGGATCGCAGCTAAGCCCCCGAGTGTGGCGTGTAGTGCACACTCGGAGAAGGTTAATACTTAGGCGATTCTGGATCGTAGCTAAGCCCCCGAGTGTGACGTGTAGTGCACACTCGGAGAAGGTTAATACTTAGGCGATTCTGGATCGCAGCTAAGCCCCCGAGTGTGACGTGTAGTACACACTTGGAGAAGGTTAATACTTAGGCGATTCTGGATCGCAGCTAAGTCCCCGAGTGTGACGTGTAGTGCACACTCGGAGAAGGTTAATACTTAGGCAATGCTGGATCGCAGCTAAGCCCCCGAGTGTGACGTGTAGTGCACACTCGGAGAAAGTTAATACTTAGGCGATTCTGGATCGCAGCTAAGCCCCTGAGTGTGACGTGTAGTGCACACTCGGAGAAGGTTAAAACTTAGGCGATGCTAGATCGCAGCTAAGCCTCCGAGTGTGACGTGTAGTGCACACTCGGAGAAGGTTAATACTTAGGCGATGCTGGATCGCAGCTAAGCCTCCGAGTGTGACCTGTAGTGCACACTCGGAGAAGGTTAATACTTAGGCGATGCTGGATCGCAGCTAAGCCCCCGAGTGTGACGTGTAGTGCACACTCGGAGAAGGTTAAAACTTAGGCGATGCTGGATCGCAGCTAAGCCTCCGAGTGTGACGTGTAGTGCACACTCGGAGAAGGTTAATGCTTAGGCGATGCTGGATCGCAGCTAAGCCCCCTAGTGTGACGTGTAGTGCACACTCGGAGAAGGTTAAAACTTAGGCGATGGTGGATCGCAGCTAAGCCCCCCCGAGTGTGACGTGTAGTGCACACTCGGAGAAGGTTAAAACTTAGGCGATGCTGGATCGCAGCTAAGCCTCCGAGTGTGACGTGTAGTGCACACTCGGAGAAGGTTAATACTTAAGCGATGCTGGATCGCAGCTAAGCTCCCGAGTGTGACGTGTAGTGCACACTCGGAGAAGGTTAAAACTTAGGCGATGCTGGATCGCAGCTAAGCCTCCGAGTGGGACGTGTAGTGCACACTCGGAGAAGGTTAATACTTAGGCGATGCTGGGTCGCAGCTAAGCCCCCGAGTGTGACGTGTAGTGCACACTCGGAGAAGGTTAAAACTTAGGCGATGCTGGATCGCAGCTAAGCCCCCCGAGTGTGACGTGTAGTGCACACTCGGAGAAGGTGAATACTTAGGCGATGCTGGATCGCAGCTAAGTTTTTTTTTGTTGGGACCAGAGTCTGCGACCGCGGAAGAACTTTGAACCTGCAAAAAACTCAATCTGCTTTATATTATTTCACCAATACTTGTTCTTTACATTGCTTCAGTCGACGGTCACGCGTAGAAGCGCTTCAGGAGATCTCCGTTCCATGCACGCGGCTCGTCCGTCTCTCTCTCGATGTTGTAAAGTCTGTATGCTCCGTTGTTCAGCACCTTGGAGATGATGAAGGGTCCTTCCCAGTCTGGAGCCAACTTGTGAGGTCTTTGCTGATCCACTTGGAGCACCAGGTCGCCTGCTTGGAACGTGCGACTTATGACGTGGCGTGCATGGAAACGCCGCAGGTTTTGTTGATAAATGGTTGAGCGAGTTAGTGCCATCTCGCGCTCCTCCTCCAGAAGATCCACTCCATCTTGCCTTGCTTGTTCTGCTTCGGCTTCGGAGAAGAGTTCGACTCGTGGCGCATTGTGAAGCAAGTCACTCGGAAGGACTGCTTCTGCTCCATAAACGAGGAAGAACGGTGATCGCCCTGTAGATCTGTTCGGGGTTGTGCGAAGTCCCCAAAGCACTGAAGGTAGCTCTGTAACCCAAGCGCCAGTGGCATGTCCTATCTCTCGCAGGAGTCGGGGCTTCAAACCTTGCAAAATAAGTCCGTTTGCCCGCTCTGCTTGTCCGTTGGACTGAGGATGCGCTACGGAAGCAAAATCCACTCGGATGCCCTGGCTTGTACATAAACCTTTGAATCTGTCCGAGTCAAAGTTCGTCCCGTTGTCCGTGATTATGCTGTGAGGTACGCCGAATCTGAAGATGATGCCCCTGACAAACTTGACGGCTGTTGAGGCGTCGAGCTTCTTGATGGGCTTCGCTTCGATCCATTTCGTGAACTTGTCGACTGCCACCAACAGATGTGTGTATCCACCTTGGCCTGTCTTGAATGGTCCGACTGTATCTAATCCCCAAACAGCAAACAGCGACACAAGAGGGATCGTCTTCAACGCAGACGTCGGCTTGTGGGACTTGTTGGAGTAGAACTGGCAGCCCTCACATCGGTCAACCATATCTATAGCCATCTCGCTAGCCTGCAGCCAGAAGAAACTTGCCCTGAATGCCTTGGCGACGATTGCTCTCGAAGAAGCGTGATGACCGCAGGTCCCCGAGTGGATATCCTCCAGAATCAGCTGCCCCTCCTCTGGGGAGATGCATCGTTGAAGAACGCCTGAGATACTTTCTTTGTACAATTGGCCATCAATGACAGTGAACGACTTCGACCTGCGGACTATCTGCCTGGCCTGGACCTCGTCTTCCGGTAGTTCTTGCCTCAGGATATATGCAATGATCGGCACAATCCAATCGGGGATGATGGCAAGAATCTCCATGACCAGGTCAACCACAGCAGGCACATCGACTTCAGTCGGATCTGTTGATCGGTTGTGCCGGCTCCTCTGTGAAAGGATCTTCTTTGACTGAGGGAAGGTGGAGGTGCTCGAGGCAGACGTCACTCGGGACTGGTCTCCGAGTGGATCCGAGTTTTTCCAACTCATCGGCTGCTTGGTTCTTCAGTCTGGGCACATGGTGAAGTTCTAGACCTTCAAACTTCTTCTCAAGCTTCCTCACTGCACTGCAATATGTAGTCATGGTGGGGTTCCTGACGTCCCACTCTTTCATCACTTGATTGACCACCAAATCCGAATCGCCGTAGACCATCACGCGACGGACGCCGAGTGAGATGGCCATACGCAACCCGTAGAGGAGAGCTTCATACTCTGCCTCGTTGTTGGAGGAATCGAAGTGTATCTGTAGCACGTACTTGAGCTTGTCGCCCTTTGGTGATATGATCACAACGCCAACGCCGGAGCCATTCAACATCTTGGACCCATCGAAGAACATTGTCCAATGGGCCGAGCAGATGTTGCTCGGTTGCTGCTGTTCTACCCATTCTGCTATGAAGTCAGCCAGAGCTTGAGACTTAATAGCTTTCTTGGCCTCGAACTTGATATCACGGTACAGCATCTCCATCGCCCACTTCGCCACTCGGCCTGACGTGTCTCGATTGTGGAGAATTTCCGACAATGGAGCGTCACAAACGACAGACACCGAGTGGTCTTGGAAATAATGGGCCACCTTCTTCGTAGTCATGTAAATCCCGTTGATAAGTTTTTGATAGTGGGGATACCTCTGCTTGGAAGGAGTCAGGACTTCGGAGACGTAGTACACTGGCCGCTGAACTTTGTATGCTTTGCCTTCTTTTTCTCGTTCGACTGTAAGAACAGTACTGACGACTTGATTTGTAGCCGCGATATACGGAAGAAGGGGCTCTTTACTGAGCGGAGCAGTAAGAACCGGCTGGGTGGAAAGTAAGACTTTGAGGTCGCGAATGCGACTTGGGCTTCGTCTGTCCACTCGAAGGTATCTGATTTCTTCATGAGTCGGTACAGAGGAAGCGCTTTCTCGCCTGAGTTGACTGATGAACCTGCTCAAAGCCGCTAGGCAACCTGTGAGCCGTTGGACGTCGTGTATTCTGACCGGCCTCTCCATTCGGACGATGGTCCCGATCTTCTCGGGGTTGACATCGATCCCTCGTTCGGAAACGAAGAAACCGAGTAACTTTCCGCTGGGAACGCCGAATGAACATTTGGAGGGGTTGAGTTTGATATCGTACCTACGAAGGTTGGCAAATGTTTCTGCCAAGTCGGACAGCAGGTCGGAACCTTTGCGTGACTTGACTACGATATCATCCATATACGCCTCCACATTCCGACCGATCTGGTCGAGGAGACATTTTTGGATCATGCGCCTAAAGGTAGCTCCTGCATTCTTCAGACCGAATGGCATAGTGATGTAGCAGAAGCACTCGAATGGGGTGATGAAGGCTGTTTTTAACTCATCGGGACCATACAGATGGATCTGATGATAGCCCGAGTAGGCATCAAGAAATGACAGACGCTCGCAACCCGCAGTCGAATCGACAATCTGATCTATGCGGGGGAGTGGAAAATGGTCTTTCGGGCAGACCTTATTGAGATGCTTGAAGTCGATGCACATTCGGAGCGACTTGTCCTTCTTGGGCACCATGACAACATTGGCGAGCCACTCGGAGTGGTGAACCTCGGGAATGAAGTTGGCTGCCAGCAACTTGGCCACCTCTTCCCCGATTGCCTTCCTCTTGTGTGCGGCGGACCGGCGCAGGCGCTCTCGGACCGAGAAGCGGGATCCACATGCAGTCGGTGCTCAGCCAACTCCCTGGGTACACCTGGCATGTCAGAGGGTTTCCATGCGAAGATGTCCCAGTTCTCTCGTATGAATTGGGTGAGCTCGGCTTCCTATTTAGGATCAAGGCTGGTGGAGATGTTCGTCGGGGCAGCAGTGGCGTCTGTCGGGTGGATGCTGACCTTCTTCGTCCATCTTCGTATGAACCGGACATGGCTGGTCCAGGATGGGGTTATTGAACTGCTTCTTCTTGGGGGTGAACTGAGCCTTCCCTTTGCCCTTGAACTTGGCATTGGTTACGGCTGCAGCTTCTGCTTGCGGAGCGGTCGGAGCTTTCTGCTTCTGCGTCCGAGTGTTGCCCCCGTCTCCTTCAGCGACTGTTTTGTGCTTGCCGCTTCGGATGCGGTCCTCTTCTTCGCCATTTGCATAGCGTGTCGCTATCTCCATCATCTTGCTCATGGAGATGTCGCCAGTTCGGCCAAACTTAAGGTACAAATCCCTGTACCGCACTCCTGCCTTGAAAGCGCAGACTGCTTGATGCTCGGTGACGTTCTCCACTGTGTGGTAGAGAGTTGTCCAACGCTGGATGAAGTCGCGCAGGGGCTCATTCTTCTTCTGGACGCAGTGCTGTAGCTCCACGAGGCCAGCAGGGCGCTTGCACGTCCCTTCGAAGGTCCTGATGAACACCCGGGCCAGATCCGCCCGGCTGTAGATGCTCGAGGGGGCCAACTGATTCAACCACGCTCGCGCCGAGCCGTCGAGCATCAGAGGGAGGTGCTTCATGGCGACATGGTCGTCTCCTCCTCCGATCTGGACTGCCACTCGGTAATCATCCAGCCACGTTTCTGGCTTGGACTCTCCTGTAAACTTGCTGGCTTGGACTCTCCGATCTGGAACTTGTGGAGGGGTGCGTGAACGGCGGCGATCTTCGTGATTTATGGAACGGCTGCCTCCTCTGTGCCGCTGATGGGAACCAGGGCTGTGAACCGACCGATGCGTATTCGCATGAACGAAACTATTATGGATCCTATTATGTGATTGGGAGACTGCCGAATTCTGCTGCTGCGCCGTGTGCAACAGGGCTCGGATCTGCTCGATTCCCCTACCAGCCTCTGAATCAGTCGGCTGGAGGGAATCGGCTATCTTGGCAGATGCAGCCAAGTTGAGGAGGGGTGTCAGGAACAACTCCACGTTGCTCCGCCGAGTGTGTCGACTAGCAGAACGGCGAGGCGGACGACGCGCACCGGACGTTTCGCCAATCTCGTGCTCGTTCCGGCCAGCTTGACGGGGATCTTCATGGGAGTTGGCCATGTGTACTTCTACTGCAGGCCCGCGACCCGCATACTCGGAAGGAAACTCAGTCGGAACTGGGCCCGAGTGCTGGGACTGCAGGGCAACCACAACAGACTCTAGAACCGCTACTTGCGAAGACGCATTCTGGCGCGCCTGGGCGTGTTGCACCCAACGCTGGAGTCGCGGACGGCGAGACCGCTTGCTACGGCGCGTGACGGTGGTGCACGTCGACACCGGAGCCGACTGTTGGAGAAGAAGAACGCCGCGGGCGCCGGCACGGAAGTGCGTAGCCCCACGACGGGGAAGCGCCTCGATGTCGAGGGGCGCATCCCAAAGCCACGCCGAATCGTCGACGATGAAGGAGAGAGCGCCGAAAAAGATCTGGTGACCCATGCTCGAATCTCCGCTAGACGACATGACGAAAGGAAGTAACCGCAAACTCGCCGGAAGTCGCTTAGACGCTTGCCCCACGGTGGGCGCCAACTGTCGTGGGTATAAGCCTGACAGTAGATGTGTAGGGTACGAAAAGGATGGGCAGAGTCCCAGCTACGGCGAGGTTGTATGAGTTCAGGCCCCTCTGCGTTGGAGGTAACAGCCCTACGTCTCAGTGCTCAGGGAGCTTGTTGTCGAGTGGAAATATAGAATACAATGAGTTGCTAACCCCTCTACCAGTGAGGGAGGGTGGCTTATATAGAGTGTGCTGCCCTCCACAACGGTTCCGGTACAGGGGTGGAGTAGTGGGGATTGAATGCATACGTTACAGGTAACGTATGCTCTGAATGCTAATAAATGCACCCGGAAACGCACGACCGTTTCCCTCCAGAGAGGTTACGATGTACCGAGTGTAGCCTGTCGGTTAGCTTGGTATCCTCCGAATGCTAGTCTCCGACTGGATGGTCGAGGATCTGTTACCGACTGGATGATGGGGACTCCTTAATTCAGTCGGGACTGACTAAGGGCCTTGTCCTTTGTGAGGGGTAGTCCTTGGGTAGGACCTACATGGCAGGCCTATGACCCTACCCTAGGACTATGACCCCATCACACAATTCATCAGATCTCAACAAACACACCGTCAAAGAGGATTACATCGGATAGATCTGCATGAAGATCATGGAGAACTTTGTATTGAAGATCCAAGAGAGAGAAGAAGCCATCTAGCTACTAACTACGGACCCGTAGGTCTGAAGTGAACTACTCACGAGTCATTGGAGGGGCGATGATGTTGATGTAGAAGCCCTCCAACTCCAAAGTCCACTCCGGCAGGGCATCGGGAAGGGTCTCTAGATGAGAACTCGCGGAAACGGAACCTTGCGGCGGCGGAAAAGTATTTTCGTGGATCCCTTGATTTTTTTCTGTATTTTAGGGAATATATAGGCGAAGGAGCTAGGTCAGGGGGGCGCCAGGGAGGCCACAAGCCTGCCATCCGCCGCCCCTGGTGGCGGATAGGGGGCTTGTGGGCCCCCTGTAGCCCTCCTGGCTTGGCCCTCAAGCCTCCTGATCTTCTTTCGTTCGGGAAAAATTTATTTCGGAGATTTTATTCCGTTTGGACTCCGTTCCAAAATCAGATCTGAAAATAGCCAAAAACATAGAAAAAACAGGAACTGGCACTTGGCACTGAATTAATAAGTTAGTCCCCCAAAAAAGATATAAAAGGTACATAAAAGATCCAAAGATGACAAGATAACAACATGAAACCATCAAAAATTATAGATACGTTTGAGACGTATCAGGCCTCGACTGCAAGTGAGCAACAATGGGCAATGATCCAAGAGCAATGATGACATGGCGTGAAGAACATGGCTGTCAAAGGAAACATCCCAGTCATCATTGCAGAAGAAACTGTCGATCTTGTAGATTGTTGGATTCAATGTTACTCATAGTTAGATTTGGCCGCTTGTTACTCCATGTGAAATGCCTATTCCGCAAATAAATCTCTTCGAGCTTGCAATCATGTAGCGATGCACGGAATCGGTTGATATGGCTACGACCGATGTTGACATTACTTTTACCCCGGGGGCGGTAGATTTGGTTGAAATCTCCGAGCGCAAGCCAACACAAACCTGACGGCGTTCGGAGCGTGGAGAGCTCCGCGAAGAACTCATCTTTCTTAGAGTAGTCGGTTGGTCCGTAGACAATGGTGAGAGTGAAAGGGGCCGAGCCCATGCGTGTTGTCATGATTGCCGAGAGGCAAAAACTCGAGTCACAACATTGAAAACCCGGACTACATCGTCATCCCATAGTAAGAGGATACCCCCTTTGGTACCATCCGCCGGAAGAAAAGCCAAATTGTGCAGGCATTGCCCATCGAGGTGGGGCTAAATTTCATGTTTTGACCCTTTTGCTGAAGTAAATCAAGATATGACCCTTGTTTGTAAAAATTTCGGGATCTGACCCTTTTCCTATCGCCAAGCCTCATGATAATAGGGTATAACAATCTACCGTCAAGGTCTCTAGCGATAGGAAAAGGGACCACGTCAGCTCACTGCACTTCTACCGCCATAGGCGTTGGCGGTAGCAGATGCACCCGTGCTGCAAGGTGCGTGGCGGTACGGTGCGTGCGTGCAGACTTGGCGGTAGGTCGTTATACCCTACAGCCATAAGGCTTGGCAGTGGAAAAAGGATCGGATCCTGATTTTTTTATAAACGAGGGTTAGATTTTGATTTACTTCAAAAAAAGATCAAAACATGAAATTTTGGCCCGAGGTGGGCGGCGATGAAGTTGTCGATATACTGCAACTTTGTCTCCTGCAGCAGGCAATGTTGCACTGCGTCGCAGCGAGGGTCTCATGAACAGTGGTTCTCCTGTCAGGGGCATTGAGCCCGCGCACATTCGAACACAGGTTGCCCATATCATCGTCATGCATTTGTATACTTATTGTTCCCTGATACACAATGTACTCTTCGATCGCTTATTGTCCCCTGATAATGATGATCTATTATGCTATATATCCTGTCACTTGTGAAGAATTAAACACGTTATACCGTGATGATGGCATGACGAATTCAAAAGGCACTAGTAGAAAACAAGCCTTTGGTCCAGGCTTGAAATCCCATTAATCCAGGTTCACTCACGAACCGAGACCCATGGGGGGCTTCGGTCCCGGTTCGTGAGGCTAGGGCACCCGCCGGGCATCGTGAGACATTGGTCCCGGTTCGTCTGACCACTTTGGTCTCGGTTCTAGACATGAACCGAGACCAATGGGCCTCGCTCCTGGCACACAACCATTGGTACCGGTTTGTGGCTGGAACCGGGACCAAATGGTGTCCTTTAGTCCCAGTTCCAGCCACAAACCGGGACCAATGGTTGGCCTATATATACCCCCTGCCTGTGAGCAGAGCAGTGCACTGCTTTGTTTTTTTGGCCGACTGTGGGAGAGCTTTGTGGTGCTCTAGCTCACCTCCTATGCACATGAGGTGTTCGATGAAATGCCCGAACCACACTTAAGCTTTCTCCTCTCCAAGCTCCTTGTCCGAGCTCCATTTTCTTCAAGATTTATCTAGGTTTGGCAGTCCGTCCTGTCCCATCCCCGTCCTCACCGCCGTCGATCGCCCGCGCCCATCTCGTCGCGGGCACCACCGTGGTTAGCCTCTTCTTCTTATCTTCTTTCTAAAAGGAAAAAGTTCTTACTTGTATGATTTAGATAGATACTTGTGTAATTTTCTTACTTTTATTATTGTTTGTTATTATATAGTGCGATAGTTTTGGTATCCGCCTCCGTCGGCCCTTGTCCTGTCTATGATACGGATGTGGTATATATTATCTTTTATAACTATTTGTTTTATTTACTATTTATGACAATTATGCCGGTCAACGTGACATAGATTTTTTAATCTAGGAGGTACGTGAATAGAAAATTCAAATCGACATAGAAAGTCTTGTCGAGAAGTTAAATTTGGTTGAAAAAGAAAACAATTACTTGAAAGAAAAATTACAAAGAGTTGAAGAGGAGAAGGTAAAATTGGAGTTGAATGTTGCCGATGTCGTCGACGATCACAAGATCAAGATGGATGCAATGCGCTTGAAGATTATAAAGAATAGAAAATATGCCATTCTTACTGAGGCTTGGTATCATTATGCATTGAATCAATCGGTATCCTAGTTGCGGTTATGATTGCATTTGTTGTTGCATTTAAATTTTGTAGTTTCAATGTATGTTTTAATTAGATGCTTTAGAGAGCTATATCTTGTTCAATAATTAGAACTATGTATGAACGTTATGTATTTATTTTGGTCACTACTGTACTTTGGCTTTAATGTGGTGATGAATTTCTATTAATTTGGTCACTTCTCTATTCATGATATGCTGTAATGGTTTTTAATACACTTTATTATATAACACACGCAGATGAACCGGTAATGGATGTACGGTGACCGACGCACCTCCGAGTATATTAAGGTCCTGCATAATTTTCTCGAAGCGGCTGAGGCAAACAAGCAGAATGGTTTTATGCATTGTGCATGTACTGTCTGTGGGAATACGAAGGCTTTCACCAACTCTAAAACCCTTCACTTTCACCTGCTTGAGAAGGGTTTTATGCCACACTATAATGTTTGGACCAAGCACGGAGAAAGAGGGGTTATGATGGAAGACAAAGAAGAATAAGAGGATGATGACAACTACCCACCCCCTGAATACGGTGAGTATTACTTCTATAGTTAAGTCTCTAGATCAGCTCGTTCATTGCATGTATATATAATTATCCTCAATATATTATGCATATTGAAGATCGTTGAATGCAAAAAAAGCAGGAATCTTCGACGTTGGGTTCATTAGCCCAGATGTTGTAAATGAATGGACGGTACAAAACTCAATCAAAGAGACCGAGGAGAACTTGCTAAAGTCGTTACTTATACAACAAAACAAAAAGGAAATACTATTTTCTTACAACTTCAAGTGAGCGTTGTTGTCTTCTCTGTATACTCGGTTTCGCTTACTCGAGGTTAAGTGATGTATTTGATGAGTTATATATGCGTGCGCAGTTTCTACTTTATTCTGCCATCCATTAAGCTTGACGGGGCATTAGTAATTGTCTTAGACTCGAGACGTTAAGATCCCGAGGGTTATGCGGACATTACTACAATCCTCAAGAAGTAAGTTCAGTCAATACCGGGACCATATCGGCATGCAACTTTCGTTAATTTTCCAATATCAAGTAATCATTTTCTTTGCCTGACAGGGTTTGGAAGAAGTTCACTAAAAAGGTTCCCGGGCTAAACAAAGAGTAGCGATTTACGCACCCCAAAGTAAATAGTGCTAGCTAGTTTCGTGCATCTCTAATTGATTCAAATTTTCATCAATATATCATTATCATGCTTGCTTATCAGTTTGATTGAACTCTATTCTCGTAAAGTGCTTGTACCAGGAAGAATGGACTGTTTTATGTGCATAGTACGTATGCGAGTTCATTCGCCGGTCGACCCTTGAGCGGGGCTTCTCTGACAAACAATTTCAAGTACGTAAATAATATTCATAATTTTATTTTATATATTACCATCAATTGTGTTGAGTTTTATTCATATATATGCATGTATTGACCCCCTTCTTTAAATTAGATCTAGCAGATGCGGGATGAACTCCTACAATATGATCGCATACGAGCAATTCAAGAGGAATTGGCGGGATTCTTTCTTGACCACGTCATACCAAAAGACGGAGAATACCATGTGGATTTGTGACTGGATCTTAGGTACATGATGTTAGGGATTGTAATAGATGTTATATTGTATATATGTAGTAGCGTCGGATAGATATACGAAAACTTGTTGTTCGACCAAGCACGGAGAAAGAGATGTCATTTCTCTCTATATATGTTCAGCATGACGATCTTGTGTAATTAATGGTTTTCTTATTTTTCTTATTAGCTAGCGTCGAGTTCTCTCTATATGTATAGTAGCTAGCGTCGACCAAGCACGGAGAAAGAGATGACATTTCTCTCTGTTAGCTAGCTAACACAATATGAAACCGCTAAATTAACCCTCCAATCCCCTCCCCTTCAAAAGAAATAAAAACTCCAGCTCCTGGCAGATGCTGACGCGTGGATGCCCTCCGGTCCCGATTGGTGCGGCCAACCAGGATTACAGATACTTCTGTCTGGGCTCCCCGCAAGGGCCACGTGGAGACCTTTGTGTCCCGGTCGATAAGCGAACCGGGACTAAAGATTTTGGACTTTAGTCCCGTCTCTTTAGTCTCGGTTCTAGAACAAGGGCTAATGGGTCTGTGGAACTGGGATAAATGGGTCATTTTTTACTCGTGTGGTGAGGAGAGTACGACCGGAGAAACAGCTGCAGTTAGCACCGTACTCCAGTTTCGTCAATACATGTTGACTCTCAGTCTAACAGCAATTATGCGTGTTTGAAGTAAAAAAGTAAAGAACGAGAGAGATGAATGAAAAATGATTCATTAGTCTTTATTGATGATAGCAATGGGGTATTTATACCCGGACGGAAGTACACATGTTGCTTGGGAGTCAAGTAACTTGAAGTTACTTAAGGGCCAAGTTATTACATAGTTTCCTTGAGAGTCAAGGAAGTGCATGGTTGCTTCAGGACTAAGTAACCTATCTAAGAATTAACTTAATCCTAATCAGCTTAATTAATAAGCAACTAATCTATTCTTAACACTCCCCCTTGTACAACGCCTCTTCTTGAGTATATGCATCATCTTCATAAATTCTTTGAATATTCTTGAAAGTCTCCTCCAAAAACCCTGTGGGAAAAATATGAGGAGAATTGTGCAGACATGTTGCTAAAACTCCTTCAAACCGAGTGGGAAAAATAATAAGGAGAAAATGATGCAACATATAATGATTATTGCCTCTTGATAACTCATATGAGAAAAACCTTTGAAGAAGGAGAAAACTCATTGGTGAGTTTAGAGAACAATTGATATGTCTTGAGTACTTCCTTTAAAAACACGAATAGGGAAAATAGGAAGTATGACATATGATCTTTGATAAGATATTGCCTCATTAAAAACCATTATGAGAAACTTTTGAGAGAAAAACTCATAAGGGAAAAGAGTGCATTTGACATGCCATTGAAAACTCCTTTAAAACCCAGTGGGAAAAATATGAGGAGAAAATTATATGGCATACACAAACATTTGTGTTTATATTGTCTCCTTAAAAACCTTTTATGAGAAACCATTAGGGAAAAACTCATCAAGGGGAAAAGAGTACAATATATGCAATCTAATGATTGTTAATAGGTTATAGTTTGGGAGATTACTCCCCCTGAACTTTGCAAATATGGAGGATGTCTCATACCAATTTCATTGATATGAACATAAGATTGTGTATAATCTGTTGGATTTTCACATGATTTTGTTTGCAAATTATTTTTCACTTTTCTATAATCCATGAGGATAAGTAGTTTCCGAGCAATGTGATTTATGATATTGCTCTTCATATAACCTGTAGGTATTGAGTAACACAAGTGGAAGTATCTTGATAAATCAAGTTATGTGATTCTGATGAATCTCAACCACATGATTTTGAGTGTGGTTAATCATTCTGCCAAGCCATGCATATTGTGTAATGCTTTTAGATAAAGCAATTATGTGAGAATAATAAGTGGGAATAACCATTAAAGTCCATTTAGATGACTTCCATACGGAGGCTATTCCAACAAATTTAGTCATTGATATGGCGTCATTGGAATCAAATAAAGAGCCAATATCATCATATCGCATCATGGTCATATCTTGTATTTCCTGATGGAATTGTCCAATATTTATTGTGAGCTTAAGATATAAGATGATATTCCATATATCAAGCATGTAACTTTTGTTGGGGCTTGCACTCTGAACAAACATAGCAAATATGGTGTCAGGCCTGACATAGTTTGCAATCATATGAGTGCTTTGACATTAGTGAGATATAGAACTTCAGGTCTTTACGTGACTTCATTATCAACCCTAGGTATGTACCTTATCAAAGGTAGTATGACCATACATGTCTTATGTTGTTATGATATATCTACACTGAACTTCTCATATATGTTTTGGATATATGTAGACTGATATGTATTCTTGAGAGAATGCTCAAGTTGTAAGCTTAAGCTAAATTTGGTTGAATCCAAATTTTCCGTCTTGAGATGATTTTGTGTATGTTTATGTCTTGCAGAGACATTGATGATGAAATCATCGATATACATTGAGGTGATGTAAGGGAATCAAATTTTGGGATTCCTTTATTAACACATGAACAATCATCATCCTTTGAGTAATCCTCTGAATAAGGAACTCGTCTAGTCGGTAGTACCATATGATTGACGACTATTTCTAGTCATAGAGTGACTTAGGAAGTTTTACACAATACATGTTGCGATTTGTTTTTGGATTCGGAAATGAAGCCCTTCAGAGACTTTAATATAGATTTCCGAAATGAGTGACTCATATGAGTATGTAGTCACTGCATCCATTAACTGCATGGATAATATTATTTGTACTGCCAACGGTACTTATTATCAAAACATAGTTCCACTCATACCAAGAATGTATGTTACATCATAATCGATGTTGGGTCTCTGCGTGAACCCGTTTGCTACAAGCCTCGCTTTTTCACCACCTCATTCACTTTCTCTATGAATGAGAAGTTTTTAGTATTCCATATGGAATATACTTATGAGGAGTAGGTATTACTGTGGTAAATACCACTCTTTGATTGGCGAGTGTTATTCTTCATTACTTGCTTCCTTTTATGTGAACCAATATGAGTACAAGAGACACTCTACCATGGATTTTGGTTCAGGGCCCAAAAGGTTTTAGCAATCTTTAGAAGAAATATATGTCGACAAATGTAGACTTATGTTATATGATTCTAGAGGAATCGAAGAAATTTGTGGAAATGTATTTATTCCTTTTAACTCCTTGTGATTTCCTACAATAGTGGAGTCAAGGTGTTTCAATGTCCCGACACCAAAACATTTGTGCACATTTATGTCGGGCTTTGGATGATGACCATCCAGTGAGGTGTCTTTCAACTTGATGTTGAATTACATTTACTGGTTGAGGATTTGATTTCCTCTATTTTCGCGGAAGCATATGCGAGATTATATCTCATGATGTCAGATTTCTCCCCCTCTTGCTCTCATTTGGGAAGAAGAGTGGTTTATCACGTACCTCCATTCTTTCTCACACTTTACTGCGGGAATATAAATTTGAGTGACACCTTTGTCATCAGTAAATGTATGTGGCAGATTTGCAATGAGTTGCAAATGTGATTCTAAACTTTTTGTTCAGATTCTTTGAGTACGTGGATATAAGGACTGAATGTCAATAACATGTCTAATTTATTTCTCGGCATTCTTTGTGGTACTAATCTCCCCCTAATGCTGGAAATGTCCTTATTGCTGATGCAATCAGCATACGTGCTGTGAATAATTTTAATTGACGGATAAATTTTTATTCCTCATATAGTTCCCTAAATTTCTGTGAGAGCCCATTGATGTATGCTGGAGTGGTGATATCGGTATGTAACTGAATTATCGCAGATAGGAAATACTTTGTTGATTTCCACGTAATTACTACAAGGGGAAAGTAGTATGCTATGCAGTTGGTATGAGATCATACTTACGGTGTGTAATGCCGTATTTGTCTAGCATCGGGCTAGTAAATTACGATTCTGTAAGTTTGGTCATATTATTAATTTCACTATCTTTGATAAGATATTGAACTAAACCATTATGTGTATGTACATAAAGTATTAGGTATAATCAGACATTGCTTGTGAAATGAGTTCAACGAAGTTGTCCATTCGAATGGATTTATCCCTTGTTTAGGATAACTAGCTTTCTCTTACTTTGAGAATTTGAGCAATTAATTTAGTTATATCATTCATGGTATGTGTGACAAGAGACACACTGGAAATCATTTTATAAATGTTTCCATGAGTACCATGAAGTATCTATATAATACCACACAATGGTTGAGTAATGCACATATCTTCTGAATGTGTTCAAGGAAGAATGAGTTGGCTCATTTAGAATTGTAAGGTGAGAGTTCCTTAAAGTAATTTCCCCTATGGCACATGTGGTGCACATAAAATCTGATGATTTGGGAAATTTTGTAAGTTGTGAAGTTGTGACCAATAGAATTGTCAATAATTTTCTAATCATCCCCAAATCAGGATGGCTAAGGCTATTAAGCTTAATATTTAATTTATTAATACTTAGAAAATCATTGTGTATGCAACAATATTGAGTATGAATTGATTCATACATTCAAAATTTATTAAATATAATGTCCAATAAATAGGATATTGGACATTACACTACATGTAGTAGCACAAGTATAGGCTTATGTTATTTTGGGAATAATTAGGATATTCCATGAGGTCACCCATATTACTGCAAAATTAATTATGCAAACATATCATAGGCATAAAGGAATTGATCATTCTTTTATTACACTATATTTTTGGTTCTCCTTCTGATGAAGATTTGGAAACAATCATTTACGAGGATATTTCCTGGTTGTATGTTTGCAAATTTTCAACTATCCCAATGAACTTATTTTCCTTCTTAATAAATTTATGGTGTGGTTTGACCATATGTTTGACGGTGGTAATCATATGTATGATATTTATGTAACCACACATTTGACAAACTTGATAGTTTTCTTTGTGATCATTTGAAAATGATCAATTACCAATTAAAAAAAGTAATTATGTCATTGGTTGTCTTTAGCCTCTAGTTTACTTTGAATTCCTCATGGTTCTATTTTGTAACCATTGACTTGCATAGTATTCTCAATGCTAGCAAATATTTGAAGCACTCGTTGGGTGAATATGATGATTTTAAGAAATAACATGTTTCTTTACCATGAGAATGGTAATACCATCATAAGAGGATGGAAAGTTTATTATGGGCTTTTCAATCGATTTCAAATATGAAAAATATCTGATCATAAAATCTCAACTGAAAGTTGATTTTATAACTACCAAAATTCTAAGTTGCAATAGACTTGAGGCCTTGAAAAATTATTGGGTGATCATTCCAAATGTGCTCATGACAGCATGTTTCTCTTAAAGGAAATATTCAAGGTGAATAAATATTCGTCCATTATGTACTTAGTTTGAGAACTAAGTGAACTTGGTGACACATGAAATACATATGAATATACTTAGCTATTAAGAGAATAGCCATGACACATATTCCGAAGGTGGAGTTACAGTGGCAATAATACCACGGATGGATACAACGACTGATGTCGTAAATCATCTTACAATAAATAATGTCACCTAAAATGTACTTGCTGTATTTGGAAATGCCAGGCATGTGTTATTTGAAAATGCTAATGCATTTATTTAATTTACTTCTAGAAGTAAGTGACATCTATGAATAAATGATTTGTTTGAGAACAATCATGGCCAAGGTGATCCTTGGTGAATCCGGGTGTATCCTTCAATATAACACATGTGATTAAATTATTGCTAATGTTTGGACTACATTCTTGAGGAAGTGTGTGATTTTAGATTCACTGCCAAAACATATAGACTTGCATGCTTAACACTGGTTAGTCAATATGAAATTATAACCATGATGTCATGTGGAACTTGCGAAATGTTGAGACAATTAATCATTGCAATAAATTATGGGATCCATCTTGATGGATGGCTGACACTATAATTAGAAATAGTGACGTAGGCTCCACTTTCATCTATTTTTTCAATGTAATAGAAGATAATCATAGGTATATGCAAATATTTCTGTAGTTTCCTATTACATATTCAAGCAAAGTGTGCAAGAACAATATTTACTATGAGAGTAAGATATTTTAGTAAACAACAACAATAAATGCTTCGGAGGAGCAAATTCTAGTATGGCTGATGCCATATAGCCATATGTGTTGACCTCAATTTATATAGGATAACACTTTGAAGATAATCACCAATATGGTGTCGATCTCGGAGTAATAGAAAATATAGTCTGACTGTTGTCAGTAGATGTTTATAGTTCTATTACCTTATGTTATGCTATTTTTAAGAAAATCACTTGGAAGGTAGTCATTTGTCAGAATGACATGACGTAGACCTCACAGTAATAGTGAATAATCTGCAAAATTATGCAGTAGATGCCAGTATTATCTTATGATATCTTGAGATAGTCACATCTAATATTAATATTTCGAAGAGCACTTTGAAGGTAATCATCTCGTTAAAATGACAAGATGTAGGCCTCACACTAATGATGAATAATCTATGAATTGTGTAGTAGATGTCATCAATACCTTGTGATTCACAAATAAATGTTGCGCAAGTCATATTAAGTATGACACTTTATAACTCTTATTTTAGTTTATATCAATGTTTGGAAGAGAATTTAATTTCCATCGCAAAGTTATAATTGTTGTCCCAAACACGCATGTCTTAAATTCCGAAGGAATAAATGTACACAAAACATTCTTTTGCATTAGTATCACCGTGGTAATACATATAGATGCAATTTAATAATTTGTATTTTATGTAATATATGAAGACATGAGGCTTCAAATGATATTTCACCATGTAGATGCTACATAATTATATTTCATGCAATTTAGGAAGACATAAGAGTCTAGCCTGAGGGCTGGGTATTTTTGTTAATAATAAACTAGGAAATCCCAAACCGCAAACCTACCGAAGGGATAAGGTTTCCCCAAATGCTTATCTTCTGCGTGAGTGTGTGATGGCGTTGCATGCATGCCGATGCATGCCCGACGTTCTGTCGCAGCCAACCTTGCAGCCGTGCGCAGCCTACCGTCGTCGCGCTCACTACGTCCAGTCGTCTCCGCCGACGGCATGCGGAGAGGCCGGCCGGGGCTGGTGCCGCGGTGGTGGCCGTTGTTTCGCCTCCGGCGGAAGTGCTTGTGTGTGCCTTCGATTTGCTTATGAAGGACTATCTCTTACCGTACTACCATGTCGTAGAAACGTTGTTCTGTCGCATAGCCACCGGATCACGTTGATTGACGGCCCCATAGAAACGCATCCAGCGACGTCATCAAGGCGCCGCCACGAGCGCTAGATGGAGACGCCACATCCAGTGGTGCCACCAACGCATGCATGGAGACTTCTCACATGCGATTTCTTTCAGGTAGAGTCCATATGCTGATAACGTGTTTGAAGTAAAAAGTAAAGAACGAGAGAGATGAATGAAAAATGATTCATTAGTCTTTATTGATGATAGCAATGGGGTATTTATACCCGGGCGGAAGTACACATGTTGCTTGGGAGTCAAGTAACTTGAAGTTACTTAAGGGCCAAGTTATTACATAGTTTCCTTGAGAGTCAAGGAAGTGCATGGTTGCTTGAGGACTAAGTAACCTATCTAAGAATTAACTTAATCCTAATCAGCTTAATTAATAAGCAACTAATCTATTCTTAACAATGCGCATGATAAACAAGCAAAGATAGTTATAGTGAGACCCATTCGTCCACGCATGCATGTGTGTCCTTCAACTCGAGCTGTTACGCGCTGACTACCAATTGATCTTGACACATGAGCATGCATGATAAACGAGCTACAGCCAGTGAGACCAACTCGTTAATCAGTCTCCACGCTAACGAGCTATTATTCTGTGTGTGCATTTCTCGTATGGCGCTTCGTCTCCACGTAGTGGGTATGCACGGGCAAATGATGGGATGGATCCGATAGATCAGCGCGCGCGACTTGTGCGATCCATCGAGCATTCAATTAGGAGAGCGATGGATAACGAGAGCGCGCGCGCGACATCGTATTGGAACGTGTTGTTGTTTTCCTGGCGTGTGAACGGAGGAAGATTTCGCCGTCAACATCGGAGACCCCCGCCCAGAGTGAACTCTCCGTCTATATACAGTTACTTGCGCGCCCCAGGGCCGGCTTGTGAACACATTGAATGCTCCGGGCACCATCTGGTCCGGCCGATAGTCACACATGCGTACTAGCTACTAGTACAGCACTAACTACTACAGAAGTCTAAGCACTGCACACTGTAATCTGTATTGTGGTAAAATCCTCTCGGGTCTTGACAGTAACAACTAAACCACTCTGGCCGTGCTGGCCACAGGTCCGTCGCCCATATATCGTTGCTCTTCCAGCCCAGCGTCGGATGATGCATGTTCTTCCAGCCCAGCCTAGGTGCTCTTCCAGTTCAGCAGGAGTTTATCGTAGACACGACCATGAGCTCAGGAGGAGGGCTCCGGACAGATCTGGCCGGTAGTGAGACGATAGGGGTTCAAATGGAAGAAAAAAAATCGTCAACTTACAATTGTGGCAAAAAACACCACATGGAAAAATTGTCAGTGACAAAAAATACAGGAAAAATTGTCACTAACAAACCATCCACGTGTCAAAAGTATGGACGATGTTAGAGAGTATATAGAATGTTTGGTTGGGCTTCCTTCCAGCTTACCACGCTTTAAAACCGGCAACCCAACCAAACAGCCAACTTTCTCTGGATTTTGACCCGCAGCTGCACCTCTTTTACACGTGAGAGGAGAAGCTGGTCGCGAGCAGCTTCGACCGCGTTCCCTTGCGGTGGATCAATCCCACGCCCTCCCTACCCCTGCCACTTCACTGTAATTACAAGAAAACTATCCGTCCCATATAAACGTGCAAAGGCTTCCGTTCTTTTCTTCTCCCCACCCATTATCCCCCGCAGACAGGGGATGGAGCAACAAGGGCGACGCCAAGGTTTGCGCGGCCAGCGTTGTCCGCCGTCGAAGACCGTGAACGCCGGTGCCCGCCCACCCTCGCCTCGTTCACCGCCAGAGACCGCCTCCCACGGTTCGTCCGACAGCCCTCGCCCGTCGTCCTCGCCTCGTCCGCCCGCCCTCGCCTCGCTCGCCACAGGAGACCACCCGTCCTCACGTCGCCCGCCGCCGGAGATCGCCGCCTTCGCTTCACTCACCTCCTCCAAGTGCACGTCCCCCTCCTGGCCTTCTCAGGATCTCCACGGTCTCCCAAGGTAGCCCCCGGTTCTTCTTTTTTCTTTCCTGTGCATGAACTGTGTATGAAAAATAGATGCATATATGTTTGTGTGTGATTCTATTGGCAAAAAAATACATGCCTTCGTATGTGATTCTATAAAATGCGATGGAGGTGGGGGTGGAAGGAGGCTCCATCTCCAGATCTGCCCTCCGGAGGAAGAACAGGAGGTGGCAGTGGCTCCATCTCATAAAACGCGATGAAATCTTCTCTTTGAGCAAACCAACCCGTGGTTGGATGGTTAGGAGGACTGTGGTATCCCCTGCCCACCAGAGTTCAAGTCCCAGACTTGACGTTGGTGCTTGCATTTTCGTGGATTTATTCCAGGTCTTCCGGCGATGTGCTTTCAGTGGGAAGAGACGTTCCCGTCGACAACGAAAGCCTCAGTGGCAACTTCGTCAATCACAAGATGATGTGTCGGCTTAGTCTCTTGAATGTGCTCATAGGGGTAGGGTGTGCATGCGTGCGTTCATAGGGGTGAGTGTACGCTCGTGTATCTGAGCGACTTTGATTGTACTCTGCTAAAAAAAGAAATATTCTCTCTGATTTTTTCTCTGGAGATGTGAATTTATAGCATTGGAATTAGGATCAGAGGAGCCACGTGGGCCCCACAAACTATCAGGGCGTGCCTAGGGGGTGGGCACGCCCTGATGTGTGTTGGCCCGCTAGCAGCCCCCCTCTTGTACTTTTTCGCTCAATAATTGCTCATATATTTTAGAAATAATTCACAAAAAGTTTCATCCGATTCCGAAAACTTCATTTCTGCAAAAACAATTAACACCATGATAATTCTGCCGAAAACAACGTCAGTCTGGGTTAGTTCCATTCAAATCATGCAAATTAGAAGGCAGAATTAGAGCAAAATAGTTTGGAACAATAGATACATTTGAGACGTATTAGGGTGATCCCCTTGGCCATCAATCACAAGGCGTTGATCACCTCGTCGAAGGTTTTGCCCTTCCTAAACTGACACAAGTTTGATGTTCCACCGACCATCGTTGTCGTGACGGATCTCTTCGGTGGAGCGGGAGGGCACGTGAGGCAAGGCCTTCGACGGTGATGCAGAAGCACTTCAGCAGCTTCGCCGGCAGTTGGATGAGGAGGCTGAAGCGGCACAGATCCAGCGCCTACTCCTTTGTGAAGGTCGCCGGACAGGAGCCGGACGGCACCGGGTGTTGCCATCGAAGTTAGAGCTCGACATGGCATCGGAGGGGGAGGCCGGCTACCGAGTGGAAAGGGGGAGCGAAGAGGAGAGGAGTGGGACATGGCGGTTTGAGCGCCCGGGGCTTCGCCTTTTATAGCCAGCGGGAGGCAGGAGGCCAAGCCGGCGTCAATGCGGGTAGGCGGGCGGGAGTGACAGCGTGGCAGGCGATGCGACGACAGCGGGCAGGCGGGCGGGCGTGAAAGCGCGGCAGGCGAGGCGGAACGGTGCGGTAGGCGAGTGTGTGAGAGACTACTTACAATGGGGAGTAACATAGAGTAGTAACATGCATATGTTACTAGTCTAAGTTACTACCTTCAGAGTGGATAGTAACATAGGAGTAGTAACATTAAGCCTTTCATTTATTAGCTTATAGACTCATGTTGCCTTGATATGCTTTATGTTACTCATAGTATGAGACAACTCACAATGGAGAGTAACATATAGTATAGAGTAGTATATGTCACTGGTCTAAGTTACTATTTCCAAAGTGGATAGTAACATAGGGGTAGTAGCATTGAGCCTTTCATTTATTAGCCTATAGACTCATCTTGTCTTGGTATCCTCTATGTTACTCCTAGTATGAGTAACATGCTAAGTTACTCAATTTCTCTCTCTTCTCATTAATTAGTTGCCACATCATATTTCTTGCTTAGGTGGCATCTATGTTACTACATATGTTACTCTCATTATGGGTAGTTTGAGTAACTAGCTAAGTTACTCAATTTCTCTCTCCTGTCATTAATTAGTTGCCACATCATATTTCTTGCTTAGGTAGCATCTATGTTACTACCTATGCTTTTTTTAACCGGGTAAACCCCTTTCCATTACTTATCACAACGAAAATACAAAGTTCGACAAAAGGAAACTAACAAAGGGGCGCGAGTTCAAAGCATTTTTGGGAAACCCACCTTAGGCACTCGTCCTCGAGCAGCCTACCGCTGGGCGTAAACCCAAAAACACCTATCCACCGCAACCGAAAAAATTATAAAATCCACCAGTCACACGACAGGAAAACAAGTCTGAAACCAACATAGAACATAGCCTGATTCACTTCGGAATCGATTAATACACCCACGCAAGGGGGGAATGGCAAACTAAAACCACCCGACCACAGAAGTCACGCACCATCATCATTGAGCACCATCTGGAGCAACACAAATTCGCATCAAGTTCGTTGCATTGATCTTCAACATCTTAGCCCCTCGCTCCATAGCCTCCCGATCTTCCCCTGCCAGTAAACCTGCCCAGTATGTAAGGAGACCACAAGCCGTATATATCACATCAAAGGGGGATCTCAATTTTTTGTTCTCAAAGGTAGCCCGGTTACGACAATTCCACAATGCCCAACACACAGCAGCAAGACCACAAGTATAGAATCTAGCCCCATTAGGTAGAAACATAAAGCACCATGAATAGAATTGCCAAACATTGTTGGGACCCAAACTTGTACCAAACATGCGACCTACAGTTCTCCAAACCACCCTAGCAACTGGACAGGTAAAACAAAGGTGTTATGAGGTTTCTGTCTCCCTACAAAAAGAGCACCTAGGATTACCTCCCCATTTCCTCTTCTTCATCACATCACGAGTAAGAATAGCATCCTGGAATAATTATCACAGAAGTATCTAGATCTTAAGAGGAATTTTAGCTCTCCAGATCCATCTGTAGTCACAACCAGCCACGTTCCTTTCCAGGTATTCATATACAAACTTAGTAGAGAATTTTTTTTCCACTTCCCAGCATCGAGATAACCTGATCTGGAGCCTCAGAAAATGTCCAGCTATCAACAGTTCTATTCAACTCTTCCCATTGACAAACCAAAGAATGGTTCATCTGCCTCCTAAAGAAATCATTCTCCACCCCAGCTTTAAACTTCCTCACAGTTATATTCTGGTGATTACATATGAATAACAGATCAGCATAAGTATTCTTTAGAGGTGGGTTACCACGAATAGGATAATGCCACAATCTCCTAATGTTACTAGAGTTTAGAATCACTTCTCTGCCAGCCATGTATTGAAGCTTCACCTTCATAATGGCTTTCCAAATGGGGGAGTCTGCAAACTTGCTCGCCACCAAGGCCACATCATCTTTTTTGAAATATTTGGCATTTACTATATCTTGCCACAACCCCTCGTGGGTCTCCAACTTCCACCACCACTTGGTTAAGAGACAATTTTTTTGTTTATGAAGGTCTTTCACTCCCAGACCCCCTTTCTTTTTAGATCTACATATACGATCCCATCTCACCAAATGGTATCTTTTATTTCCCTCATGCTTGCGCCAAAAGAATTTTTCGATGCTTATCCAGCCTATATATTACCATCTTAGGAAGCAAGAACATCGACATGTAGTAATAAACAATACTGGTAAGAGAGGTATTCAACAAGATCAATCTACCCCCCCCCCCCCCGAGGATGCTGCATTACCAATCCAAGTTTCACAACATTTAAGAAACTTCTCATCCACAAAGGACCAGTCTAGGTTTCTGAGACTAGTATAGCTAACTGGAACCCCCAGATATTTCATAGGAAAGTGTCCAGTCCGGCAATTAAACAAATCAACATATCTTTTCAAAATGTCATCATCACCCCACACACAAAGGATTTCACTTTTATCAAAAATAATCTTGAGCCCACACATCAACTCAAACATATGCAGAAGGAGTTTCAACTTAACAGTTGCATCAAAGTCATGTTCAAAGCAGATGACATTATCATCTGCATATTGAAGTATCGCTACGCCCCCCTCAATCTGGTCTGGGGCAAGACCAGTGAGAAGATTTTATTTCTGAGCATTTAACACCATCTTAGAAAGCGCCTCAACCGCTAGGTTAAACAGAAAGGGAGAGAAGGGGTCTCCCTAGCCACCCCTTTATGACTTTGAAAGTATGATCCTTTCTCATTATTCAGGTTGATACAAATCGTACCATCATAAAGGATTTTTTTTCACCCAACCACACCAGGTATACCCAAAACCCCTGTTCCTATGACACTCCAGGAGGAAATCCCAGTTGATTTTATCATAAGCCTTTTCAAAATCCAATTTCAAAACTATCCCAATTTTCTTTCTGCGCTGAGTGTGGTGTAGGACCTCATGCAAAGTAAGAATGCCATCCATAATGTTCCTATGTTTAATGAAAGCATTTTGGTGTCTACTAATCAGAACATCATAGTACAAAGCAACTCTGTCATTCAAGACCTTAGTAATCAATTTGTATGGGCATCTCAATAAACAAATTGGTCTATATTGTTGAAAAAATTTAGCACCATTCAGCTTAGGAAGCAAGGGAATCACCCCATAATTCAGACGTGCCACATCCAAAGAATTATCATGAAATGCTTCAAACAGTTTCATCAAGTCAAACTTGACAAAATCCCAACAATGTTCATAAAATTCAGCTGGAATCTTGTGAGGGCCAAGTGCTTTATTACTATCCATGGAAAACAAGGCTTTCTTCACTTCTTCCTCAGTAAATACCCTAGTGAGGAGATCATTGTCCTCAACACTGATCTTTTCCACCACATACCACGTGTCAGGGTCAAGATGAAACATGTTCCCTCTAGCACGGCCAAACAACTATTTGTAATATTCAGTGGCATGTGCCAAAAGATTCGAGGTCCCCTCAATCACTACTTCCCCATTAGTGAAAGAGTGAATAATATTCTTGCTTTTCCTCCCATTAGCAACCCTATGAAAAAAGGTCGTGTTTTGAAATCCCTTAAGTAGCCAACGTTCCTTAGATTGTTGAAGCCAAAAAAGCTCTTCTTTGGCCAAAATTTCATTAAATTCAGCATATAGCAAGGTTCTCTTTTCATAAATCTCAGGGTCTAAGGGGCCAGCTTCTTCCATAATTTCAATCACCTCCAACTCTCTCTTGATATCCGCTTTCCTCTTCCTATCATGGCCAAACACATTAGACCCCACCCTTTAAAATATTTCTTCACACGCTTCAACTTAATATTAAGAATATCGATAGGATCCTCCGCCCTCACAGGTTGTTCCCAGATACTTTTAGCTTTAGGATAAAACTCTTCACTCTTTAACCAGGAAAGCTCAAACTAAACTCACTGATCACAGGAGGACCCCGCTTAACAGGATCCAAAGACAGAAGCAAAGGATTATGATCCGACACATCTTAACCAGCTTTCAAACAGAAACGAGAGGATACAAGTCCTCCCACTTGAAACTCATAAGCACCCTGTCCAGCTTCTCCAAGGTAGGATGGTTTTACTTATTAGTCCAGGTATATCTACCCCCTCCCATATGAATCTCCCTAAGGCTCAAGGAATTTATGACCATATTAAATTTGTCTGTGAACTTCGATTTGCCAGGATTCTTATTTTTTTTCATTCATCCCCCGAATGATATTGAAATCACCCCCTATAATGTAGGGAATATTCAGACTGTTGCACACACTAAGCATCTCATCTAAGAACTCATCCTTTCACTCATCGTGTGCCGCCCCATAAACCACAATCAGAGCCCACATACACTTGCTTTTTACATCAAACACATTGGCTTGAACCAGGAAATTCCCTATTGCCCAGGAAACCACTTCCACACTTTCCTTCCTAATACCACATGATATACCACCGATCTATCCAGAGACGGTAGATGGTTCCAAACAAAGTTACCAAAAGGATCCACTTTTTCAAGAATTTAGGAGGAAACTCTTTCTTCTTAGTTTCTTGAATTCCTATGAAATCAAGGGAATGATCCTTAATAATATCAGTGAAACAGGTAGCCATCCCCTTTCTACCTGCTCCCCTACAGTTCCATAAAATCCCATTCATTTAATAACTGGTGTTTTTTTCTTTTCCTTGCTGACCCTCCTAGGAAGCACAGCAGGGGCACCCTTATCTTTTTTCAAGGAAACCTCACTTTTTTTACTCCTGGTTACAGGTCTAGCTATCATAACATATATTTTTTTCTTTTTTGTTTTTCTTTCTAGACCTAACCACCATATAATCCTTCCATTGTGGGTATTCTAACGGCGTGGCAGACGAGACGAACGGCGCGGCACGCAGACATGAAGGCGGCACGCGCTGACAGTTTGGCGGCTCGTGATTATTTCGAGAGGCGTGGTGAATTCGTCGCGTGTTGACCGTGGCAAGACCCACGTCGGCAAAAAAAACACTGATTAACCGTGCCTTTGAGTGTGGCAGATGTCCATACGTCAGCTAAAAGAAAAAGAAAAAATGTATACATACACAATGCATGCAGGTGGGCGTTTACTTTTTCGAATAATGCACATCGTACCCTTCGTTATAAAAGTTACTACCGAAGCAGAAGTGTTATGTCAACCAATCTATACCACCCTTTTGTTAGGGAGGATCTACCGAAACAGAAGTGTTATGTCAATGTGAAAGCTGAAGCGAGTAAATGTGAAATGCGCTAGCTGTAACACATGTCATTCTATGAAAACGGATAATGAGAACATTGAAGATTATCTTTTTCAGTGGGAGGTAACATTGATGTTGATAGCAAAACAATTACTCATTAATCTTGAAGATCCATGCGACTCCAATCTTCGGTAGACATTATTTGTGTGCGTGAAAGTTGTGCTGTGCATGTGCTGCATCTACACTATACTCGATTTTAAAAATAAACATCTAATGTTGAATAATAAAAAAGAATGCTCTGGCCAACTCAAATAAAACTGACAAATGGACCGAAGAGAAAACCGGATACAATGCAATGCAACACCCACGCATACAAGAGCAAAATACAAGAAAAGTAACCTAAAAGCAAATCATCTCAAACGCGCGCCAAACTTGAGAAGCGAACTACGACCCTTGTCGTGTCCCTGGACAGAGCACGGGACGTCCTCACTCTCCTAGTGGCTCCCTCTCATAATTAAGAATCATCATGCATGCATATGCATGGTGTTGGATTTCATTTCATGGCAAGAGGGGTCGGCTCATATTTGGCAAAGATTCTCTCATGGGGCACTGAAATGATATGGAAAACCTATTCAACCGACAGGCCACCATGCACGCCGAAGCCTGCCCGGCCTATATATGCAGCAGGGCTATTGATCACGTTCGTTCCATTAGCAGGCCATGTCCATGTGCCAATCAATCATGGTTGGAGTGGGTGACGAGACGCAGCAGGATTGGTTGGATGATCGCCATCGCGGCGGCACCCTTCGTCTCCGCGCGCGCGCCCGTACGACGTCACCCGCACGTCAATCAGTCGATCCATCCATCCTTTGCATGCCGCCTTTCTAAGCATCTCCTAGATGAGTTCGTCCGTTGGCTCACCCGTGGCCAGTTAATCACCAACATGCATTTATTAAGACGACATTGATTTGGGGATGTAACATGCATATGCATATCTAGTCCTCTGTCCTCTCCTCTCCTCTCCCGGTCTTCGATCAGGCATCGATCTAATCCATATCATCATCCGTTCGCCGTCGATCAGTCAGCGAGCAAGTGTTGCTAGCTAGCTATGCTTCATCTCGATCGGTCTCCACCAAACGAGCAATTAAGCAGCGAATAATCATGGAGTTAGGTAAACTGTTCCTGCTTATGGCTTAATGGACCTCATCGCCTCATGGACTTTCTCACCACGCCCATGTATATCTGGCTCTGGGTCTCCCACGCTGTCGCGCACGCAGACGACGGATGGAAACGGACGGATCTGAGAGCGACGAGGCAACAGTCTTCCGGGGAGATCCAAAGGGATCGGATTCAGACCGGGGAGGGGCCGATCGATATGCTATGCAGGCACCTTTTTGCTGCGCCGTCGCCCTCGCCATTAGAGGCCGGTGTCCGTACCTCGCAGCCCAGCTCGGTCGATGTAGATGTGGGTTAGCTATAGCTTAGCTTCACAGTTAGGTTGGTCTCAAAGTCCCACGTCCCCCCGCCGGTTGGCCGGACCCGCTTATTTATACCTCGCCGGCCGGCCGGCTTCTCATTCACTTCACCATCCAAAGCATCCGGCCCGGCCGTCCTCGCCGTCCCTGCCCTCATATATACGCAGCTGAGCTGAACTGAGCGCGGGTGAGCTCCCCGCCCGCGCGCGCGCATTGCCCTGATTGATCTATCGTCCGTCCGCCGTCCCCGGCCGCCCGACCACACGGCCGGATCTCACGTATATCTTTGGGTTGGCACCGAAGGCGACCCGGCCAAAAGGTCGAGGAGAGAGCCGACGTGCCGGAGCGAGCTGCCATCGGCGGCGTGAGGCGTCATCGATCGACCAGGGCATTGTTGCGTAAGTTCCCTGCATGTGCCGTCTTCTGGCTTACATTGTCTTGCTTTTCTTTTTTTGGGCGAAATATTTGTCTTGCTTTGCTTCAACCATCCCAAATGATTGGTGACACCGATCATCGATCGACAACATCGATCACGCATTCGTACCAGTGGTGAAGCCGGCCTTAATAATCTGTGGGCTCATTGCAAATTTTATGAAGAAAATTGTTCACAAAATACACTGCTCGATCTTAGGCTGTTTTTTTCTCAAAATTTGTGGGGTCAGCCAGCTAGCACATAGAATCGCCACTGATTTGTATTTCTTTTGTTTTACGTGATTATATGCTTTGTTTCAAAATATTTGATGTTATAGTCT
Organism: Hordeum vulgare subsp. vulgare; assembly: GCF_904849725.1. Lineage (NCBI taxonomy): Eukaryota > Viridiplantae > Streptophyta > Magnoliopsida > Poales > Poaceae > Hordeum > Hordeum vulgare. The sequence goes on from NC_058521.1 coordinate 580,737,885, forward strand.
TGTCTATAAATAGAACAATTAATATACCAATAATTAGAGCAACAAATTATGTTCCATTCCATAAAAACACATTTTCATGCTATACATATTTGATGTTGTGGATATTAGTATTTTTTTTAATAAAATTAGTCAAACATATGGAAGTATGACTCAGAACAAACAAAAGCTTCAATATCTTAAAATGAATAATAAAATAATAAAGAGAGAATAAACTTGTCTGCCTTTTCATTGTCCGGCAACCTCAGTCAACAAGGAGAGCTCCTCCTCGGCGCTTATGGCACCCGAAGCATGGCGCGAAGCTGCGTGGCGCCCCAAAGCATGAGGTGGTATGTGCCATATGCGCTTCATAAAAAGTATAAAATTCTGGTTCTTTTAAATTAAAAATTATAACTAGGTTGAAAAACTATTATGAAGAAGAAAAAAATAAAAAATGAATATGAAAAAGGAAAAAAAAAGCGTGAATCTATGTGGATTTTAAAAAACTTTTAAATTTGAAAAAAATGTTTGCAATTTTTTTATAAACTTAATATTATTTACTAAGAAACTGAACAAATCCGTCATGGAAAACCATAATAAAAACTGTCCCAGAAAATATGTTTCAAACCCGTGGGGTAAAACGCTATAAGGGTAGGAACTACCTTAGGGGGTGTGTGAGTTCTATTTGCAGTTCACACCTTATTAATTGGCGCTATAAGCGCCGAATAGCTGTGTTTTCCGGCAAGAATATCAAGAATATCGTCGACAAATACTGAAACGATGTGGGCCAGCCCAAAAAGATTGTGGCGCGGCTAGGGCCTGCCGAAAATATGTGGCGTGGACTATCATATCGCGGTTTGAACTTCTTTGGATTTTTTCCACACGCGTTTTCCACTTTTTAGATTAATTTTTTTTTATTTTTTTTAGTGTTTCGATTTTTCATCGGTCTTTTTTAGCTTTTCGACAAAAAAGAAATATGCACGAAAAAAAGTGTTTTTTTTGTTTTTTGTATGCAAGAGGCACATTTTTTACTTTCACAAGAGGCACTATCGGGCCTCTCGGAAACAAAAAGAACGAGCTTTTTGGTTTTTTTTCGCGAAAGGTACAACCAGGCCTCTCGAAAACAGAAAAAAAATAAGTTTTTTTTTGCGAGGAAACAAAAGAAATGAATTATCTTTTTTTTCATTAAAGACACGGCCATGCCTCTCGAAAACGAGAAAACGTGTTTTCTGTTCTTTTACACAAGAGGCTCGGTTTTCATCCGTTTTTTTTATCACATTTTTGTAAAAAAAATCGTTAAAACCTCGATGCGAGGAAACCAACAATAAAAACAATTAAAAATTTAGACGCACATTTAAGAGATAAAATGCTTTAAAAATATGTATTTATGAAAAAAAAATCCAGGTTGCGACAAATGGCACACATGTAGTGCGCCACTTTTCGCAACGTGATAGGTGGGAGTGATTTCAGGCGAGGAGTAGTACATAATCAACAATTCTCTTGTCTAAAAAAAATCAGCAATTCTCAAAACAAAACAAAAAAGGTAGTACATAGCCAACAACAAATTTTGTACTCCCTCCGTTCTAAATATAAGTCTTTTTAGAGATTGCACCAGTGGACTACATACAGATGTATATAGACATAATTTAGAATATAGATTTATTCATTTTGCTCCGTATGTAAACCACTAGTCAAATCTCTTAAAAGACTTATATTTAGGAACGGAGGGAGTACTAATTATGAGCATGAAATACGTGGGCACAACAAGCAGAACCATAACAGCTAGCAATCGAGAAACAGACGGGTCTTCGGTACACTGTTTTTCTTTTCTTTTTGAAAAAGAGAGAATTCGGTACACTGTTAACACGACGAAGACCACAAAGATCGTAAGCAGGTTGATTCCATTCGGCGAGCCGCAGCGGCGCCAGCCTTCCTTTGCGAAAGCGCAAAACGACAGGGTCGGTCGATCGATCGATCGTCGACGCGGCCGTATCTTGCACCCGTCACGCACCAACCAACCAACCAACACACACACACGGCGATCCAAATTCGTGTCAAACACGAGACGTTGGTAATCGACCGCCTCGCGCGCAACCCGCGGAGGGTTTACAAAAAACGGACAGCGTCGACCACCTGAAGCACCACAGGTCGACAGGCAGATGCCGATCCCCCAAAGAAACTGACAAATTTTTCCTTCAGTTTCGCGTGTTCTATGGAGCTCGGCCCTTTTTACGGCGAGCAGCAGTTGGCTTTTCTTCGCAAAGCGACGGCGAGGAAAGATCCACACAACACACACACACGGGTGCAAAAAGTCGAGTCGTTTTCCCCTTGTGCCTTCGTAAATCGTAATTGGACGGCTGGATACGGCTAAGTGGAGGGGATCGGACGGCGCCGCACGGGAGATGTCATCTGTTGGTGGATTGTCGAGCTCGTGCGTGTCATGCCCAACGCGCCTGCTCATCGGATCAAATCGCTGTGACTCTGAGTGCTGCTGTTACATGACTTGGAAACGAATCGTGTCACGAGACCTCACGAGACCTAAAAAGGAATCACGACACTGTACTATTTTTTAAATTTTTCTATAATACGATTCTCTTTGATTGCAATTAGGCAAGGAAGACGCCAACGCGTGGCCTGGGCCCACCTGATTTGCCATTTTTATGTCAAATAAAGGAGCTCATCACATTTATTTATTTTATTCATAAAAGTTCCTTCGGGGACGTCCGATAAAATTTTATTCATAAAGCATTATTCTTTTTAGATGCAAACTGTTTATTAGATGGTAAAGATATATTCCTATAAAACATTACTTGTCAATAATTTTCATTGCCGGCCTTTTTTTGGAAAAGTCTATCCCTCAACCGGAAGATCAAGCGGGGGACATCGGCCACCTCCTTCGATCGACACGTGGTGTGGAGTGAGGGACAACCGACAGATCCATAGGTCGGAGGTTTGACGGTCACCGCCGGCAGGCGGCGCCAACGGCCGTCCACTATACTCGCCCCCGACGTCGGCCGGCCATCCGGCCGCCTCTAGCCGCATCATGAATGTTGCAAACATTTCTGCAACCTGACATTTGTTGCAAAAGTTCCTGAAACATGATCTTTGTTGTAAAAAATTCTTTCACAAAAGTACCTATGTTACAGAAAGACAAAGAGAAAAAAAATCTGCAACAAAGCAAATTATTTCTAGAACTCGACCGTTATTTCAGGAATTAACGGATCCAAAGTTCTATTTTTTACAACCAAACGAATGTTTCTGCAACTTGACCGTCGTTTCAAGAATTATGAGGTACCCGACCGAAGTGGATCGGACGGTTGCGCGTAGATCGAACGGCCCTCCAAGCGACGGTTGTTTACTAAACATCCGTCGGTGAATGCGTATCAGCCTAATTTTTTTGCGGGGGCACCGCCGACCAAGTTTGCATATGTGTGAAAAAGGAGAGAAGAAAAGCATTACTATTTGATGCTGGGACCCTTACCATAACAATGATAAATACGATGGTGTTTTCAACCGCAATTCAACCCAGACAAAGTAACTTGGTTTGGAGTCGCCACCTAGATGAAAAGAAAAATGGTTTCAAAAAGTTTTTATCCCTCATGAGTTCCAAAAATTTCAATGGGATTAAGCTAATCTTGTCGACTCTATACATAAGCATGCGTGAGCGGAGCAACATGGATCTTTTCTGAATTATTATTTTTTGCGGGAAATCTTTTCTGAATTTTTTAAACCACGTAGAAACTTGTTGATAACCCTTGACGTAGCATCTATGAACACAATGGTGGCTCCAAAAATGTTAAACAAATGTTCCATTACTTGGAAACACGGGGGCGGGGCAGGGACGAAAACTCCAGCAAGACATCGAAATAAGTGTTTTTAAAGATCTCTCGAATACGGTAGCAACTGTTACAAAAAGTTAAATACACTGGTCAGCTGACGTATAATAGACAATTGTTTTCGGTCCTATCTTTTGCTGCTGCTAGCTAGTTTCAAAAACTTAAACGCACTGGTTAAAGATGTATTGAAGACGGTAATGATGGCTACAAAAAAACTTAAACACACCGGTTAATTGCACTAAAATCATGGTATCCTTTTTTGAATGGGAGGAGAATACCGTACTCTCTCTTTCTCTATCTCTGTGTGTTCACCTTTATAAGATGTATAGGCAATCCAAACAGCGCCCGAAACAGTTCAATGTCAAGTGTCCAAAACTTGTTTATAAAAAAGAAAAGAAAAGGAGGAATGGAATATGACGGCAGAGGAAAGGCTTGGACATGGAACTACGTGTGGGAACCAGAGTTCCCCTCGTCGGGTGGCAGTTTCGCCGAATCTCCCGTACGAGGGGTCCCGGCCGGACGGCACTTCCCTCGTGCCAAAAGCTCCTCCACTGCCTGCCAAGCGTTGTGCTCTTCGCAGTCCGTTAACTGCGCCTTTTCTTCTTCTTTTCTGCGGAAAACCGCACTTTCTTGCAAGGCTAGCATTAGCAATAGATCACCGTTGGTCGGCAATTGGTTAAAGCACCTGGCAATGAGTTCATGACATGTGAGCTCAGCACGACTCCATCCGAGGCAAGTCTACAGTGTGTGTGCGCAGGTGGATCTATGGACCACACAGGCCCTGCCAAAGACAAGAAGAGGTGGGCTCTGGAGCAGGCCACAACCCATCGAACGGACACTGTAGCGGCTCAATCCTATTTTTTCTTCTTTCGGTTGGAACTGACTCTAAGGCCCTCTTTGTTTACAGGGACTAGACTAAAAAATTCTTTTTAATCCCTATGTAACCAAACAGAAAGCACCTTTTTTAAAAAAACTGGAAAAAGACTAGACTCTTTCCTTTAGTCCCTGTAACTAAAGAAAAGTCTAGTTCCTTGAAACGAAACCAAACACCCCTGAGCCGTGACACTGTGTACCCATGACTGAGAGCTCTCCTTTCCCTCCGTTTCGAAAAGAAAGAAAAAATGACTGAGAGCTCTTGTGATCATTATCGCGACAACAACAGAACGGATGCCTTTTCTTTTTGGGGTCGTTGGATTGGCCGAAGAACGGACGGTCCAGATGGCAAATCAGCGAGGCACGGACGCGTTTTTTTGTCTGTGTCTTTTGCGTGAGCGTGTACATACGCGTGCTACCCTGCTCTCCAAGTTCGGCCGGTTTCATTCCAAAAAAAAAAAAAAACGAGTTTCTTGGATACGAAGAAACGGCGCTATCAGGGAATCGCTCGGCCCATCAGCTGGCCCACGCGCAAAATGTTATTGATCAAATCCATCCAAAGGGAAGGAAGGAAGGAAGGAAGGGATCACGGCTCCTTGGTGGCTCGGCGAATCACATGCGACGCCCGATTGACATGCGGAATTGCTAACGCCACCCTTTCCGGCGACCTCTGTACAGCAAGGGCATCTCGCTGATACAAAGTCCACCTACGGTTTTTTCTTCTTCAAAATGGCGCAACAATAAATATAACAATGGAAAAAAAAAATCATAGACTGTTTTGTTGAATTTTACAGTTGAGTACAACGGCATAAATTGCCGTATCGCGAAGCAAAAAAAATCCAGATAGAGACCATAATGGATGTTTATTTATTTATTCGTCGAAATAGGTTTTGAGCTATTCGACTATCAATTTTTTTACTCAACCTCCCTAGGCGCTTTTGCGTTCTAGATTCTTCCGTGTTGCTTCTGTGGCACCATCGTGATGAACGTTGGTCTCGACGGTTGTTCCATAATAAATACTTCAATATGTTTGAGGTTTTACTTTGAAAAGGCCAACTTCAACCTGAAATTACCATTATAAATATGTGATTTGGTGGTCGTCATGGCACGTGTGTCGTTCAATTTGTTGTGTCACGCTAAAAGCCAAAAATGAATCGTGTCGAGTCAGGGGTGGTCTTAGTTTCTTTATTTCCATCGTTTTCTCAGAAAAACAAAAACTTCTTGTACAACCCTCAAGTAACCGGTGAAATTGTTATTTTGTGGTGATACGAATAAATTTGGCACTTTTTCCTCTTTCTAGCATTGACAAAAGGAACAACCTATACTGCAACTTTCAGGGAATCAACCAAATATATTGCAAAGACGGAGTTTAATATATTTTTACGCTTGTTGATTCATTTGGCTTGTCCTCGTGGTGCCACCGTGATAAACTTAGTCTCGATAGCTCTTATACAAATGCTTAAATACACCTGAGGTTTTTTGCTTTGAAAAAGGACAACTTCAACTTGAAATTACCAATATAAATATGTGATTTGGTGATCGTCATGGCACACGTGTCGTTTACTTTGCTTTATCACGCTAAAAGCCAAACGAATCGTGTCGAGTTAGGGGTGGTCTTAGTTTCTTTATTTCCTTCATTTTCTTAGATTAAAAAAGCCCTCTTATGCAACCCTCAAGAAATCGACAAAACTTTTTTATTTTGTGGTGATACGACTAGATTTTGCACTGTTTCACTTTCTATCATAGACAATTAGGAACAGCATACCCCAACAACTTTCACACAATCAACCAAGTATATAACAAAAGTCAGACTGAGTTTAATATATTTTGCACAAGAGAAAAATATAAACAATAAATCAAACGATTATTCCCCTTGCTCTGGGAACACCAGTTGGATTAAACTTGGTATATTTACAGAGAAACATAGTTGAAGGAACAATCTGATAAATTAATCCACTTATAGTAGCACATAGGGTGTATTTTTATGAAAGATTGTTTAGCGAAAAAAAAAACATGTTTGAATGTACCGGTTAAGTCGTACCCGAACACGCGGCGCGCGGCTGCTGGCGACTCAAAACAGGGGAGCTCCACCGCCGTGTGTACGTAGCAAGATGCTGATCCTAGGAGGACCCTCATCGTCGTCGGCGACGGGGCCCGGCCGGAGTCACCTCATCCATGAATGAAAGCTGACCGCCGCTCCCATGGTGGCCGCGGCCCCCGCTTTATTTATAGCTGACCCCTCTTCGCTTTATTCTCGCCTCCACTCGATCCAACATTTACAGACCACCTCCACCGCTCCTCCTCCTCCTCCTCGCTCTCGCCGCAACAGAGCAGAGCAGAGAGCACTCACTCACTGTCGACTATCCTCGCCCCTACTCCAGTCCGAGGTCAGCAATCGATCCCCAACCCCAAGCTCAATCACTCTCAGAAATCAGTCTAGCTAGAACGCAAGATCTCATCTCCTGCGTGTGTGTGCGTGTGTGTGTGTTTTCTTGGCACCACTTCGTGGATGGATTCGTGCTGGATCTTTCCCGATCCATTGATCCTGAGCATACATAGAACAGGGCTTGAGATCTACTAGTTCGGACTGTAGGGTTTATCGAGATATCTGAACGAGGGTTGTTGATCTTGTCTCGCTTGGATTGTTGCAGGACACAACGTGAGTAGGCGCGGTGGTGCTCTGCTTCTGCTTCTGCTTCTGCTTGATTGATTGATTGATTGTTGATATCCATTCCCATTCCATATGCGCTGTGCATGTCCCCGGTTTTCGTGGCCGCTAATCCATCCGATTTTTGTGTTCCCCGGCCAAAATTAAACTCATTTCGTCCACAACAGGATCTTTGTCTTTCCTTTTCTGCTAATTGATCCTACCTTTTCGGTTCCTGGATTTAAAGCTCTTCTTTTGTTGCTCCAATTTTTTGCAGGATTCCTCAACTTACTTGGGCATGGACAGATTGTTTTCGCTGCCGCAGATCGATTCCAGCAGCACATCCATTAACGTCGTCTGACTGACTTGGGGATTAGTAACTGTTTTCGCCTGCTGTTCTTTCCCCTCCCTTGCCTGCGACAGGTTCTTGATCATCTCAGTGCAGAGTTTGCTAGCGTTTTGCCGAGGTTTGGAGAGACCAATATCAGTCGTGGGACGGTAGGATTCTGTGTTGGCTAGCGAAGATGGTGCTTGCGCACACGTCCAAGGTGGTGCTGGGATGCGTGGCGTTCGGCATCTTCTGGGTGCTGGCGGTGTTCCCCAGCGTGCCCTTCATGCCGGTTGGCCGCACCGCCGGCTCCCTGCTGGGCGCCATGCTCATGGTGCTGTTCCGCGTCATCTCCCCGGAGGACGCGTACGCGGCCATCGACCTCCCCATCATCGGCCTCCTCTTCGGCACCATGGTCGTGTCCATCTTCCTGGAGCGCGCCGACATGTTCAAGTACCTCGGCAACCTGCTCCAGTGGAAGAGCCGCGGCCCCAAGGACCTGCTCTTCCGCGTCTGCATCGTCTCCGCCATCGCCTCCGCGCTCTTCACCAACGACACCTGCTGCGTCGTCCTCACCGAGTTCATCCTCAAGGTGGCCCGCCAGAACAACCTGCCCCCGCAGCCCTTTCTTCTGGCGCTCGCCACCAGCTCCAACATCGGCTCCGCCGCCACGCCCATCGGCAACCCGCAGAACCTCGTCATCGCCGTCGAGAGCGGCATCTCCTTCGGACAGTTCCTTCTTGGCGTCTTCCCGGCCATGATCGTCGGCGTGCTCACCAACGCCGCCATCCTCCTCTGCTACTTCTGGAGGTACCTCGCCGTCGAGCCGACCGACCAGCTGGAGCGCGGCGGCGGCGGCGTCTCCACGCGGGGGGCCGAGCTGCAGGTCGGCGACGACGAGGTCCAGTCGCACCGGTTCACGCCCGCCAGGATGTCGCACGTCTCCTCGCTCAACCCGGACGACTTCGACTGCGTCAGCGAGCCCATCATCAGGAGCGCCAGCGTCAACGGTGGCGACAACCTGCGGAGCAGGAGCGTCAACTCCAACGCCGCCGACGCCGACATGCAGTTCTCCATCAGGTCCCTCCGCTCCTCCAGCATGTCGCACGAGATGGTGGAGGTCTCCACGGTCCCCGTCCTCCTCGACGGCTCCGCCTCCTCCAGGAAGTTCACCAGGACGGCCAGCCAGCAGAGGAGCGTCATCATCGAGGACGCGCCGCCGTCTTCGCCCACAGACGACGACGACGCAGCCAACGGCGACAAGGACAAGGGGGAGCTGCCCGAGGTCGCGGAGAAGAGGTGGAAGGTGCTGGTGTGGAAGACGGCCGTGTACCTCATCACCCTCGGCATGCTCATCGCCCTCCTCATGGGGCTCAACATGTCCTGGACCGCCATCACCGCCGCTCTGGTGCTCCTCGCGCTCGATTTCACTGACGCCCAGGCCTGCCTCGAGAAGGTGTGGCTGTTTTTCCTCATTTTCTTTCTACACAACCATTTTTGCATGAATGAAGAATGATCAAATCACTTTTGCTTGCATGCATGCATCACTTGGCATTGGCAGGTGTCCTACTCGCTGCTCATCTTCTTCTGCGGGATGTTCATCACCGTCGACGGCTTCAACAAGACCGGCATACCCAACACCATGTGGGAGCTGGTCGAGCCCTACTCGCGGATCGACAGCGCCAGAGGCGTCGCGCTCCTCGGCCTCGTCATCCTCATCCTCTCCAACGTCGCATCAAATGTTCCAACAGGTAATTAACGATACCTCTGAACTTTGGTTCGCTCTCTTGGCAATTGCAAACTGCGGTGCTCTAAAGAACGGCATTTCTGAACTTTGGTGTTTTAGTTCTGCTGCTCGGCACAAGGGTGGCCGCGTCGGCTGCGGCGATATCGCCGGCGTCGGAGAGGAAGGCCTGGCTGATTCTGGCCTATGTGAGCACGGTGGCAGGGAACCTGACGCTGCTCGGGTCGGCGGCGAACCTGATCGTGTGCGAGCAGGCGAGGCGGGCGCAGTTCTTCGGCTACAACCTCTCCTTCTGGAGCCACCTCCGGTTCGGGGTGCCGTCCACCATCGTCGTCACCGCCATCGGCCTCCTCATCGTCAGCAGCTACTGAACCAAGCAAGAAACTGAACATAGTAGTACTACTGTGCGAGGAGCGTAACGAAATCCTTTCTTCAATAATGGAGACTACTCATGTAAAATCGCTAGGCTTGTCTTGTAACCCGTTTATGTTTTGTGTATCAGTAATCAGTGTTGTTTCAGCTGTTGTCGCTAAAGCAGACGGCCGGTACGGGTGTCAGACCAAGTAGCCTGCATTTTCAGATTTCTGAACTTGGAGTTGCAGATAGGTTCCTGTTGAAGTTGAACTAAGAAATTATATTGTAATCTGATTTCATTTTTGGTGTTTCAGATTGAGTCAACGTGGCCCGTAATCGTGCCATACTTGCATTGCTTTTTTATAACAGCGTAATCTTGCGTGGTTTGTTCACTACACGTATAAAAAATGATGAAAATACAAACATGTGTTGGTCTAGCAAAACCTCCCAACAGAAGTCTGCTACTGCTGTGTAAGATAATAGTGCTGGTAGTACTGAAGTGGAAAACAGATAGATCAGGTGGATTCTGCTGCTAGTTCTGTGGACCCTAAATTCATTGGTGCCATCTGCTACAATTGTGGCTTATCTGGCCACTTTGTTGGCATGAGCTAAATTCCCAAAGTCTGCTTCGTTCGCAAAACCCCTAGCCACCATATGGATGTTTACCCATCATGGTATAAACCAATACCCACTATTCAGTACTGGAGTTGTGCTTGTTGAGTAAATAGGCAATTTTTCGAGTGTATTAATCCACGAGCTAATAACTAGCATGGCATTGACTAGACTAATGACGTACTGATCATGAACTAGCCTAGCACATACTACGCATATAGTTGGTACATCTATGCATGCAAGTAGTACTGCTAAGATAAATACGAACATGAGAATAAACGAGTCATACCCTCCAATAGGCCAGTTGGCCGTAGCAGCAGCGTTGGCGTTGGACGCGGCCGCAGCACCAGCAGCATCCTCTGCCCTCTTCTTCTCAGCTTCAAGGGCGAGACGATCGGCCTCGGATGGTGAAGACATGGCGATCACAAGGACGACGCGGATGTAGACGAAGCAGACGGACAAAGACGAGTAGTCGCGTGATCGCTCCCCAAAAACCTAATCGCCCCTCTCCCGTACAGGAACCGGAGAGGCAGGGTTTCGGAGGCCTGCTCTCCCGTCGACCGTGTACGCGGTAAACGGGACGGAGTCGCCGGCGGCAGCGGCAGCAAAAGGAACGAACGCGTGAGGCAAATGTGATCTGATTCTCGTGACGGCTAGGGTAGGCATTAGCTAGCTTATAAAGGCGGATGGGCGGAGAGACGTGGGCCGAACCCACGTCCGAGTCGGTAACAGCCCACGATCCAACGTCTCGGATCGTGCCGTGACCGTTACGTATTCTCCGTTCCTTACCGACAAAAATAAGCGCGTAGGTATGAGCTCGGCTCGGCTCATTCCCGCGACGCGTCGCGACGAGGCGTGGCCCGGCGGGCGGCGGAAAGGAGTGCGCGAGGGCACCTTCTCTTCTCACTCTCCAATAGTATGTGGAAGAGAGACCCTTATAAAGGGGTCCAACTTCTCCTCCACTAGCGGGGTGGGATTAAACTTCCCACCACCTTGTCATGCCACCACCTACATGGGCCCTTGGAGATTTTTCTGAAATTCTCTTATGGGCCTAAGGCCCATCACTAATTTCAACAATCCCCCACCAGATCTCAAGGGCACATCGTGTTCCCTCGTTCCAATCACTGTTTTAATATACCAGCATTTCAGTGAAGACCTGTTAAGGTTGAGCTTCACCTAGAGCAAGTAGCTACACCCCTGTACAACTGAACAATGGACTATGCCTTGAATTGTCAGTTTGGCGTAAAGGAGCTTCACCACAAGTCTTACTAGTACTAGGCTGCCGAAGGTGACCCCTCGGGTAGTACTCGAATGGTGGTCAGTTTAGCCACGGGTGAATAATTATCAAAGAAATCTTCTTCTTCTTTCTGGGCATAGCCCTTGGCCACAAGCCTAGCCTTGTACTTTTCAATCGTACCATCGGGCCTAAGCTTCTTTTTGAACACCCACTTGCATCCCATTGGTTCGCAACCATAGGGACGATCAGTGATTTCCCATGTCCCGTTAGCCATGATGGAATCCATCTCGCTACGGACCGCATCATTCCAGTAATCAGCATCTGGAGAAGCATACGCCTCTGAAATAGAAGTGGGATTATCATCCACGAGGTATACGAAGAAATCATCACCAAAGGTCTTTGGAGTCCTTTGTCTCTTGCCCTACCAAGGGTTTCCTCGTCATCCTCCTCGGGATTATCACCATGTGTTTGTTCATAATATTCCATAGGAATGGAAGGCTCAGGAGTTATCTTAGATTCCTTTCTAGAAGTGCTTTGCATATCTCTCATGGGAAATATATCCTCAAAGAATGTAGCATCCCTTGACTCCATTATTGTACCGACCTTCACGTCAGGTACCTCAGATTTCACTACTAGAAATCTATAGACTACGCTATTCTTAGCGTATCCCAAATAACGCAGTCCAGAGTCTTTGGTCCAAGCTTACACTCTTGGGGATCGATACATTGACTTTCGCCAAGCAGCCCCAAGTACGTAAGTACAAGAGCCTCGTCCTTCTCTTCGACGACTCCTCATAAGGAGTGACTTCATTATCTTTTGTAGGAACCTTATTCAGGACATGACACGCAATCAATATAGCCTCCCCCCACCATGCCTTGGATAAACCCGATGTATCTAACATGGCGTTAACCAAATCAGTTAGAGTACGGTTTTTCCGCTCGGCAACCCCGTTTGACTCGGGTGAATAGGGAGGCGTCCTCCCATGAATAATGTCGTGTTCCGCACAAAAAGAATCAAACTCGTTTGAGAAGTACTCTCCACCACGGTCAGACCAGACTCGTTTAATTTTCTTGTGAAGTTGATTCTCAACTTCTGCCTTATAGATTTTAAAGTAGTGTAGAGCCTCATCTTTAGTATTTAACATATACACATAGCAATATTTAGTGGAATCATCTATCAATGTCATGAAATATTTCTTTCCACCTTTAGTCAACACACCATTCATTTCACAAAGATCAGAATGTATGAGTTCTAATGGTGCCAAGTGTCTCTCCTCTACAGCCTTGTGAGGCTTGCGAGGTTGCTTTGCTTGCACACACGAATGGCACTTAGAACCTTTGGCTAAAGTGAATGTCGGGATTAAATTCAGTTTTGCTAGCCGCGACATAACAACAAAACTTATGTGACAAAGACGTGAATGCCAAACTTCAGATTCATTAACACTCGAATGAATATTGTTCACGACTTTATTACAAAAATCTGCAAGAGAAAGGCGGAACAGACCTCCGCATTCATAACCTTTTCCAACGAAAAGTCCATATTTCATAACAACTACTTTATTAGACTCGAATACCAACTTAAACCCTTCTCTACACAGAAGGGAACCACTAACGAGGTTCTTCTTGATGGGGGGGACATGCTGCACGTTCTTCAGCTGCACGATCCTTCCCGAAGCAAACTTCAGATCGACCGTGCCAACACCAAGAACAGAAGCACTCGCGCCATTCCCCATCAATACGGACCCGTGACCGGTGGCCTGATAAGAAGAGAACAATGATAAGTCAGCACACACATGAATATTTGCACCCCTGTCCACCCACCAAACGGTGGACTGACAAACTGAAAATACAGTAAGTAAATTACCGTACCCAGATGCACCACTTTCATTGTTTCCCACAATCATATTGGCAGACTTGGAGTCCTGCCCCGGCTTCTTGTACTTGTTTGGGCATTTGTTCGCCCAATGTTCCTCTGAACCACAAGTATAGCAGCCATCTCCCTTCTTATTCTTCTTGAAGGGCTTCTTTCCCTTCTTCTTGAAGTCGGTATTCTGTTGGACATAATTCTTTCCCTTGGGCTTGTGGGAATTGAAGTTCCTCTGATGTACCATATTGGCAGCAGAAGAGCTTTCCACCGCTTTTCCATTGGAGTCCTTTGCTCTCGAGTTCTGCTCAACACTCAGATGGCCGATGATGTCCTCTACTGAGAACTCACGCCTCTGATGTTTCAGAGTAGTAGCAAAGTTCCTCCAGGAATTAGGGAGCTTAGCAATTATACAGCCCGCGACAAACTTGCCCGGCAAATTGCACTTAAGAACCTCAAGTTCTTTAGCTATGCATATTATCTCATGAGCCTGTTTCCAATACAGAACGGTTGTCAACCATCTTGTAATCGTGGAACTGCTCCATAACATACATCTCACTCCCAGCATCGGTGGCCCCAAATTTAGATTCGAGCGCCTCCCACAAGTCTTTGGCAACATGCATATGTAAGTATGCGTCAACCAGCTTATCTCTGATCACGCTTATGACTGCTCCAAGGAATAGGACGGTGGCCTCCGCGAACATCTTCTCCTGTTCAGGAGAGATCGTTCCCGTTGGAGTGACACCGGCTACCCAGAACACGTTCATAGCCGTGAGCCATAAGCTGGTTCTCGTTTGCCAACGCTTGAAATAAGTACCGGTAAACTTGTCCGGTTTTAGTGCAGCAGCAAAACCATTACTCGAAAAATTCCTATACTTATTAGGTTTTTGGATTGTTGAGTAAATATGCAATTTTCCGAGTGTATTAATCCACGAGATAATAACTAGCATGGCATTGACTAGACTAATGACGTACTGATCTTGAACTAACCTAGCACATACTACGCATATAGTTGATACATCTATGCATGCAAGTAGTACTGCTAGGATAAATACGAACATGACGGTAAACGAGTCATACCCTCCAATAGGCCAGTTGGCCGTAGCAGCAGCGTTGGCGTTGGACGCGGCCGTAGAAGCAGTAGCAACATCCTCTGCCCTCTTCTTCTCAGCTTCAAGGGCGAGACGATCGGCCTCGGATGGTGAAGACATGGTGATGACGAGGACGACGCGGATGTAGACGAAGCAGACGAACGGAGGCGAGCAGTCGCGTAATCGCTCCCCAAAAACCTAATCGCCCCTCTCCCGTACAGGAACCGGAGAGGCGGGGTTTCAGAGGCCTGCTCTCCCGTAGACCATGTACGCGGTAAACGGGACGGAGTCGCCGGCGGCAGCGGCAGCAAAAGGAACGAACGCGTGAGGCGGATGTGATCTGATTCTCGTGACGGCTAGGGTAGGCGTTAGCCAGCTTATAAAGGCGGCTGGGCGGAGAGACGTGGGCCGAACCCACGTCCGAGTCGGTAACAGCCCACGATCCGACGTCTCGGATCGTGCCGTGACTGTTACGTATTCTCCGTTCCTGACCGACAAAAATAAGCGTGTAGGTATGAGCTCGGCTCGGCTCATTCCCGCAACCCGCGTCGCGTCTCATTGCATCGTGACGAGGCGTGGCGTGGCGAGGCGGGCGGCGGAGGAGGAGTGCACGAGGGCACCTTCTCTTCTCACTCTCCAATAGCATGTGGAAGCGAGACCCTTATAAAGGGGTCCAACTTCTCCTCCACTAGCGGGGTGGGACTAAACTTCCCACCACCTTGTCATGCCACCACCTACATGGGCCCTTGGAGATTTTTCTGAAATTCTCTTATGGGCCTAAGGCCCATCACTAATTTCAACAATCCCCCACCAGATCTCAAGGGCACATCGTGTTCCCTCGTTCCAATCACTGTTTTAATATACCAGCATTTCAGTGAAGACCTGTTAAGGTTGAGCTTCACCTAGAGCAAGTAGCTACACCCCTTTACAACTGAACAATGGACTATGCCTTGAATTGTCAGTTTGGCGTAAAGGAGCTTCACCACAAGTCTTACTAGTACTAGGTTGCCGAAGGTGACCCCTCGGGTGGAGCATATTAGTCACACTCCTGGCCTATTCATGAGTTTACTAGAGATCACCCAAATCTCATAGACTGTGACCAGCAGTCAAGCTCATATAGGTGTGTTCCTCCAAAGATCGCTCTGTAGGACAACATCTTGCTTACACATAAGCTTTAGAACACATTAAGACAGTAGTCATCCTATCATACAGTAGCCGAGAGCATTGCATCTCCAACGGAGTGGGTTAGTAAAGTTACTCTCCTCAGTTCACCACTGGCTTGTTTTCCCAGGTCCTACTTCACAGGATCTCCATTCATATAGGTTGGGTTACTACCATGGCAACTCATGTGGGTCTCATACCCATCTCCCTCGATGCACTATCTATCACAACACGTGATAGCCCTTTAGTAAAGGGATCTGCCATATTCTTAGCCGTTTGGATGTAATCCAACGCTATCACTCCGGAGTTTCTCAAACGTCTGACAGACTTCAATCTCATTCTTATATGTTTGTTGGACTTCATATTGTCCTTTGAACTTTTCACTTTGACAATAACCGTTTGGTTATCGCAGTTCATAAGGATAGCCGGAACCGACTTCTCAACCACAGGTAAGTCCATCAAAAGATCTCGAAGAAATTCTGCTTTGACACCAGATGTGTCTAATGCTGTTAATTCTGCTTCCATTGTCGATCTCGTTAAGATCGTTTGCTTGCAAGACTTCCAGGAAACAGCACCACCCCCAAGAGTAAATATATACCCAGTAGTGGCCTTCATCTCATCTGCATCAGAGATCCAATTCGCATCACTATATCCTTCAAGTACCGATGGGTATCCCGTATAGTGAAGTCCGTGGTTGACAGTACCTTTCAGGTAGCGCATAATTCTTTCAACAGCACGCCAATGAACATCGCCCGGGTTTGCAACAAACCGGCTAAGTTTGCTCAAATCAAACGCGATGTCAGGCCTCGTTGCGCTAGCTAGGTACATAAGCGAACCGATGATTTGAGAGAATCTCAATTGACTTATAGTTGTGCCTTTAAACTTTCGAATAAGCACACTAGGATCATATGGTGTTTGAGAAATTTTGCAGTCTGAATATCCAAAGCGACTCAAAATCTTCTCAACATAGTGGGATTGCAGAAGTGTAATCCCACCCTCATCATCTCTCAAAAGCTTGATGTTCAAGATAACATCAGCCACCCCAAGGTCCTTCATCTCAAAGTTTTGAGACAGAAAAGACTTAACCTCCTCAATTACTTTGAGGTTGGTTCCAAATATCAGTATGTCATCAACATACAAGCACAATATAACTCGTTCGCCCCCACCATGGCGATAGTATACACATTTGTCAGCTTCATTAACAACGAAGCCAACAGATGTCAGAGATGTATTAAACTTCTCATGCCATTGCTTAGGTCCTTGTCTCAGACCATATAAAGATTTCAGCAACTTACACACCTTTCCTTCCTGACCTTCTATCACAAAGCCATCTGGCTGTTGCATATAGATTTCCTCATTTAGCTCTCCATTCAGGAAAGCCGTCTTAACATCCATTTGATGAACAAGAAGACCATGAGAGGCTGCCAATGAGAGTAGTACTCGAATGGTGGTCAGTCTAGCCACAGGTGAATAAGTATCAAAGAAATCTTCTTCTTTCTGGGCATAGCCCTTGGCCACAAGCCTAGCCTTGTACTTTTCAATCGTACCATCGGGCCTAAGCTTCTTTTTGAACACCCACTTGCATCCCAATGGTTTGCAACCATAGGGACGATCAGTGATTTCCCATGTCCCGTTAGCCATGATGGAATCCATCTCGCTATGGACCGCAGCTTTCCAGTAATCAGCATCTGGAGAAGCATACGCCTCTGAAATAGAAGTGGGATTATCATCCACAAGGTATACGAAGAAATCATCACCGAACGTCTTTGCAGTCCTTTGTCTCTTGCCCCTACCAAGGGTTTCCTCGTCATCCTCCTCGGGATTATCATCATGTGTTTGTTCATAATATTCCATAGGAATGGCAGGCTCGGGAGTTATCTCAGATTCCTGTCTAGAAGTGCTTTGCATATCTCTCATGGGAAATATATCCTCAAGAATGTAGCATCCCTCCACTCCATTATTGTACCGACCTTCACGTCAGGTACCTCAGATTTCACTACTAAAAATCTATAGCCTACGCTATTCTTAGCGTATCCCAAATTAACGCAGTCCACAGTCTTTGGTCCAAGCTTACGCTTCTTGGGGATCGGTACATTGACTTTCGCCAAGCAGCCCCAAGTACGTAAGTACGAGAGCGTCGTCCTTCTCTTCGACCACTCCTCATAAGGAGTGACTTCATTATATTTTGTAGGAACCTTATTCAGGACATGACACACAATCAATATAGCCTCCCCCCACCATGCCTTGGATAAACCCGATGTATCTAACATGGCGTTGACCAAATCAGTTAGAGTACGGTTTTTCCGCTCGGCAACCCCGTTTGACTGGGGTGAATAGGGAGGCGTCCTCTCATGAATAATGCCGTGTTCCGCACAAAAAGAATCAAACTCGTTTGAGAAGTACTCTCCACCACGGTCAGACCGGACTCGTTTAATTTTCTTGTCAAGTTGATTCTCAACTTCTGCCTTATAGATTTTAAAGTAGTGTAGAGCCTCATCTTTAGTATTTAACAGATACACAAAGCAATATCTAGTGGAATCATCTATCAATGTCATGAAATATTTCTTTCCACCTTTAGTCAACACACCATTCATATCACAAAGATCATAATGTAGGAGTTCTAATGGTGCCAAGTGTCTCTCCTCTGCAGCCTTGTGAGGCTTGCAAGGTTGCTTTGCTTGCACACACGAATGTCACTTAGAACCTTTGGCTAAAGTGAACGTCGGGATTAAATTCAGTTTTGCTAGCCGCGACATAACACCGAAACTTATGTGACAAAGACGTGAATGCCAAACTTCAAATCATTAACACTCAAATGAATATTGTTCACGACTTTATTACAAAAATCTGCAAGAGAAAGGCGGAACAGACCTCCGCATTCATAAACTTTTCCAACGAAAAGTCCATATTTCGTAACAACTACTTTATTAGACTCGAATACCAACTTAAACCCTTCTCTACACAGAAGGGAACCAATAACGAGGTTCTTCTTGATGGCGGGGACATGCTACACGTTCTTCAGCTCCACGATCCTTCCCGAAGTAAACTTCAGATCGATCGTGCCAACACCAAGAACAAAAGCACTCGCGCCATTCCCCATCAATACGGACCCGCGACCGGTGGCCTGATAAGAAGAGAACAATGATAAGTCAGCACACACATGAATATTTGCACCTGTGTCCACCCACCAATCGGTGGACTGACAAACTGAAAATACAGTAAGTAAATTACCGTACCTAGATGCACCACTTTCATTGTTGCCCACAATCATATTGGCAGACTTGGAGTCCCGCGCCGGCTTCTTGTACTTGTTTGGTCATTTGTTCGCCCAATGTTCCTCTGAACCACAAGTATAGTAGCCATCTCCCTTCTTATTCTTCTTGAAGGGCTTCTTTCCCTTCTTCTTGAAGTCGGTATTCTGTTGGACATAATTCTTTCCCTTGGGCTTGTGGGAATTGAAGTTCCTCTGATGTACCATATTGGCAGCAGAAGAGCTTTCCACCGCTTTTCCATTGGAGTCCTTTGCTCTCGAGTTCTGCTCAACACTCAGATGGCCGATGATGTCGTCTTCTGAGAACTCACGCCTCTGATATTTCAGAGTAGTAGCAAAGTTCCTCCAGGAATTAGGGAGCTTAGCAATTATACAGCCCGCGACAAACTTGCCCGGCAAATTGCACTTAAGAACCTCAAGTTCTTTAGCTATGCATATTATCTCATGAGCCTGTTTCAATACAGAACGGTTGTCAACCATCTTGTAATCGTGGAACTGCTCCATAACATACATCTCACTCCCAGCATCGGTGGCCCCGAATTTAGATTCGAGCGCCTCCCACAGGTCTTTGGCAACATGCATATGTAAGTATGCGTCAACCAGCTTATCTCCGATCACGCTTATGACTGCTCCAAGGAATAGGACGGTGGCCTCCGCGAACATCTTCTCCTGTTTAGGAGAGATCGTTCCCGTTGGAGTGACACCGGCTACCCAGAACATGTTCATAGCCGTGAGCCATAAGCTGGTTCTCGTTTGCCAACGCTTGAAATAAGTACCGGTAAACTTGTCCGGTTTCAGTGCATCAGCAAAACCATTACTCAAAAAATTCCTACACATATTAGGTTTTTGGATTGTTGAGTAAATAGGCAATTTTCCGAGTGTATTAATCCACGAGATAATAACTAGCATGGCATTGACTAGATTAATGACGTACTGATCTTGAACTAACCTAGCACATACTACGCATATAGTTGATACATCTATGCATGCAAGTAGTACTGCTAGGATAAATACGAACATGGGGATAAACGAGTCATACCCTCCAATAGGCCAATTGGCCGTAGCAGCAGCGTTGGCGTTGGACGCGGCCGTAGCAGCAGCAGCAGCATCCTCTGCCCTCTTCTTCTCAGCTTCAAGGGCGAGACGATCGGCCTCGGATGGTGAAGACATGGCGATGACGAGGACGACACGGATGTAGATGAAGCAGACTGACGGAGGCGAGCAGTCGCGTGATCGCTCCCCAAAAACCTAATCGCCCCTCTCCCGTACAGGAACCGGAGAGGCGGGGTTGCGGAGGCCTGCTCTCCCGTCGACCGTGTACGCGGTAAACGGGACGGAGTCGCCGGCGGCAGCGGCAGCAAAAGGAACGAAAGCGTGAGGCAGATGTGATCTGATTCTCGTGACGGCTAGGGTAGGCGTTAGCTAGCTTATAAAGGCGGCTGGGCGGAGAGACGTGGGCCGAACCCACGTCCGAGTCGGTAACAGCCCACGATCCGACGTCTCGGATCGTGCCGTGACTGTTACGTATTCTCCGTTCCTGACCGACAAAAATAAGCGCGTAGGTATGAGCTCGGCTCGGCTCATTCCCGCGGCACGGCGCGGCGCGATGGGGCACCTTCTCTTCTCACTCTCTAATAGCATGTGGAAGAGAGACCCTTATAAAGGGGTCCAACTTCTCCTCCACTAGCGGGATGGGACTAAACTTCCCACTACCTTGTCATGCCACCACCTACATGGGTCCTTGGAAATTTTTCTGAAATTCTCTTATGGGCCTAAGGCCCATCACTAATTTC
Source organism: Hordeum vulgare subsp. vulgare (assembly GCF_904849725.1). Classification (NCBI taxonomy): domain Eukaryota; kingdom Viridiplantae; phylum Streptophyta; class Magnoliopsida; order Poales; family Poaceae; genus Hordeum; species Hordeum vulgare. The sequence continues at coordinate 580,758,671 of NC_058521.1, forward strand.
AACAGTGCTAACAGTGGACTAGACTACTTCCATTTTGATTGATTCTCAGCTTCTAGTGGAATTTGAGCAATTTGTTTGATTGACACTACCATGTATTAATAGTGATTTAAACGTTTTTATATTAGTTTACCGAGAGAGTATGTAGAAACATCTTAGCTTCCTTTCTACTCCAACGTTCGTGGGCATGGGCAACCTGTGCTCTAGTATTTCACCATCTGAATGATAAGTACTCCCACCGTCCCAAAATGATTCTAGTGTAAAAATGATCTTACATTTCGGGACAGAGGGAGTATATGCTAGCTACCGTTTATTTCACAAGAAAAATCATCCATGCGCCTCCAAATCAACAAAGAATCAACCTCCTGGGAATTCTGAAACTTTATTATACCAACACAACCGGTATGTTTGTTTTTCCACAACAAAAAATAAAAGGATTAGACTAGGTAGCGGCGCCGCACCAAAGGCACTCTCATGCGGCGGCTGATGTATACATCTAATTGTACTACTTGCGGCACTCCCATGGGGCGGCTGATGTACACAACTAATTGTACTACTTGCAACCTTGCCGTCCCTAATTCTTCCTCTCTTCGTCATGCATGCGTTTAATGATGTTATCAAGATTCCCTCTCGTGATCGAATTCAAAAAGTTTTATCTTTAAAATCGTTAATTCAATCGATGATCCGCTTTCATCATTGACTTTCTCGCGACGAGTTCTTCAAAACTAGATCCCATGTTGACATGTTCAGTTGATTATTATGTTTCATTCGTATTTGCCATATTTTTTGACTCACTTGTCATATTATTAATTACTTACTTGCGTGAAAAAAATAACTTAATTGTCACTTTTTAATGTTGTTTCGTACAAAGTCTTGTAACAATTTTCATTATACATGATATAAAAGCATGTCATAGGTTGTGTTTGTCAATTTAAATATGTCAATTTATCATATTTACATACAACTTTTCTAAAAAACTATTTTGTGTGTTTGTTAGTTTAACTATGTCGAGTTGTCATATTTACAAACGATGACAAAAAAGATTTCTTGTGGTCACCGGTTTTAAATATGTTGAGTTGTCATAATTTTTGCGCGTGTAATCACCTAAAAAACTTGTTTGTACTTATCATTTTGATTATGTCAAGATGTCATATTTATACACAATTTCTAAAAATATGGCGATTAAGTTATTTTTTATCAGGTAAGTAAGTACTTACTAATATGACAAGTAAGTGCAACAAATGTGGTGAGTACGAACAAAAAAAAGTTATCGAAACATATCGACATTGAATCTAGTTTTAAAGATTTCGTCGAAACAAAGTCAATAGCGAAAAAAGATCATCGATCGAATTAACGGTTTAAGAGATAAAAGTTTTAAATTTTGGTCATAGAAATAGAATCCAGCGTGAGCCCGCCGCACGGAAGCGTTTATGTGCACACACTTCTTTTTAGATTTTTAAGGACACATCGTAAAACTATACATCTTCTCTTCTGAAAAATAGAAAAGGACCAAGCAGGAAACTGAGCATGGCACTAGTACCGTGCATAGGGCATGACGAAATCCTTTTCAAAACGACAGAAAGCACTGAACGTAAAATCGATAGGCTTGTCCTGTAATCCGTTTGCGTTTTGTGTATCAGTAATCACTAATCAGTGTTGTCTCTGCTGTTGTCGCTAAAGCAGACGGCCGGTACGGGTGGCGGACCAAGGCAGCCTGTATTTTCAGATTTCTGAACTTAGAGTTGCAGATAGGTTCTTGCTGAACTAATAAATTATACAGTATATTGTAATCTCTGATATCATTTTTGGTGTTTCACAGTGAATTAAACATGGTCTGTAATCATGCCATGCGTGCTTGACGAACAATGTTGTCGTTACAGCTTACGGGCAATTTTGTACGGAATTAGGAACGAACATGTACGCCTCTAGGTTCCTTTCCGTAAGTTGCGTCTGTGGGTGCATCATTCACGTTACTTAACCTGCGAAAGAACATCGTAGTCGGGACTGGACTGGACTGGACTGGAAGAATGACGTATGACATTGGCGACGGACGCGTGGCCACCAAGGAGTGAGTGGTTTAGGGGCTGTTTGGATTGTGACTATCTTTGTCATATCTTATCATATTATTTTTGCTACACTTGCAACACTTGCCTTACTTGAGTTGCTTAAATTGTTAACCACACATTGGCTTGCCTAAAGGAATTTTGTCACACTTTTTGTATCTATGACATGTGAAGTTTAGTACTCATTAAAAAATGCTTACCTTAGGTGTGGCTAAAACCAAACACCCACCTAACTTGATCAAACCTGCCTATGGTAAGTTGTGACAAAGTGTGACAAGGTGTGGGTAGGAACGAAACAACCCCTTAGTGGTTACTGTCAAGACCGGCCTCTACTCAACACCAACAGATCGACAAGATGTTGCCCCGAGCATTCAATGTGTTCACAAGTAGAGTAGTAGTAACTGTAGATGGAGAACTGAGGCCCGGCAGGGGTCCATGGCTTGCTGATTTGGACGGCCAAGTCTTCCTCCGTTCACACGCCAACGAAGCAACACCACCACCTTTACACGCCGGTACGCCGGCGGCGTGGACTCTCCTTATCCGCCGCTTCAATGCTCGATCGATCCCCATCGAAAATCCGCCGTTGCTCGATCGTGCACATCTAGACCACAAGGCTACGCGAGATCGGTCAACCAGCAAGCGAGACCGACAGGATCAGCGGTTAGTTTGTGGTGGCCAGCCGATTGGGCTAATCAACTGGTCTCACTCGCTGTGGCTTGTTTATCACGCTCTGGGATTTGGCATTGACGAATTAGGGTCAATCTGCAACAGCCCCATTGACGCATCAGCACATGCCTGGACGAAATGGTCTCGCGAGCTTAGCTTGTGTATCATGCGTTCGTTAAGCAATACTGCTCTGAGGTTAGAAGTCAAGATGCAACAGCAGGCATTGATGAAGCTGGAGTGTGCATATGCGTCAACGCGAGCTGTTTCTCAGGGTCACGCCCTCCCTTTGAATTCCATGGCATCCATCATCAGGGCTCTTGACAAATTTGTTACTGGCTAGATATGGAATAATAACTCTATGTTTGGTCATTGGATAGTTGTACACTTAAGCGACTTCTCGCACACGTATAGTACAGTTTCTTTCAGATCACATCACCCTGAGATGAAACCGCATCGCCAGACCAGTTAAGCTCATTAGCACTCGCCTTGTTCCAAAGTAAATGTCGCTGACATAGTGCTACAATTAACGACAATTATTGTAAAGCGGAAGGAATACTTGCAGTTACAAACCAGCCCAAGTTGCACGAGCAGAGAGTATCAAAGGAAAACAATTGTAACCATATTCACACCAACATTTATCTTATTACGACTAATCCACGGTCTAGCAACTGGCTCATAGCAAATCAAACTCAGATCCCTGCACCACGCGGGCCACTGCACATACATAGTATCCACCTTGGATGCACATTACGCGTCTCCTTGGAAAAAAGATGGCACCATTTGGATGTATTATAGCAGCTACGATTCCCTTAACAAATTTGAACCAGGGGAGAGACCATAATTAGTTAGGCGATGCAGCATTGCGTCAAATAAGTGCATGCACGTAGGACGGGTCCCCTTGGGTAACCCTGCAGCATGCAGTGCAGATGTCTGAATTGCGACATCTCTGAGGGAATCGCACCTGTTTCTGAACATGTTCAGATACTGATGATGTGACTGGATGCCGGTCCATTGTGTCATTTGTACGCTAGTATATGTATGCTTCCCCGGTTTCTCTTGCCGATTAGATCGATGGCGCAGTATATATGAAGCAATATTGGGCCTGATCGCCTCAAGCACGCACGACGGGTCCCTCCTGCAGCATGCATGCATGCAGCCACCAGCTCGGTGTCTGAATTACGACATCTCAGAAACCGCACCTGTTTTTGAACAGCTTCAGATATTTCATACTGATGATGCCGATGTTAGAATTAAATGGACTTGGTCCATCTACAAAATTCTAAAATCTCAAATTAAGCCCATGAATAAAATGGCAAGTGATGGTGTGGTGGTGCTAAAGTTTAGTTTCATACCGTTAGTGGAGGAAGAATTAGACATCTTTATATAGTGAGTTCTCCCCACTACTCTAAGTGTGTGTTGAGAAGAGAAAGGAGAGAACCACACGCGCGCTCTCGCTCGCCTCGCCTTGCCTTGCAAACTAAAGATGAAGCTCTCGCATGGTGGGGGTTGCTTATAGATTTTTAGTAGTTAAATCTGAGGTTCCTGATATGCATGTAGATACTGTAATGGAATCTCGTGATGCAACATTTTTTGAGAATATGTTTCCTATGAAAGATATGCATGGCATTGCTAGATTTTCTTCTGAGTTAAATTCTAAATCTAGTACACTTGATGATTATATTGAACAAACATCCGAGGAAGTCCATGAGAAGGATAACGATGAAACTCCTGTAAGGAGCAAGAGACAAAGGGTTAAAAAATCCTTTGGTGATGATTTCATTGTATACCTTGTGGACGATACTCCCAACTCTATTGAAGAGGCATATGCGTCTCCAGATGTAGATGATTGGAAAGAAGTTGTTCATAATGAGATGGACTCAATTCTTTCTAATGGAACTTGGGAGTTAAATGAACGACCTTATGGTTGTAAACCTGTGGTTTGTAAATGGATGTTCAAAAAGAAGTTAAGGCCTGATGGTACTATTGATAAGTACAAGGCGTGACTTGTGGCCAAGGGCTACACTCAGAAAGAAGGCGAAGATAACTTTGACACCTATTCACCTATTGCTAGAATAACCACCATTCGTGTGCTACTTTTCCTGGCTGCCTCTTATGGTCTGATCATTCATCAAATGGATGTAAAGACAGCTTTCCTAAATAGAGAGTTGGAAGAGGAAATTTATATGGATCAGCCTGATGGGTTTGTGGTAAAGGGAGAAGAGAAAAAGGTGTGCAAGTTGCTAAAATCTTTGTGTGGTCTAAAACAAGCACCTAAGCAATGGCATGAGAAGTTTGAAAGAACTTTGACTCATGCGGAATTTGTCATTCATGAGGCTGATAGGTGTGTCTACTATCGCCATGATGGAGGCAATAGTGTCATATTATGTTTGTATGTGGATGACATATTGATCTTTGGTACAAACATTGTTGTGATCAATGAGGTCAAGACTTTCCTATCAAAGAGTTTTGACATGAAAGATCTGGAGAAGCCGATGTGATCCTAAACATCAAAGTAATTAAGGATGAAAGTGGGATTACTCTAACGCAATCTCACTATGTTGAGAAGGTCTTGAGCCGTTTCGGCTTTATGGATAGCAAGCCTTCTCCAACACCTTATGATCCCAGCGTGACACTTAGAAACAAGAAGAAAGAAACGAGAGAGCAATTAAGATACTCTCAAATTGTCGGTTCACTCATGTACCTAGCTAGCGCTACAAGACCAGACATCTCTTTTGTTGTGAGCAAACTGAGTAGGTTCATGTCCAACCCGGGTAATGATCATTGGCATGCACTAGAAAGGGTCTTGCACTATCTGAGAGGTACTATGAGTTATGGAATTCACTATTTAGGGTACCCCGCTGTGCTAGAAGGATATAGTGATTCAAATTGGATCTCTGATGTTGATGTACTCTACGCTACAAGTGGGTATGTATTTACTCATGGAGGTGGTGCAGTGTCATGAAGGTCTTGCAAGAAAACCATATTGACAAGGTCAACTATGGAAGCAGAACTAACTGCGTTAGACACAACCACTATAGAGGCAGAATGGTTGCGTGAACTCTTGATGGACTTGCCTATGGTTGAAAAACCTGTACCGGCCATTCTTATGAATTGTGACAACCAAACGTTTATCGCTAAAGTGAATAATTCTAAGGATAACGCAAAGTCATCAAGACATGTGAAGAGACGTTTAAAATCTGTCAGGAAGTTGAGAAACTCTGGAGTAATAACTGTTACGTATATTCAAACAGACAAAAACCTGACAGATCCTTTTACAAAGGGACTATCACGCAATGTGATAGATAGTGCATCTAGGGAGATGGGTATGAGACCCATAGACGTTACACCATAGTAGTAACCCAACCTTTGTGATCGGAGATCCCGTGAATTAGGACCTGGGAAGAACAAGCTATTGGTTAACAGAGGAGAGTAATAAGTGACCGTCTCTAAGTGAAGATGCAAAACTCTCAGAGTTGTAAGGCTTAAGTACTGTTAGGCAGGTTGGCAACATGCCTTAATGTGATTCTATTGGCTATTATAGCAAAGATGTTGTCCTACAGAACAATCTTGAAAGAACACACTTATATGAGCTCCGATTGTAAAACGTCGCAATCTAGGAGATTTGAGTAATCTCTAGTAAGCCCCCGAAGAGACCATGGAGTACATCGGTCATGGTAGGTGGGCTGGAACGCTGGTATTAGCGAACCCGGGATTGCGTAACAAGTGGTATGAGAGCCCAGGTGCCCGGAATAAATCTCGGTGGACTCACGGGTGGTCGGTCATGGTAGGTGGGATGGAACGCTAGTGTTAGCGGACCGGGGATTGCGTAACAACGTATATGCTCCAAACCGTGGGGTAGTCTACTGGCAGCGAGGTATTGGTTAAGACTTTGAGTGGAACCTGTTCACACAAAACTAGCAATTCAAGGCATAGTCCATTATCAAGTTATGGATGGATGTAGCTTAAAGTTCTAGGCAGAAGTTCAACTTAACAGTCTCTCCTGAAACACTGGTATATTAAACAAGTGGAGAGACAAGGCAAATCTTTAAATGGGTATTTGAGATCTGGTGGGGGATTGTTAGAATTAAATGGGTTTGGCCCATCTACAAAATTCTGAAATCTCAAATTGAGCCCATGAATTAAATGGCAAGTGGTGGTGTGGTGGTGCTAACGTTTAGTCCCATACCGCTAGTGAAGGGAGAGTTGGTCCTCTTTATATAGTGAGTTCTCCCCACTACTCTAAGTGTGTGTTGAGAAGAGAAAAGGAGAGAATCACACGCGCTCGCTCGCCTGGCCTGGCAGGGCGGCGCGTACATGCGACATATGCGTGAATGGTCCGCCAAATTCCGGTCCGATGCCTTGCGGGGGCGATGGTTTTGCCTCATCTCACAACTTGCGCCGCCATCGTAGTGTACCTCATCCCGAGCGCCGGTGTCCAATGGCGAACGGGAGAGCAGATCTCCGGAACCAGTCGCCTTTGCGATCCTGTACGGGAGAAGGCGAATTAGGTTTTTGGGAAGCGCTTTGCGCGACTGCTCGCTGCTTCCACAACGGGTCGTCTATCAAGCAAGTCGGACGGTGCTGCGTACCGCCGCCTCAAGCGTCGTCTACTTCGTCCCGTCATCGCCAACGTCATCGTCAACAAAGTTGCTGCACCGAACACATCTGCTTCCTCTACAAACGTTTGATACGTGCGTCGTGTTCCCGTTAGCCTGAACATGTTAGATGCGTACATGTTTTGCTATACGGTCTTGCTGCTATTCATGTTGTCTGCTACATCTAGTATGATAGAGTTTCACATGTTAGTAGCTGGTATCGTCATGCTTTATATTCTAAAATTAATCATGAAAATTGTGACTAATTATTCAACAGCCGAAACGTCTGATCGGCTGTCGATTGTGTCATCCGGACGCTGGTAAATGTATGCTTCTTGCCTTCTTCGGTTTCTCTTGCTGATTAGACAATATATGCACAGATCGAAGGCACAATACATACTGTGCGTGCATGGGGATTGAATTAGGAAAAGTATATGACATTGCTTGAACGCGAAGACTACTGTGCGTGGAAACCTTAACTAGGTAGTAAGAGATGGATGACGAAGAGTGGATACAGATTATATGGTGCCCATGAAATGCCGTTCAGTGGCCAGGATTCCAGGTTTCCTAAGTACACGTCATCTGTCCATCTCCATCGCCATTAATAAACGTTGTTTTTCTTCTTGATTTCACGGGCATTAACTGCGGTCAAGTGGCAATGTTGCCAAGATCCTAAGCAAAACTTACTTTTTTTTCTCCCGCAGGAGTAGCACTGATCCTAGGGTGAAAAGAACAGCACGGAGCGGGACTGATTCGCGAGAAGATAGATAAGGTTTCAGCGGTACAGACCACTTTAATCCTTCGGTTTTGATGCACGAAATTGGTACGTCGGTATGATTAATCGGAGGAACCACTCTGAAGATTAGGCGAATGATTGTGCTTGGAGCCAAAGCCAAAATAGCTGATCCCATGCAGCGTCGGGACCAGCAATGGGAGGCCGCGTCGTGGCCTCCAGGATCGCCCGGCGAGATCTTCCGCCGCCGCAAGGCTCCACCGGTGCAGACAACGGCGGGCGTAAAGCTTTCCACGTACGAAAAGCCACGGCCCCTCATTCCTGTGTCTGCTAAAAGCCTGGCCGGAACTAGACAAAGCCAACAGGCTCACCGCCGTACGCCGCAATCATTCGGCGACCGGCCGGCGAGCGAGCTAGCCCGATCTTCTTCCGTCCGCTTGTGGTCGTCGACGGGGAAGAGGACGAACGAATTAGGCCAGAGCTGTCGCGGCACGTTTGACGAATTAGCTTTCTAATTAGCAATTGTTTTGTCATGTCGGTTTTCCTTCTGGCCTCCTGGTCGGGCGAAACCGGCCGCTTGCGTTTGTGTGGCTCTAGAGAGTTCTATAGAAATGAAACCTGAAAATTCTGGTACTAGGTATGATTGTGATTTTTACTGCTCGCTGATCTTATCACGATTTATGGGAAGACAGACAGACCACGAAGCTAATTGTGGGTTTTCTGAGTTGTCAAAAATTACGTTGGAATTGTGTCGAATAATTTATACAAGTATTTTACAGTTGGATTTTAAATCGTACGTATTATGTGTAGACTACGAAATGTTAAAAATTTGTATCTTGAGCCTTTTATATAATGTGAGGGATAAACGCATGATGCAATATATGCCAACATAATAACATAAATGCACGGGGTACGCGACATGTGTCAACGCCGAGCAGGGGCGGAGACCAAAAATTAAGCTGATGCGTTCACTTGTTGACTCACTGTAAGGATTTGGTTATATGAATTAAGTGTAATGTCCAACTTAAATATATCACTTAAAGATAACATAATGATCGGAATATCATATCAGTTATTGCGTTAAAAACGAAAGAGTAATTTGACGTACCAGTTGGGTGAAATTATAAAAGCATTTGTTTACATATTGTAAATAGAAAGTACCGAAAGAACTTTATACCTTTAGGTAATCAATCTTCCTGAAAACGCTACAAGTGATAAATTAGTTTGACATGTTAGAAAATAGATGATCAAGCAAAATAAACATGTAAATTCGCTATCATTGCTGTGTTCCATTTGTTAAGGCAGACCATTTAAATTATTTTCTCCTAGTATACATGGCTTCAGAATATGCAATAACAATATTTGGTGAACATTTCCTACATCTAATGCGGTGGCCTCAAAGTGCACACGTTGTTATCTAAATTCAGTGATATATTTGCCTTTAAAAATATATAGTTACATAAACTGGATCAATCAAAGTTCTAGAAAAAATCAATTGAGATTAGGGCAACCAGGCGAGAAGATGAGATCATGCTACCTTGAATCTGGCGCATTTTCTAACCAGTCATTGCCACCTTGATAACTTTGCTGCTGGCAACCAGGCGAGCGTTGATGTTGTGATGTGCTAACGACAGAGGGGAGGGAGACTACACGAGAGACTGTCACGGCGTGGTGGGGAAGGGACATCCTATTTGCAACAATGTGTGCCACGAACACGCGGAAAGTGCACCCTCCTCCCTCTACGCGCCTTTTGAGTCGGCCCATGTGGGCAGGACGCGCCCAACATTTTGCACTTCAGTTTTTTTTGCTTTCTCTTTACGGATTTCATTTTTATCTTCTTAAGATATTTTGGGATTTCAAAGAATTCAAATTAAAATAATAATAATAATACAAATTATATTGAAGAAATCATAAAATACTAATGAATGCCCAAAAATCATGATTTTGAAAACTAGATGGGAAAATATAAAATGTCCCAGGATTAAGATAATATTCCTGATTTTGAAAAAATGCCCCAATAATAAAAAACTATTCACTATTTTTAAATAAATTGTTTACGAAAAAATCGTTCATGCATTCACAAAATGCTCACGAATTCAAAACAATCATGGTTTTCCACAAAAATCACTAATTTAAAAAATGTCTGGGCAATTTCAAAAATGCTATCACTTCAAAAAATGTTAGTTGATTTAAAAAATATTTATGAATTGGTAAAACATTTATTAATTCCATCAAATATTTGGAAAAAATTAATAAAATACTATAGAATACAAAAATATTTTTCCCAAAATTTTAGAAAAATTGCAGCTTCAAAAAGTGTTCAAAAATTTCAAATAAAATGTTAATCAATTCCAAAAACATGTCAAATTTAATTTTTCATTATTTAAAACAAATCACGAATTTATAAAATGTTCATAATTTAAAAAAACTTCGTTTTGTAAAACGTACTTTAAAATTTGAAAGAGTGATCATAATTTCAATAAAAAATTATGAATTTCAATAAGTTCACAAAATGGAAATAAAAATAAGACGGAAGTAAAATAAGTGAAATTAGAAAAAAGGGAAATGAAAATATTAAAAATAAAAGTCATAAGTAAATATATAAAAAGGCACATGAATAAAAGAAAAACTAAAAGAGGATTTGCAAAGGTTCTAGAAGCATCCTGACCTTTCCAACCGATGGTAAACAATCAAAATGGGACAACCCTTACACTGAACTGACCCTTTAGTGGGGTGCGCTAGGTCGCTACACAACAACCCACGCCAAATAGAAGTGGGTTACAACGAAAGGGCGTGTTTGGCATATGCTGCATATGACCATATGACACACACAACAGTAGTGATTTACCTATGGGTCTAAATTGGCCTACTTGCGTCAAACGGTTTAGTTGATTACCTTAGTAAAAGTTTTCTATTTTTTATAGGTGCATCCTTATGTTTTCGGTGGGTTCATACACATGACTATTCTATACGCACATGCATACTACGAAAACTTTGTTGGGTTAACCTGGACCCAAGTGTGTACGATGGCTTCGCCCTTGGCACTCAGGTGCGGTTTTTTAGCATTGTCACAAGGATAAGCGGCCATACTCATGCACCAGGGATTAGCCGATGATCGTTGAACCTTGTTAACACATCTCGGTGGCCAAAATTTCCTTTTTCTAGTTCAACTTTCCAGCAGGTTTTTACGTTATGAATTAGTTTTGGAAATCACAAATAGCTCCTTAATTTTTTAAATGAAATTATTTTCGATGGAAATGTTTCTTTGAAAAACTGAACATTTTGAAAATGTTTGTCAACTTTTTCAAAAAATGCAAACGATCTTTTTTAACCTTGCTATTTATTATTTTCAAAAACATCTTACATTAAAAATATGAATCTATGGAAATTTTGGTAATTCACTAAAATTTATGAAGAATTATAATTGTTGTATGAAAATAAAATGGAAAACTGTGAAACAACTATATATCCAACGAAAAAGGGTACCCAAAGCAAGGAAAAAACAGAGGCTTCCGCAGACACCTAAATGGGCCGGCCTATTTAACCCCGCTGTACGCGAGTGCCAGCAAGTTTGTTTCAACGGAGCTTCTATGCAGCGCTGCAGGCGCCAGCTCCTCTAGATGGCACCCACAGCCGCCTGCTTGTGGGGGGTCCATGTGACAAGCGCTCCTCTAGTTTTTCAACCATTAACTTTCTTAAAATAATTAAAAAATAAAAAACAATTGCGAAAAACAAAAAAATTATGAAAGTGAAAAAGGGTTCATAAATTTTGAATAAAAGTTTACGTGATCTTAAAAATAGTTCACAAACTTTTCAAAAGTTCATGTATTTTGAAAAATGATTCAAATTTTTGAAAAAACTTAATAAATTAAGAAAACTTCATCCCTTTTTAAAACAATTCATAAAATTTAATTTGTAAAAAAAGTTCATTTGTTTAAAAATGTTCATCAAACTTGAAAAAAGTTCATCAAACTTTGTTCATCGATTTGAAGAAAAGTTCATGAATTAGAAATAGCTCATCGATTAAACGAGTAGCGAAACTAAAAAATCCCTGCATATATAAATTATCAAAAGTGTAAGAATAAAGAGAGAAAAGGAAAAAAAAGTAAAAAGAATGGACAAAATCTTTTGAAAAAACAGTAAGTAAATAAACCCAATAGAAGGAAATAAGTCACTTTCCAAGAAATTGCTGGTTGGTTATCGTGGTGTACTTGACATGAGCAGGTCGTCAGTTCGAATCCCTCTATCTCACCGCTTTTTACGACTTAACAAATGAGAAAATAAATTATATGGTCCTGTCCAGCTTGCGGAAGGTGGTGTGCGCAGGCGCCAGTTAACGAGCAACAAATAGGGCTCCAAATAGGATTTGGCTTGTTTCAACGAGCAACAAAAAGGGCAGTCCTTTGTTTCGCTTATTGCAAGAACTAACGTGTCGTCCAGCTCAATAATTCACATAAATTATTTGTTTTACGTTGTAATGCCAAATATACTTAATAAGTAAACTAAAAACTTACTTTACATATTTTAAAAATATATATTAAATGTGTATAGGAAATAATCCTCAATTATATATATAACGTTTCTCATGTATAAAAAAAATAAAACATGTGTCAAAAAATAGCTCATGCATTTAACAAATGGTAATCCAGTATTTGAAATAGATGTTAAACAAGTTATTCAAATTGTTAATGGAGAATTTGTAAAATGTTAAATGTGTAGAGAAAGAAATTTTGACCATGTATAAATAAAAGAAAAAGGGCAGTCCTTTGTTTCGCTTATTGCAAGAACTAACGTGTCGTCCAGCTCAATAATTCACATAAATTATTTGTTTTACGTTGTAATGCCAAATATACTTAATAAGTAAACTAAAAACTTACTTTACATATTTTAAAAATATATATTAAATGTGTATAGGAAATAATCCTCAATTATATATATAACGTTTCTCATGTATAAAAAAAATAAAACATGTGTCAAAAAATAGCTCATGCATTTAACAAATGGTAATCCAGTATTTGAAATAGATGTTAAACAAGTTATTCAAATTGTTAATGGAGAATTTGTAAAATGTTAAATGTGTAGAGAAAGAAATTTTGACCATGTATAAATAAAAGAAAAAGGGCAGTCCTTTGTTTCGCTTATTGCAAGAACTAACGTGTCGTCCAGCTCAATAATTCACATAAATTATTTGTTTTACGTTGTAATGCCAAATATACTTAATAAGTAAACTAAAAACTTACTTTACATATTTTAAAAATATATATTAAATGTGTATAGGAAATAATCCTCAATTATATATATAACGTTTCTCATGTATAAAAAAAATAAAACATGTGTCAAAAAATAGCTCATGCATTTAACAAATGGTAATCCAGTATTTGAAATAGATGTTAAACAAGTTATTCAAATTGTTAATGGAGAATTTGTAAAATGTTAAATGTGTAGAGAAAGAAATTTTGACCATGTATAAATAAAAGAAAAAGGGCAGTCCTTTGTTTCGCTTATTGCAAGAACTAACGTGTCGTCCAGCTCAATAATTCACATAAATTATTTGTTTTACGTTGTAATGCCAAATATACTTAATAAGTAAACTAAAAACTTACTTTACATATTTTAAAAATATATATTAAATGTGTATAGGAAATAATCCTCAATTATATATATAACGTTTCTCATGTATAAAAAAAATAAAACATGTGTCAAAAAATAGCTCATGCATTTAACAAATGGTAATCCAGTATTTGAAATAGATGTTAAACAAGTTATTCAAATTGTTAATGGAGAATTTGTAAAATGTTAAATGTGTAGAGAAAGAAATTTTGACCATGTATAAATAAAAGAAAAAGTTGTAGTTGAAAAATATTAATCAAGCATTTGATAATATTAAAATATGCATAGAACATATGCTGACCCTGTATTAGAAAAATGTTAAATACTTGTAAAATATTAAATGCGTATAAAGAAAGGCTTTTTCGTGTGGAAGAAGAAAGCATATGAAAAATAATTTGATCATGTAGAATGTTAATCAAGCATTAAAAATAATTATTTGAAAAAGGTTAATGAAGTATTTGAACAATGTTAAATACACATAGAAAAATGTTGGCCCTGTATTAAAAAATCAAACTTGTTTTTCTAAAAATGTTAATCAAGCATTTGAATATATTTAAATAGGTATAGAATAAAATGTTGACCATGTATTTAAAAAATTTAAACCACTATTCAAAAATTATAAATATCTATAAAGAAATATTTATCGTGTATACGAAAATTGTATAAAAAAAATATATTGTGTGTGAACAAAGTTGATCATGTATTTTAAAAATCTTAATCAAGCATTTGAACAAATGTTAAACTAGTATTTGTAAAAATCTTAATCAAGTATTTAAAAAATGGTAAGTGTTTATAATAAAAATGTTGCCCATGTATGAAAAAATGTTATTGAAGAATACAAAAGTGTTAAAATGTTTATAGGAAAATATGGACCATGTATTCATAAAATATTAATCTTGTGTTTAAAAAATGTCACACAAGAATTTTAAAAATGTGTATAGAAACAATGTTGACCATGTATCAAATAAATGTTTAATTTGTGTTTGAAAAATGTTAAAAATGGATTAAAAAATGTTTTTTGCGTATACAGAACATGTACAATGAAGTCTCCCATATAGCATGGCGCATAGGGGGTGGCGCCATGCACGGTCTTGGTGCCCACGACGCATATGGCCTTGTGTGATGCTAAAATTCTTGTCTCGGAGGTGATCTTGAGTGCTTCAAATTTGATTACTGGTTAGAGTTAGAATCGGTCGCTTGATTGGCATATTTGGAAAGCAACATGTGAAGAGCTGGCTTCATCCGTATGCAATGTATCTTAGCTTCATTCGTCTTCCACTTGCCAACCTTTGGACTTTTGGGCTTAATAAATTTGATATGAGTGTTCTCTTATACTTGTGGCTGCTCCCCAAGTGTAGGATTCTTGACGATGATCTTAATTATCTCCTTGCAACGAGGCTGCTTGTCAAGCACAACTTGTCTCCCAATACCTTGTCGTCTTCCTTGTTTTTCCTAGACTCACCTATGACAATATTGGACTTACTAGCAGATTCAGCTACTTCCGGCCGAATGAGCAACTTCTTCCCCTCCATATCCAAGGTGTTTGTTGGAAAGGGTTGTTTATCAACTTGCACCTTAGAAAAGTTCAGTCGTCTCATTAATGGCAGATTTTATCTCTTATCGGAAAACATTGCAATCGTTAGTAGCATCAGAAAAACAATTATGGTACTTGTAATAAGCACGTCGTTTCAGCTCTTCAAACGACACTAAAGTATGAGATATCCTAATGATATTAGCCCGCAACAAAGTATCAAATATTTTATCACGCTTCGCAATGTTAAAAGTAAATTTCATCTCTTCATCACTATTCTTATGAACCGGTTTCGGATCATTGCAAGTAAATGGTTTGGCCTTTAAGGGCCAAACAAATTAGGTAGCATAAACATTACCATGATCTTCCAGTGTTCACTATCATACTCCACCATATCATCTTTGGACGATCAGTTTTATATTTATGAACTTCTTTGAGATCTTTGCTTCGACTTTCCTGAACCAAAGCCCTTTGAAAGACTTGGTTGACACTGAAAAACTCATAGCCTTCTAGATTCTCTCTAATGTCAGTTCTCAAACCATTAAGCACAAGATGTGCCAAGTCTCTCTCGGTTATCACCAAACTATAACACCGGTTTTTTGTATCTCTAAATCTCTTGACATAATAGGAGATCAATTCATCATGCTTGTGCATAACCGATGTAAGATGTGATAATTTAAGTTCACTATCGCCGCTATAAAAGTGTTCATGAAATTTCTGTTCTAACTATGACTGCACACGAATAGAACCATGTGGTAAAGCAGAAAACTATGAAAATGTGGTGTCAGTCAATGATAAAGAAAATAAACATAATTTCAATCCATTTAATGAGCCTGCTACACCTAATTGTGCTAAGTATTGACTAACATGCTCACATGTGGTTTTTGTGCCCTCTCTAGAGAATTTAACAAAATCTGGAATTTTATATCCTAGAGGGAACTCGATTGCATCAAATTACTCAGGATATGTTTTTTGGTAAATCTGATTCCCAGGTAATTCAACACTAAACTTTTCCCGAAGCATTTTAGCCATCTCCTCTCAAAAATTAGCCAGAGCGTCGTCCGTAGTAGACGATGAATTTTGCTATTGTCGGATTCTGGGCTCCGCAGACCCAAGAAAAGGTTCGAACACTAGGGTGTGCTCGCTCTCCAACCCTGTTCTATCTCCCAACCTCATGGCGAATCTCCGGCGACACGAGCTAAGGAAGGTGAGCTAGGACGCACGACAGTTTACCCAGGTTTGGGTCACCTTGTGGTGTAAAACCCTACTCCTGCTTGGATAGATTGCTCGAGGTGGAAGAAAGGTACAAAGGTGGGTTCTTGACCTAGTACAATACTCCCACTAGAAACATTAGAGGTGAAGATTTTCCCATAGAATGGGAAAAATGTCAAGCAAAGCTGAAGAAGATTGCAAAATAGGCAGTGAGGAACTTCAACCTTGAGACTGCTGCTGCACCTGCTGTTGCTACCTCCTCTGCTGGTGAAGCCTGTGCCACTAAAACAACTCCAAAGCAAGCTCTGGTGAAGAAACCTGTTGTGAATACAAAATCTTGAAGCTCAAAATCCTCACAGCAAAATCCTCAACCACCGCCAACTATGGTTGCAACTTCCTCAGCAGCTGCCGCAAAGTCCTCTGCACTCAGACCATCTGCATCTGGCTCTGCACTCACTTCTTCAAGTGCAACCATGAATAAAAAGATGACTGTTGGGCATGGCAAAATACCAGGTCCTAACAAAGTGGTATTCAATGTTCCCTTATGATCTGAGGATGATGAAGCTAATGATGACGAACTTGCAGAAATCATCAGAAGCAAACAAGAAAGAGTTGCTCAGGCCAAAAGCACAAACATTCCTCTAATGCTGTACCCCAAGGTCGTACTAGACTTCATTGACATCTGGTACCAAAATCCTCAAACACCACTTGACAATTTGAAGCTTCCACCTGGGCCAAGCCATGTGCTGACGGTGTTTATCACCAAGGAAAAATGGAAAGTTGAGAAGGACAAAAGGGCCAGAAAGGAGCACACTCAGAAGGAAATATTTATAAAGAACAACCTCCTCACCTTGTCTCCTGAAAAACTCATCGCTGCACAAACTGAGATCAAAAACCTCAGTGAATAATACAGTTGCTATCATGCGGACCGGAAAGGTGCCAAGGTCAGGTTCGTCAACCTTGCAACCAAGGCCATCTCAGATCACAACACCACGGTTGCAGCTCCATCTCAACCAAAAATTACTCAGCTAGCTCCTCCGCTCAGCCTATTGAGGAAATTGTCATGGCTTCTGAAGAAATTGCAGTGCCTGAAGAAACTTTTAGGGCAACCTCCACTGTTACACTTGAGGAACCTGCTCAGCCAACTGAAGAAAGTGTTGTGCCTGAAGAAAATGCTCCTGCAAGGACGGCTGCATCATCCGTGCCTGAAGAAAATTCTCCAATGACAAAATCTTCAAGAGTGAAGAAATTGACACCTCCTTCTGCATCAGAAGCAAAGAAGACAAAGGCTGCTGAAAAGGAAGCTGGTAAGAAGCGAAAAGTATCAACAAGCACAAAATCCTATGAAGCCAAAATCTTGAGGACTTTGACAAGTTCCTCAAGTGACCAATTGATGTTACTCCCATCACTACGGTACCCTCTTACGAGATGGTGCCATTTGGTGAAGAATATGACATCCCTGAAGTGGATCAAGAAAATTGATCTGCTGCTTCCACAGGGCTGATCAATGAAGAAATTGAAGTGGACCAGAACACTTCAATCCTTCAAGCATCATCACCCCCGCCTCAGTTATCTGCTAAAGAGGCGGGCGTTGAAGATATTTAAGACGATGTGGATATTGGATGCACCACACCAGGGATCAATGATGAATATTGGGAAACGGCTCACCCCAATTCACCACTAGCCATACCACTTCATCAGATTCCTTAGTCCCATGTTGTCACTTAGGAAATTCATACTGGGTCTAATGAACGTCATACACTGATGAAATCAATTCCAAAAGAAGTATCACTTGCATCATTTGAAGAAAATGTTGAACAAACTGCTATTGAAGATATTGCAACTCCTCTTCCTCAGTCCATTGCTAGCCAGACTGTCATTAATGAATCTGATCCGCATATTCCTCAAACTGAACAACTAGTGGCTGGAGAAAATGTACCTCAAATTCCTCAGTCAACACTTCAAGAACCTGCTGATGAACACATTGTTCAAAATCCCCAGTCAGCGGTTGTTGTGCCACAAGTTCCTCAAAAAGAAATTGCGCCAAGAGGACTTGTTGGGTGATACAAGCCAAATCTTCAGCCCAAGCTACTTCAGCCATACAAAGGTACAAAGCGACCTAGATTCCTCAAGGAGAACTTTTATGATGAACATCATTATTTCATGGGTGCAAATCCCTATGACTCTCCAAGGATAAGGCGCAAAAGGTTCTAGGCTTCAACTCAAATGAACTTCTACGGTGTTGTGCTCTTTGAAAAGAGCAAACTCTTCCGGCACCGTCAAATTCCTCATGCAGATATGAAGTTCATCCCCTGCTTCACAACAGTCCTAAGTGTTCTTCATGATCCTGGCCTCTTGCCATTCTGCATGGATATATGTGACTAGAATGAAGAACTAATTCTTCAATTCTATGGAACCTTGCACATCTCTGGTGAAGCACAAGATATCAATACATGGGTACTTTACTAGATGCCCGAAGACACACACTACAGTGCTCCTACAACAGAATTGCTTCATGTGGTCCAAGTTGATATTCCCTTAGAATGAGCCAAATGCATCTATGAAGAATCTGAATTGCCAAATCATATGATGCAAGTGCTGATGAAGCCTTTAGCTCATGGCAAATCTCCAAGAACCACATTCCTCATCAAGGACATGCTTTATGTGCCAAGGATGGTCTACCGAATTTTGACCAAAACCCTCAGCCCTATCCAGGGTCACAACTTTGAAGAAGAAGATGTGGTGGGAATCATGAAGAATTTGTTGATCAACATCATTTATGGGATTCCCATAAATCTTAATGATTTCTTCATGAGGACTTTGGCCAACATTGCTCTTTCACCGTTTGAACTGAAGACCTATGTACCATGGATCATGAAATTCACGAGGGCAAGATCCTCAATTCCTTACAAAGCTGATTTCCAAAATCACTTCAGTTTCCTGCCCCGCTGGAAGTCATCAAGAAAACCTTTGCCCCAATGTATGGTAAGGTCAAGACTGTTATTGATGAAGGATCTCGTCCCCTTGATGGACAATTTTGTCAACCTGCATTTTACTCCACCAATGATGATACTGCATCACAAGATTCTGTTGCAAAAGTCTCAGCTCAAGTTCCTCATGAAACTGCCCCACGCATGATGACTCACTATGAACTTATTCTAACTCTTCATCAGAAGGTCGATCGCAATCAAAAGTGGGTAAAGCGCCAGTTTGGTGCAATTCTTCGTGACATGAGTGTGACGCATAATGTTGTGAGGAAGAATCACTATTATCTTCATGAAATCTTTGATCGCACTTGGGCCCTTCTGTCGCACCTCAAGACTCCTGAAGAACTCAAAGAGATGGAATTTCAACAGGACTTTGATTGGTCGTTTCCACCCAAGAAGAAATTGAAGAAAGTTCAAGTTCCTCTGCTGATGACCAGCTCGCTTTATTCATCGCGCTCAATGGATGAAGCTAAGGATCTTGACGACACTGCTGCAATCCCTTCATCGACAAACGACCCTCACAAGGTCGGCGCTCCTCCTCGACCAACAAGTTGATATTCTCCAGGGGCGTTAGTCCTTAATTTCGTCCCTTTTCATCACTTGATGACAAAGAGGGAGAAATTTGAGTTAGTCTTCCAGCGGGTCTACCTATATGGGCTTTGTTTTGATTAATTTGCAACTCTCGTTCGTATGATGTGTTTCATTGTATGAGTTGTAAACTTAAGTCCGGTGGTGGTCATACACTTTTGAACCACTTTTCTTACATGCTTGTTCCCCATGTTAATTAATGTACACATGCTAAATTTTGTCGGACACCACCTTCCATCATGCATTTCAATTTCCTCATGATATATGTTAAATGCATGTATGGACTCCAGGATATAGGGGGAGATCTCCATAGTGTTAATATACAATGTGCATTTGCAGTCCAAAGCAAATTCCTCAAATATGCACATCTTCATGGGGAGTTTCTCTATATCTTGGAATCAAATTTCTCAAACTTAGTACTTACACTTCATATATTTATCCCCGTTGAAAACTTAACCTATTTGTCATCAATCACCAAAATGGGGGAGATTGTAAGTGCATCTAGTGCTCCTTAGTGATTTTGGTGTATAGAGGACTTATAGGTTAAGAGACTTGTGTTTGTGAGTGTACACACGCTCTATAAGTCGTTCAGGAGTTTGAGATATTTGAAGAATGTCGACCTTCAAAATAAATGTCTTCAACTGAAGACTTTGATACTTTTCTAAAGATTTTGAAAGTGAGAAAATTGGTGTGTCCGCGAAGATATTGATGCGAGGGCTTTGAAGCCTGAAGATTTTTGTTTTTATAGTTTTATTTCCTTTCTTTTGAGTCATTGGAACACCGTACTGTTAAAGGGGTCGAGGTAATACTAAGAAATTTTTTCCAAGTGATGCTCGTCTCAAAGCCTACACATGCCCAATCCTTCGAGTGAAACCTTTGGAAATTGTTTACATTTCAGTCAATTTATTTAGTGATAGAGACGAAGATCTTCTCGTCTCTAGGGAAGTTGCTCTAACTGAAGAGTTATGATTTCTCTAGTGCGAATTTCCTACAAGTGAGGAACATGACAGATATGAGGACTTTCATAGTTTGGAAGTTCCGACCATTGTTGTGCTTAGCTCCATCTGTCCCAAAACCTTATCCTCATAACGATCATATAATTGGCGCATTTATGTCATATCATGTCGGGATTGCTCCCAGGCTATAAATAGCAGCCCCCCCCCTACAACCACTAGCTAGTTGGCTGCTCTAAGGGAGAACTCGACACTTGTCATTTGAGAGCATCCTATCCTCTGAGGACTCTGAGAGAAAATCATCTGTGAGGAAAAACCCAACCACCCAAACCAAAACCCAAAACCCAAAGTGATTGAGCATCACTCAAGAGATTGTTCCTGTGTAGAACCGACACTTCTTACCTTTCAAGACTCTGCATCTTCCACACGGTTAGGCGTCAATGGTCTAGAGCATCCAGCAGTAAATTATGGATTATCGGGTGACCGAGTTTGTGAGAGTTTGGAAGTCTTCCCTGAAGACTTACCACGAGTGCTGGGTGAGGTCTCTATGACCTTAGCTCAAGGAGAATACAGTAGGGACTGTGTGTCTTTTGGTTTAAATATCAAGCAGCTTCAAACCAGACGTACGACTATGAGAGCAGTTGGAACTGGGTCATCAAATCACTGTCTTCACCGAGTACCTGGTTCTATTTCCTCAACCCTTCTATCTTCTCATTTACGTGTTGATGAAATTGATCGTTACTGTTTGAAGGATTTGACTAAAAACTTTATCAATTTCCTCATCTCAAATTCTTCAGCCAACTTGTTCTTCACTTGCTTATCCTCTTCACGCTACTCGCACTCTGTGTTTGCATTATTCCATCATGACGAGCATGCTTTTGCCATGTTACACTTACACATGAGTGCTTATTCCGCTCCAAGTAGTTCGTTACTTAGAAATTTCCTCAGAGAGAAATTCCTGAGTGACGAATTGATAAAAATCACTTATTCACTCCCCTCTAGTCGATATAACACACTTTCACATTTAATGAATTTAATGATAGAATATTTGCTTCTTTGGAAGAGACTAATATTTTGCAGGATTCTATGGAAGTTGAAATTGTTGAAACTATGATCTCATTAGATGATAAAGACGAGGAGGAGAGCGAAGAAAAAAAGAGGAAGAACATATTGAACACTCATTCCCAATTTCTAATGAGAGTAACTCTTTATAGCATGCATTTTTTAAATTTCCCTTCGTGGTTATAAGAGGATGAATGCTATGTCGGTAATTGCTATGACCCCTTGGATTCGATTGAAATATCCCATTTGATGAACTTGATGCTTTATATGCTTATGGTCAAGATGGAAATATGAATGATGATTATGGAGATGAACTTGCTAAAGTTCCGTATGTTAAAAATGAAATTGTTGTTATTACACCCCACATGATAGTCCTATTATCTTCTTGAACTCTCCCAATTACGCTATAACAGTGAAACTTGCACTTATTAAGGATTCTATTGATGGGTTACGTTTTATCTTTGCACATGATGATTTTAATAAATATAATATAAATGTGCTTGCTACACCTACTTGCAATTATCATAAGGAACCACGTCTCCACCTCTCCATGTTTCTAATACATCAAAATGGCAAGAAACTATCTACACTACGATCTATAGGCATTTTTGATGATTTGGGTTCTAGGCTTGATACGGCTACCAATATTTTCATAGAAAAACAAAGTAATATTTCATGAGCAATTTTGATCACAAGCTTCCGCAATGTGAAAACAAGAAGATGTATGCATTCGATAATGCATATGGAAGAGGTGAGCCGGATAGGTCGGTACCTCAGTGGTAACCTTTCATGAGCCTGGAATAACCGGGATCTCGGTTGCATGGAATGCAGCAACGACCAGCCGTAGATCTTCGGTGCTTTCTCTTCTTGCCAACCTTTCTGGACGAGATGCAACAAGACGAGGTGGTCGACATCGTCGTCAAAAAGCATCTCCGCTATGTGAGAATTATCCGACTCTGACGATGACGATGAACTTCAATCGTCCATCTAAAAAAAATCAATCCACGATTTAATCTAACATATCCCTCGTCACCTAAAATTAAAACACACGAGAACCACTAGAGAGATTGCCTTTGGCCAGTAGCAAATCCAGGCAACCGAGTCTTTTCCCCACCACTGGGAAGTAGGAACCACACCCCTACTTCCCCACAGTCCCACACATCCATGGAAGAGGTGAGCCGGATAGGTCGGTACCTCGGCGGTAACCTTTCATGAGCATGGAATGACCGAGTTCTCAGTTGCACGGAATGCAGCAATGGCTAACAGTAGATCTTTGGTGCTTTCTCTTCTTGCCAACCTTAAATTTCTGGACAAGATGCCACAAAACGAGGTGATCGACATCGTCGTCAAAAAGCATCTCCGCTATGTCAGAATCATCCGACTCAGACGACGACGATGAACTCCAATCATTCATCTAAAAAAATCAATCCACGATTTAATCTAACATATCCCTCGTCATCTAAAACTAAAACACACGAAAACCACTAGACAGTGGCCAGTAGCAAATCCACGCAACCGAGTGTTTTACCCATCGCGCGGCGCCGAAAAGCACGGTGGCGCGAGGATAATCCGTGACGACGGAATAAAGGACGCAAACTTAAATGTCCCTCCCGTTAAGTTGCATGGGAGATAGAGAAAACAACGGAAGAAAGGTTGGAGGGCCGAAATATACTGCTTCCCTCCAAAAATCCAACAGGGCCGTTTCACGTGACGACGATTTTTCTTTTGGGTCAAGTAAAAGGGTGGTTATTATAGCGACCTGAGATCTGCTAGGGATCCTATAATAAGGTAAAAAGACAGCCTATAATAAGGTTAAAAAACAGCCTAATCTAATGGAGTTGCATTAACAGTGTAAACAAGATGATTAACATAGCTTTAACATTTCAGAAAATAGAAAAAATGAGTTCTGTTATTAAGCATGCAGTCTTTGGCTAACGAGTGGCGGCATGTTGTGCTAACGAGTGGCAATTATGAGAATATGACCCTCAAATGAGAATCAGTCTTAACAAAGTAACCACAAACAAAATCTAAACATGCACACAAACACATCCAGCGTGAAGTATTTAGCAAGACACAAAGTGTTATTCCAGATATACAAGCATAATTTCAGCATCATTCCCATAATTAAGCGCAGGGGTGGATAATCTGACATAAGCAAGCTAGTAGTACATGTACCGAAGTAAACTATTTATTTGTACCAAGCTCGACTGCACTTTCACCATCTAGTCAAGCTTGACTGTACTTTCACCGTCTCATATACGACACTTTTCGACCAGGGATAGGAGATGTGATCTAGTCCAATGTTGACCAAGAGATCTTGACATCAATGGTCGCGAAACTGAGAGCGAAACTGAAGTCGTCAGTTCCATGCTTACTGGCTGGGCTGAGACAATATCTCCAAGCATCAACATCATCATCCAAAGAACGGATCCTCAGTTGCAGAGCCAACTTTGTACGCCTGGAAGCAGCGACCACATACTTATCTAGCTCATACCTGTCGGCAACACCAGCAGCAGCATCAGCAGGGAAAACGCCATCGAACAGCTGCATCCCCTGGTGCAAGAGATCACTGACGTAATACGCCCTTACAAGTAGGCCTATGTCTCTGTCCAGCTCCGACGCAGCAATCTGCACCGTGGCCTCCATCGCTGTTTGTAGGAGCGTGTAGCTTATGTCCACCGAGCCATAGTCACCGTCGATGCGTTGCGTGAGCACTTTAGCGTGCGGCGAGCAACCGTCGTAGAACCACACGGCGCCATCGATGAGCTGCGGATCATCCGCTTCATTGTCACCTCTCTTGATCCTCATGTCGAACTCAACAAGTTGCTTGTCATACCACCAGATGCCTCTCTTGGGTCCGGACAACTGTATAAATCCGTCATCTTGTTCCACTCTTGTGCGGTTGAAGATGTAGTTACGCAGATGGTCCCGAGTATCCCGGACAGCCATGAATCCATACACCTTAACTTGGTCACCAGCAGGAGGATACGCCAGCTTCAGTGAAAATATTTGCATCATGGTGCAACTGGCATGTCTTTCACAGGCCCTCCAGTTCAGTGAGCAATCGTCTGATGGCTCCGACCTCATCATTGGCTCCAGCGCAGCTGATCAAGCAGCAATAGGAACATTGTACATGTGTTAGATCCATGATTAAAATCCCTAACCCCAACTCTGATAGAAAGGAACAAAATAAAACAATAGGATGCACATGATATCAGGTGTTCTCCAAAACTAGAAAACAGAATCATAAATTAAATATGATAGCCCTGAACTTACAGATTACCAATACAGTAGTGCAATAATCGCGAAGTTGGTTCAAAGATCATATGATAAGCACGGTTAAAGACTATAAGCACGGACCAATCCATGTGGATTCTATAATAAATTCATGGGCGACAGGCAACCAGTCAGGGCGGGGGGATAATGTTATTGAAACTCATAATTTTTTTCGAGTGATGAGGATGAGACAATTAACCATTTGCAGATGAGGTATGATATGGCTGATCGGTTTTTAAACGTTAACCTTGAGACCATCACAAGTCTGGTTGGTTTCTGGATTAGCACTACAAAGTGTCAACACCGAGGAAGCTGCTGTCATTTGGAGATTATATGGATAAGTATATAAGATAATAAATGGATTGATATTGGACAGGTTTGTATGAAGGTTATCTTGAGAAATGACAGCCATAGGATAGAAGTGTTGTTTCTAACGGGTATCTTTGATACGTGCTAGGAGAACTTGATGAAGAACGAAAGTGCTGGATACCAATATACAGGCTTAGAGGAAGGCCGTGATAATTACTCCCTCCGTCCCCTAATGTAATAGCTTTTTTTGACACTAGTGTAGTGTCAAAAAACATCTTACATTATGGGACGGAGGGAGTATCATAATTTTATTCCTGATGGCCATCTTCAATGTGTACTAGGATAACTTAAGTACGAAACTGCCGGGATGGAAGGAGATAAGTTAAGCAAGTGCAAAATTGCTGGTACAGAAGGAGGAGAGAAAAAAAAGGTATCAACACTAGTGGGGACAGGACCTTTAGCCCCGGCCCATAAGGGGCTTTAGTCCCGGTTCACCAACCGGGATTAAAGGGGCGGCACTAAAAGCCTAACCTTTAGTCCCGGCCCTGTTCCAAGCCGGGACTAAAGGTGCTCCACGTGGGTGCCTCGTAGCGCCCTCAAGGGCAGACCCTTTAGTCCTGGTTCGTTACACGGACCGGGGCTAAAGAGTTTCAGATTTTGTTTATTTTTGGGTTTTAGGGTTTTAGGGTTTAGGTGTTCGGGAGATTAACGTGATGCCTCGTTTGGTGTTCGGGAATTAGTTTTCATATAATTCTAAATAGAAATAATTATGCATATATATATATATATAAGATTAACTTATCTTACAAGCGAGCATATATATACAATTATATGGAGATCTGAATTATCGGGACTAGAGCCCGTCTATTCGATTACATGGACGAACATCAGTAATGGCCCCTAGCTACACTAAATCGTCCTTTGTCATCTATAGCTTCCGTCCTCAGAAAGTTCGCAAGCTCCTCTGCAACAGCAATCGCGCGTTGCTCTGGTAGGACCTTCTCCCTCATGGCCGTGTACTATATAAGAAGAGGAGATGAATATGAATATCAATCATGATAACAAAGAATGACAGGTAAAAATAGAGGTGTGAATGTTCATTGCTTACGTCGAATCTGTGATCCTTGTGCTCAGAGGTAAACGTGCGAATGGTCTCGCAAACATAGTATCCGCATAGATGCGTCCCCCGTGGTTGCTGGTCGCACTTTACGAGAATAGAATATATATAATCAAAATAATAATCTAGCATCATAAATGTATTGAAAATAGAAGTATATCATACTACTACTTACCTGAGCCGCTCTAAAGGTTAGCTTCTCAGGCTCGATACCGGGAGTCACGCACTTGAACCGCTTCCAAACCCTGCCCGACAAGGATAATGATTTGCTAAGTTTTTCATTAATTGATATATCAGAAAATCATCGAAAGAGACCGATAGAGCGCAAGA
Source organism: Hordeum vulgare subsp. vulgare (assembly GCF_904849725.1). NCBI lineage: Eukaryota > Viridiplantae > Streptophyta > Magnoliopsida > Poales > Poaceae > Hordeum > Hordeum vulgare. The sequence continues at coordinate 580,785,700 of NC_058521.1, forward strand.
ATGATTGAAATTACCCTTGGAGCATGTCCTGCAGGCTTTGGAACTGTTCCAAGGGTCTCGATAATGGATCGAAGGCATCAACTTTTCCCTTATCAATTTGAATGTCCAACAGAATCCAATGAAAGCTGCACATGTATGTATATATATATATATATATATATATATATATATATATATATATATATATATATATATATATATATATATATATATCAGTAACTTATCAATTACACTTATAAGTGAATGGACACAACAGAGTAAAGACCCTAACCTGAAGTTGTATGGAAACAGTATGTGGTCACAGAAATTTTGATCTGTTAGAAACCTTAGTGGCTCAGGCATCTCATATCGTAGTTGTGTTCGGTGAACTGAAGCGGCATCGCTCAAACACACATTTCAACAAACACCTCTAGTGCATAAAAAAAGTAGAGAGCTAGCTCACACCCACAATCCTTCATCCAAGAAAAATGCAAGGAAGAGGGGAGAGGGGGGCTGTGCTATATATAGGCAGAGGACTTTAGTCCCGGTTTGAGACACAAACCGGGACTAAAGGTGGCGCACATGCGGGCTGCACACCGCGTAGCCCTTTAGTCCCGGTTTGGGACACAAACCGGGACTAAAGGCTCCTTACGGGCCGGGACTAAAGCCTCGAGGGAGGCATTGTGATTTGGGACGACGTGGCCGGGCCTTTAGTCCCGGCCATGAGGCAGGCCGGGACTAAAGGGTCCCGGCCAAAGGCCCGTTTTCCACTAGTGCAAGCAAGTTGGGAAATATGAAATTGTTCTTGGTAATTAGGTGCCAACACAAAATATATCATTTTCAATGTGAATCTACAACTGGGACAAACTCCTACTTGTTCAAAAAAATCCTAATTTTAGCATAAAATTACAAAGTAAATAAAACAAGGGAAATAGGATTATATTTAAACATGAGTATCATGTGTGTTTAAATGTTTTTCTTGGACACTAGTTTTTGCAAATACTCAGTAGCCATTTGAATCTTGAGATTGCATATTACCCAGCTAAATAACAGCGATAATACAATACCGCCTCAACGCTGTAAAATTTAACAATCAAGATGGAAAGGCTTACGTACTCTCGTTGGTATCATGGAGACGATAAAGTTTGGACAACAGATCAGTGTGTCTATAGATGGAACCATCGCAATGCTTGTTAGAGTTGTGTCGAATATTCTTGTACAAGATAGGTTACAGTTGGACTCTGAGTAGTATTGTGTTTAGACAGGATATGGAGTCGTGTCCTGATAGGACACTTGTATCCTAGGCCTCTCATATATAGCGGGGGTAGACACACGATGTAACATATGCCAACATAATAGCACAGGCGTGCAGGGGGAGCCGGTGGTGTGTGCCGGCGCCCGGGTGGTTGGGGTGCGGTATTGTGACGGTGTCACGGGGAGGAGCGCCCGTAGTCATGCCCCGGGGATGTAGCCATATCGGTGAACCTCGTTAACAAATCTCGGTGTCGTGCTCGTGTGATTGCTTGGTCCTCGGATGATCGACGGTATGCCTCGGATTTATTCTAACAAGTGGTATCAGAGCAAGGTTGCAATATCCGCGAGGCGGGGGAATTGATCTAGAGGAAGAATTGATGTTGTGATCGATGGTGTGTGCATGAGAAGTCGCCGACACGACATATGCAGACGCAAGGCGATCGGGATACATCTAAACTCAAGAAGCAATCCGAAGGCATGGCAGCGTGCAGTCCTGTACGAGGCAAGCAGCGTAGAGTGTACAACGGAAGTCCTCGGCGTGCAACGGAAGTCTCGATGAGATCGATAGAAAGCGGCAGCCGCATATCGTGCAAGCAGAAGGCAGATCGATGGGTGCGGCGCCTGGAACCGGCGAGGTTCAGTGCATGTTGGATCGTGAGGCCTAGCGATGCGCACGTGGTTTCTTGTAGCAGTCGGATCGATCGCGAGGCAGCATGGCCAGCTGGTTGGAAGGCAGGCTACACGGCCAAGGGCAGCAGGGGGCCGAGGTGAAGTCACAACTGGTGCTCAGCGCGCGGCTACTTGCCGGGAAGTTGCGAGCTGGACGTGCATGTACTGGAGATTTGTTTGTGAAAAAAGGCAGCCTGCAACATCTGGGATTTAAGTGGCATGGGACAACACCATGGTTGGAGAAAAAGAGCCTTGGGAGTTGTGTGGCACATAGTGCATGCATGGAAGCTATCGGGAACATTGTTTTTCAAAGGTGTTGCTAATTACAAGTATGGTTCTACTAGAAGGTTGGCAGGTTTGTGATGTGCGCATAAGGCTTGGAGGAGCCTGGAGTGCATGTGCAAGGATCATGTAAACACAGATCATGTAAACACAGGGCATCAAGCAATGCATGGAGATGTATGGTGGGCACGACGCAGGGTGGAGCATGGTTGCAGTCGAATATTTTTTGGTTGGGTCGGACTGGATAGTCTGACGGATCGACGGGGATGTCGGTCAAAGCAGAAGACGGCGGTGATTTCAGCGACGACAACATAGGAGCGTGATGCTGATGGTGGCCAACTTCTGGGACGTGGAAACACGTGGTGCAGGTCTGAGGGCTTGTGCAGCTTCAACAAACGATTACACAGGGTTGATTCAAGGTAGTGCACACATGAGAGCTTGAAGTCGACATGGCGCGGGGTAGCAGGGCCAGCTACATGGAGTCATGTTGAAGGTGGAGCTGGAGTCTAGTGGAAGATTTCACTCCGTGCTGATGGAGGGGCTACGACGTAAATGCATGGAGAGTCGAAGCCTATTTCAGCGGGTAGCGAGAGACACGTGGATCGGACTGGGTACCAGTGGTCTGATGGAGACGTGATACTCGGCATCGGTCGGTGATGACCGGTGGTTCTCTGCAGTGGGGGTTGAGTGGTGTGGGTTCGCGGCCTTGGAGACTCGACCAGGACAGCAGAGGCTCGATGCGGTGATAGCGGCGAGGCATGCGATAAGCACGGGACACAGCGACAAACCAAGGTATTGGTGGTCAGACATGTGGTCAGACAAAATTGTGCAAAGGATGCTGAAGCAGTGTTGGCGAGTATCGGATTCAAGTTGATGACTGGGTCTATCGGTGCCGGTTTGATGGACGGGAGTTGACCATGGAGAATCTGAGAAAGTGACGGAAAGTCTGAATTGTCATAAGCGGAGAGAGTACATGGCCACATATGCTGTGGTGTTTAGTGCACATGGGAAGGTGCATATGACAAGTACAGAAGAAGGCGGAGTGCTATAGCTTTGGGACATGTCAGAGACTATCCGGAAAAAGGATGAGACAAGTGTGAATTTGACTCCGAGGTGACACAAGACGACGGTGAAATTCCTTCAATTTTTCAGATAGACGGTCAAGGAAGAGCGAGGATGTTGAGTTCAGATAACTCTTATACGTGGCATCAAATATGTGGGTTGTTCACTTTCATGGAGGTCAGTGATCAGTGTGTGATGGCGTTGAATGGATACTCCGGAAGTTGGAAGCACAAAGTAGAGTAATAAGGAACTTAACTTTGCTCGAGGGTTGACTGTGAAGAAGACGAGAAGGGACTACAGTTGCAGGTGGAGTCACATGGAGTCTGGGAGTAGCAGTGGTGCTCATGACGTATCTCAAGTCCAATGTACATGGAAGTTTGACGCATGGATGAACGCAAGAAGGTGGAGATTATTGGATTTTTTCACGATTTTGACCCATGGGATGAAAGTTTTGCACGGAATGAACTCTGATTGAAACCATTTCACGATCTGACCTTTTATGAAACGCCAGAGCCCGTGGCGTTGCAGACGCACATAGAAACGCCAATCTAATGTGGCGTTGCAGACCCACTCAAACGACAGTATAATGTGGCGTTGCAGACCCACTCAAACGCCAGTCTAATGTGGCGTTGCAGGCCACGCGTGAAACGCCATGGTCCATGGCGTTTCAGCAGTACACATGTTACTGGCAGCATGCCGTGGGCTGGCTGGATGTCGTCGCTGCGTTTCATAGTGGGTCTGCAACGCCAGCACTGTTGGCGTTTCACAATGGGCCTGCAATGCCACATTAGACTAGCGTTGCAAGAAAGAAGAAACACCACGGTAGACACGCGTGTCACTGTTCGGCACCAACGCCAGCACTGTTGGCGTTTCACAGTGGGCGTGCAACGCCACTTTAGACTGGCGTTGCAAAAAAGAAAAAACGCCACAGTAGACAGGCGTGTCACCGTAGGGCAGCAACGCCATGGTAGACAGGCGTTGCATAGTGGGGCAGCAACTCCACGGCTTGTGGCGTTTCTAAAAGGGTCAGATCGTGAAATGCTTTCAAATTTGGTGCATTTTGTGCTCATGTTTAGAAAAAAGGGTTAAAACAGTGTAAAAATCCGAGATTATTCGCCAAGGTGGAGTTTGTTAGAGTTGTGTCGAATATTCTTGTACAAGATAGGTTACAGTTGGACTCTGAGTAGTATTGTGTTTAGACAGGATATGGAGTCGTGTCCTGATAGGACACTTGTATCCTAGGCCTCTCATATATAGCGGGGGTAGACACACGATGTAACATATGCCAACATAATAGCACAGACATGCAGGGGGAGCCGGTGGTGTGTGCCGGCGCCTGGGCGGTCGGGGTGCGGTATTGTGACGGTGTCACGAAGAGGAGCGTCCGTAGTCATGCCCCGGGGATGTAGCCATATCGGTGAACCTCGTTAACAAATCTCGTTGTCGTGCTCGTGTGATTGCTTGGTCCTCGGATGATCGACGGTATGCCTCGGATTTATTCTAACAAGTGGTATCAGAGCAAGGTTGCAATATCCGCGAGGCGGGAGAATTGATCTAGAGGAAGAATTGATGTTGTGATCGATGGTGTGTGCATGAGAAGTCGCCGACGCGACATATGCAGACGCAAGGCGTTCGGGATACATCTAAACTCAAGAAGCAATCCAAAGGCATGGCAACGTGCAGTCCTGTACGAGGCAAGCAGCGTACAGTGTACAACGGAAGTCCTCAGCGTGCAACGGAAGTCTCGACGAGATCGATAGAAAGCGGCAGCCGCATATCGTGCAAGCAGAAGGCAGATCGATGGGTGCGGCGCCTGGAACCGGCCAGGTTCAGTGCGTGTTGGATCGTGAGGCCTAGCGATGCGCACGTGGTTTCTTCTAGCAGTCGGATCGATCGCGAGGCAACATGGCCAGCTGGTTGGAAGGCCGGTTACATGGCCAAGGGCAGCAGGGGGCCGAGGTGAAGTCACGCCTGGTGCTCAGCGCACGGCTACTTGCCGGGAAGTTGTGAGCTGGACGTGCATGTACTGGAGATTTGTTTGTGAAAAAAAGGCAGCCTGCAGCATATGGTATTTAAGTGGCATGGCATAGCACCATGGTTGGAGAAAAAGAGCCTTGGGAGTTGTGTGGCACATAGTGCACGCATGGAAGCTATCGGGAACATTGTTTTTCAAAGGTGTTGCTAATTAAAGTATGGTTCTACTAGAAGGTTGGCAGGTTTGTGATGTGCGCATAAGGCTTGTAGGAGCCTGGAGTGCATGTGCAAGGATCATGTAAACACAGATCATGTAAACACAGGGCGTTAAGCAATGCATGGAGATGTACGGTGGGCACGACGCAGGATGGAGCATGGTTGCAGTCGAATATTTTTTGGTTGGGTTGGACTGGACAGTCTGACGGATCGACGGGGATGTCGGTCAAAGCAGAAGACGGCGGTGATTTCAGCGACGACAACATAGGAGCGTGATGCTGATGGTGGCCAACTTCTGGGACGTGGAAACACGTGGTGCAGGTCTGAGGGCTTGTGCAGCTTCAACAGACTATGACACAAGGTTGATTCAAGGTAGTGCACACATGAGAGCTTGAAGTCGACAGGGCGCGGGGTAGCAGGGCCAGCTACATGGAGTCATGTTGAAGGTGGAGCTGGAGTCTAGTGGAAGATTTCACTTTGTGCTGATGGAGGGGCTACGGCGTAAATGTATGGAGAGTCGAAGCCTATTTCAGTGGGTAGCGAGAGACACGTGGATCGGACTGGGTACGAGTGGTCCGATGAATACGTGATACTCGGCATCGGTCGGCGATGACCGGTGGTTCTCTGCAGTGGGGGTTGAGTGGTGTGGGTTCGCGGCCTTGGAGACTCGACTAGGACAGCAGAGGCTCGACGCGGTGATAGCGGCGAGGCGTGCGATAAGCACGGGACACAGCGACAGACCAAGGTATTGGTGGTTAGACATGTGGTCAGACAAAATTGTGCAAAGGATGCTGAAGCAGTGTTGGCGAGTATCGGATTCAAGTTGATGACTGGGTCTATCGGTGCCGGTTTGATGGACGGGAGTTGACCATGGAGAATCTGAGAAAGTGACGGAAAGTCTGAATTGTCATAAGCGGAGAGAGTACATGGCCGCATATGCTGTGGTGTTTAGTGCACATGGGAAGGTGCATATGACAAGTACAGAAGAAGGCGGAGTTCTATAGCTTTGGGACATGTCAGAGACTATCCGGAAAAAGGATGAGACAAGTGCGAATTTGACTCCGAGGTGACACAAGACGACGGTGAAATTCCTTCAATTTTTCAGATAGACGGTCAAGGAAGAGCGAGAATGTTGAGTTCAGATAACTCTTATACGTGGCATCAAATATGTGGGTTGTTCACTTTCATGCAGGTCAGTGATCAGTGTGTGACTACAGTTGCAGGTGGAGTCACATGTAGTCTGGGAGTAGCAGTGGTGCTCATGACGTATCTCAAGTCCAATGTACATGGAAGTTTGACGCATGGATGAACTCAAGAAGGTGGAGATTATTGGATTTTGACCCATGGATGAAAGTATTGCACGGAATGAACTCTGATTGAAACATTTCAAGATCTGACCTTTTTTGAAACGCCAGAGCCCGTGGCGTTGCAGACGCACATAGAAACGCCAATCTAATGTGGCGTTGCAGACCCACTCAAACGACAGTCTAATGTGGCGTTGCAGACCCACTCAAACGCCAGTCTAATGTGGCGTTGCAGGCCACGCGTGAAACGCCATGGTCCATGGCGTTTCAGCAGTACACATGTTGCTGGCAGCATGCCGTGGGCTGGCTGGATGTCGTCGCTGCGTTCCATAGTGGGTCTGCAACGCCAGCACTGTTGGCGTTTCACGATGGGCCTGCAACACCACATTAGACTAGCGTTGCAAGAAAGAAAAAATGCCACGGTAGACACGCGTGTCACTGTTCGGCACCAACGCCAGCACTGTTGGTGTTTCACAGTGGGCCTGCAACGCCACTTTAGACTGGCGTTGCAAAAAAGAAAAAACGCCACGGTAGACAGGCGTGTCACCGTAGGGCAGCAACGCCATGGTAGACAGGCGTTGCATAGTGGGGCAGCAACGCCACGGCTTGTGGCGTTTCTAAAAGGGTCAGATCGTGAAATGCTTTCAAATCTGGTGCATTTTGTGCTCATGTTTAGAAAAAAGGTTAAAACAGTGAAAAAATCCGAGATTATTCGCCAAGGTTGAGTTTGTTAGAGTTGTGTCGAATATTCTTGTACAAGATAGGTTACAGTTGGACTCTGAGTAGTATTGTGTTTAGACAGGATATGGAGTCGTGTCCTGATAGGACACTTGTATCCTAGGCCTCTCATATATAGCGGGGGTAGACACACGATGTAACATATGCCAACATAATAGCACAGGCGTGCAGGGGGAGCCGGTGGTGTGTGCCGGCGCCCGGGCTGTTGGGGTGCGGTATTGTGACGGTGTCACGGGGAGGAGCGCCCGTAGTCATGCCCCGGGGATGTAGCCATATCGGTGAACCTCGTTAACAAATCTCGGTGTCGTGCTCGTGTGATTGCTTGGTCCTCGGATGATCGACGGTATGCCTCGGATTTATCCTAACAATCTCTACTCCTAAAAGGGCAGTTGGTAGCCGGATTTCACCGGTCTTTTTTCGTCCATCATCCCATCACTGCTTGGTTTTTTTCGTCTTCCACCTCCCACATTCGTTCAGTTTTTTAATCGGAGAAGTCGGTCCGTCTTTCGTTTCTTACCCCAGCCCCCCATCGATCCAAGCCCCCCACCGATTTTTTAACGCTAGCCCATGCTCCAATTGATTTTATTTGCAACGTGAGCCTCACCGGTTTTTATCTTCTGGTTTTCTTATCCTTTCATGGAGAGGGAGGTCGCGCCGCCGCTGCATGATTCCTCCTCCCCCACTCGACTCCTCCTCGTCTCCCCTGCCTAGGGTTTTCTCAGCGAAGCACATCGGGTGCGCTGGTGGCCGCCCATGCATCAGCAATGTCGGGATCCATAGAGATGGGATGCCGCGAGTAGAGTTTCCCCGTCCATATAATCCGTCGTTGCCAGGAATAAAGAGACTACGTACATCCCCAATCCATCAGAGAAGGAGGTCTCGATCCATGGCGCCGCCACCCATCGATCTACTTCCCCAACTGTCGCCGCGGTGCCTCCCCTGCTCCACCGTGTCTCCTTTGCCGCCACGGTGCCGCTTCTACCTCTCCCATGCCCGGCCCCTCCTCTCCCCTTGCAACCGCAGATCGTGCAACTCGTCAGTCTAGACCAGGTATGAACTGCTTTCCCACACGTACTCCTCATTTCCTTCCTTCTTTTACTCATCCCCATATGCACGAGTCATCGGCAGCAGCACTGACGGGAGAGTGGCCGCTCGTGTTCATGGATGCATGTTGAAGCGGACGTGACCGGGCTTAGCAGCCTTGACATCCAGTATTCATTGCTACCCTCAAAGAGGTGCTTGCCTTGCCGATCCTTGCCAAGCCTCCCGAGTGCTGAATGCTAGGTAACCATAGAAAACATTGACATGTAGTTCTTTTACACAACGGACAATGTTCTGTATTGCATTCTTCTGCTGACGTTACATTAAATTGCATTCTTCTACTCCTTCACATAATTTACTACCATTTACAGTAATTAAAGTCTTGATATGATTATTTTAATTTTGTGTTCCAGTCAAAATTCAGAGCGAGCAGACACTGACGGCCTAGAGTAATTTTCTTCCCTAGAGACATCAACAACACACGCATTGCAGGTAACAAATACTGAAGAATGAATTGTTACAGTTCGTCTTTGTAATGAAAGCATTAATTTCAAACATTCACACCTCAACTTACTAATGTTTTTCTTCATATAACAGGGAACTCACAAGTGGGTGTAGAAAAATAGCCATCTTCTCATATAGGTTCACATGCAACACATTGTTTCCATTTGTATTCTTGAGTATTCCTGTCTTATCAAAAGCAGTTGCAGTCCACATATATAGCTTTGTAAGTGGATCTTGAGATTTCCTGCCTTATAACCTGTAGTTGAACCTTCCTTTTGCAAGATATTTTTGAGTCAGCTATTGACCTCTAAAAAGCATTTATTTTCACTTCTATTTTGCTCTTAGAAAATCTGATCCAAGCTCCAGTTTTATAGAAGGAAGTTGGACGCAGCATTGGAAGAGATAATTGTTAGGTAAATTTCTCACTTATATTCGAAATCTATGTTCTAAGGTTTCATCAGTCTTTATTTTTACCCGAAACTTATGTTTTCTTGACATGTTCTAAGCATTGTATGGTTGTCAATTGACATATCATCTTAACTATTGTAAACGATAAAAATATTAATGATGAAAGAACACATAGTTCAGTTATTTCACTTTCCAGTGATAAATTGATGGATCGTTTATTTTAGAGTAAGCCTCTTTTGTGGGTATAAAACAAATATTTTATCTATGATTTCTTTAAACTTGGAGAACATTCTTGGATGGTCACTTGATTTTTTTAAAATTTCTAGAACCTTGCTCCCCCGTTTGGTTTCCTCACGTTTGATTCCTAGGCTCAGCCCCAGCTGCCATCCTGCACGGCGTTTTTTCGTCCATCGTCCCATCACTGCTTGGTGTTTTTTTGTCTCCCACCTCCCACGTTCGTTCGGTTTTTTAAAGGGGGAGTTGGTAGCCGGCGTTCACTGGTTTTTTCGTCCCCTCTCCTACCTCCGTCTCGTATTTTCTTGTCTCTCCTTCCACTGATTTATTTTTGCCTCACCTTTCCACTGGTTTATTTCGTCATCCCACCTCTTTCTCTCCCGTAACCCTAACCCTCTCGATCTCTCTCACCCCTTCCTTTCTCCCTGCGACGGCGGCATACGTAGATCCCTCCTGGCTTCCCTCGCTGCAAAAATCTCTGGAATGAAATGGCCGCCGTGCCGGTGGCACCCCCTTCCCCATGCTCCCCTCGCCCTCCCCCCCTCAGCACGTCACGCGCCATCTTCACGGCCGCACGGGCCCGTCGCCAGCAGCAGCCACCTCGCCACGCGAGCAGCAGCAACAGTCGAGCGTCATGGGTGCGGGGGAGAGGAGGGGCAGTGGGAGGAGGACCAGGTGGATGCCGCGGCAAAGGAGTTCGAGCGGCAGCAGAAGGAGGAGGTGAATTGCAAGGTCGCCTCCCAGAAGGCGTCCCCCATCATCCTCTCATGCAAGGCCACCAAGGTCGTCCTCGATAAGCGCGAGCTTGGTAAGGGCATCGACCGCCTCCTCCCTTGCATCATCCTCGACGCCCTCCACGACTTCGTCGCCTCGCTCCGCTAGGAGTCCGCCCTCAAGGTATCTCTCTGCATCTGGCCACTGATTGGTCTACCAAACCTTTCCGTGCCCCACTAACGCCCACGTGTTCGAGCAAATGCAGGACCGAGTGTGGTCCAGGTCTTACATCGGCATATACATTAAGCTCATCACCATGCTCGGCAAGTGCAAGCAGTCGGGGAAGACTCACGATCTCTTCCAAGCCATGGTCGACGAGGGATGCGCCCCCAACCTTGAGTCATATATACACGACCCTTGTCTCCACCTACAGCAGGAGCGGCAGCTTCGATAGGGATTTCTCCTTGCTTGATGAGATGAAGGGCACCCCTGGTTGCAGGCCCGATGTGCAGACATACTCCACTCTCATCAAGTCCTGCTTGCACGCCTATGACTTAGACAAGGTGAAGGATTTACTGGAGGATATGGCGCGGGGGTATCCACACCAACATTGTGACTGGCAATACTCTCAGTGATGCTCATGGAAAAGCAGGAAGGTAATCGGCAATAAGAATGTATGATTATGATATAATATTGTAATTTAAGGTTTTATTTTCCTTATATATCCGTTGAATATGTGCTAAAAACTGTTTTTGAAATTATCTGATGCACTAGATCATCCTAAAATTCTTGGAGAGGCACCGTGCCGCTGTCGGGGACTCAACGTCGTCGAAGCACGCCAACTCGCCTTCACTCTTTTGTCTTTATCCTGCGTGCCTCCTACGGCCAAGGAGCACCCAACATCACCATGTCGCTCGCGTGGCTCCCATGGTGTCGTCCCGCATATCTCCTTGCTAAGCACTGCATGCCATGACGTCCATCGACTCAATGTGCACGGACAGCCCCGCCCCTGCTTGCCGAGGACGACTCCTTTAACCGTCATCATGCTCGTCACCGGTAGCCTCCCTACCTTCAGTCAACCTCCACTCAAGGCTCCGCCTCTGCCTCGATCCCACGCACCTTGGTCACCCGGATGGCCAACCATCGTATGCAGGAGACTGTCACGCTAGGTATCCTCGACCACTGTTGTTGTTTATCTGAAGATATGCTTATTCCATTTGCACCAAACTTATTGTTTAGTAACATGAACGTCTCTGTTTTTTCTACTACAATGACAGGATAAGAGAACCTTGTCCCTTTTAGCGCGGTGCTCCAACTTTGGATGCCGGTGAAGCTTCTGTAATGATGGCTGCATCATTATACTGAGGTAAATATGCCAGATTCTGTTGTCAAATGAAAACATGTCTCTCTATTTTGCTTGTCAGGACCAAGATATCTAGCTATCAATGAAATTTTCAAAGTAGTTTTTGTTCCCTCTGTGTAATCCTGATAACAACTTCTTGGAAGGTTCAGATGTGTGGCAAAGGATTTCAATTTTCTTGTTTACAGGGAGGAAACTCGAGGAAGGTTTAGATTTCTCATTCTCGATTTTGAGCTCTCAAGGTTACATAGACAAAATTGCCTCCTATTTACACAAAGGAAACCCGAGGAAGGTTCAGATTTCTCATGACTGCTTCTTCGGTATTTCATGCATGTGTTGTCTTATTAGGAAAATGTAGTTTGTTTTATAGCCGATGATGCTCGATGTTTTTTATCGATTAGTAAATTCTGAGTTTTAGCTAATAAACTACATGGCAAAAGCTAATTCTGATGGGTCTGATGCAAATAATTTTCATCTTCATACATGCAATGAGTTGATTATTTAATCCTTTTGTATTAATCTATTTAGCTTTGTATTGTTGCAGTTTCATTATATATCCACTTACCAATGCATCTAAAGATGCAACAATGTAGAAACCACCATCAGTCTTGGGACTACAAATTGTTTCTTCATTCCTCCGTGTTGCACTGTAGGTGCTAAGGTGTTGAGGTCGTATGTTCGTCAAGGTATCAATACACTTCACTTTCCTTTTCCTTCTCCCTATTTTTGTTGTTGCATTTATTTGTTCTTATTGGACCTCTCTGCCTGTTGCTTTAATATGGTTTCGATTGGTGTCCTGCATCTCCCAAGATATATGGATTTTGGTCGAGGCAGTCATCAAAAAAGTTAAATGCTAACATCCTCTCAGTTTCTGAATGAATTTTAAATTTCCTTTCTCTTGTTGGATCACATACCTGATTTATTTGTTGTCCTTGAAGAAAATATCATGGCATGAGCTTGATGATTTCAAAGATACAGACAATTGACAAAAGGAGGATACACTGATTTCAGTTGTGCACACTTAAGAGCTGAGTCTTTCCCTAACAGGTAACTCAACTTTCAACATATTCATTGTAGAAGCAGAAACAATGGGATACATGACATGCATACTTACATTGTGACATGTTTTTGCCCGCGCCTCAAATTGGAATGATGTCCATGTTGTTGATCTTATGCTTATCTTCTGCAATAGCTATGTCAAGTATACAATGTTTTCAGGTTACAACTTCTGTATATATAGTTATATACTACAATGTTGATCCAACTTATCAGCCCTTGTTCTCCTGTCGTACAAATATTTTGGTGAGAATGTGGGACCACTTAGCATGAAGGAGCTTGAGTAAATTGGGAACCAGGTTGTCAAGCGTATCAGGTCAAGAATAAACTCAGGTTCATCATCAGCTTTAGATATTTTTCTGTTATACATGATTCCTCCCATGTAAATTGGGTACCTTTCTTTCTACATGATAACTTTTTAGATGGAATTCTACATGATATTAGTGTAACCTGCCATATCTCTTCCATGTAAATAGACCCCATGTTGCCGTAAAGAGGAGCGACACTGCCCAACCTCCCAATTAGCCGTTGTTTTGAGTTAATTGCCGTTGAGGTCCATGCGTGCCATTCATTGTGATTTTATCATTATTCCTTTTTTTTAAAATTGTTCCACAAGATAGTTCTTCCTCATGGAGATGCGTTGCATGAATTGTTTAAGAGATAGGGAACGTGTCAAGTTTGTGCTTTACAAATGGGATACTATGCTCTGTTCTAGATTTAATATTTGTGATATCCAATTACACTCCTCTTGATTGTATGTGTTTGTAAGATGCTCACTAAATACATTAATTCACATCGGAAACAATAGCTGATTTGTTTTTTCGGCTTTAGGTAATACCTGATTATATGTGGTGATTTTAGTTCAAAATGCTTGACAAAATTGTTTCTTTAGAACCTGATTGATACCAAGGTTCAGAAAAAGGTCTCTGCGTTTTAAGCTGTTTTCTTTAAAAAGTTTGTACACCTATACGAGAATAAAAGATGGAAGATAATGTGTATTACTTATGACACTCGGATTCAAGCCACCATTTAATTGCATCTTCCATGCGAGAATTATCAAAGGACGTGAAATTGTGGATCATGCAAGGATATTTTTTGTGTCAATTGATTCACTTAAGATCGACAAAGAGGCCTGAATCCAAACAAATACTGGTTTTAAGCTAGGTTTGCAAGTCATGTAACAAGCTCTGCATAACCTTATTTCAATGGCTTCTTTGTGCGACATGATTTTCTTCCTGTGAGTTGAACTCTATGTTATTACAACATTGAGACTAGAAAGACCGAGAAGCTTCTTGATGTGATGATAAAGCTACTAAATAATCTGTTCGTTAGCAACTGTATGAAGTTTGGATGAGTAAACATTAAAAGTATTTCAGAATTTTTGGCTCTCTATACTTTGTCACATGCAGCCATGTGCGTGTATGATGATCAATGTTTTAAATAGCGGGCTACGGAAAATAGCGGCGAGCCTCTAAATCAGCTATAGCGGAGCTATAGCGGGCTATAATGGCATATTTGTACATGATACCATTTAGCGGCACCCTGCTGAATAGGCTATAGCAAGGCTATAGCGGGCTATTTAAAACTATGATGATGATATCAATCGAGTGTCGTTTATTTTTCATTCATTGGGTACTTGGCTTCCAAGTTTGGTTGAAGAACCATGTTAGCTTAAAGCCGAGGATGTAAGATGTGTGTTCATGAAGACATGCATTATTCTTAATTTATCTATGTTTCATGAGTAGCATTGTATTTTGTTAAAGCCCGTGGCAACGCAGGGACGTATACTAGTGCTTGTAGTATTCAATGACGTCGGCACGTACTACACCATCCACAGGACGCCCATTGGCACTCAAGGCTACTTCGGTCCGGCGTGGAGGCTTAGGCATCAAGCTCTTTGTCCTCTTCTCTTCCACTGAAACCCCGCTGACAGACATGGGTACTCTGCTCTGGTGCAAAGCCGGAGCCATGGACGATGCGGCGGCTTGTGTGCTACGGCTCTTGGAGCTGGCCTTCTTTTTGATTGTAGCCTCGCTGCCACATATGGCTACTTTGCTCTGGTCTGGAGGCACAGCCGTCGACCAAGTGGCCGCTTGCTTCGTCCTCCTTGTATTCTCTTTGTTTGGAGCACGCAAGGCTACTCTGCTGTGGAGCAAAGGCGGAGCCTTTTCAACTGAAGCACCCAAAGTGGCAACTCTGCGACAGAGCAAAGGCGGAGCCGCTAGCGTGCTGCCGCTGTTCGACCTCGGCCCTGTTTGGATACTCGGTTAGAGGTTAGAGTTAGATTCTAACCCTGGACTAACCTTAAACTAACTCTAATCAAAGAGGTGTTTGGATGGAAGGGTTAGATTGTCAATAAATGAACCTTTTTCAATCATTTGGCTCCTTTATCAAGGATTTGGTGTGGTGGAGGTAGAGAAAAAAGTAACTTTTTGTGGGCCCAACCCAACTCTAACCCAAATAAGCATCTCTTGGATGGGTTAGTTTTTTTTTGATAGGTTAGATGCATCTAACCAACTCTAACCCTCCCTGTTTGGATGTTTTGGAGTTAGATTGGTCTAATCTAACCAACTCTAACTCTAACCCATGGATCCAAACAGGGCCCTCGTCTTCTCTTCGATCGGAGCCTCGCTGCCATAGAGTGCTACTTTGCTCTGGCGTGGAGGCGCAGCGGTCGACGATGTGGCCACGTGTGTGCCGCCGCTCTTCGCCCTCCTATTCTCATGGATTTTGCCGGACATGGCTACTCTGCTTTGGCACGGACGCGGAGGCGGATCTTGTTCGCCGACGATCTTCGTCCTCCCCTTCTCAGAGCATGGTTAATAGTATAGCCAACTGCTGGCTATAAGCAGTCTTATAGCCCACCTTATAGTTAGCTTGTACAATAGTTAGCTATAAAAAACTACTATTTTTATCATATATGACCCACGTTTCATTCTCACAAATCACCTAGGAGCACGTGCTAGAGCTGGCTTTTCACGAAGAGCCCGCTTCCCTTCTCTCTCCTCTTCTCTCTCATCCAACTCAGCAGAAATATAATATTTTAATCCTTACAGCCTGCTGACTAGACTTTATTGTACTTGCTCTCATGGACAGGAGCCCCGTCTGCGCTCAAGGCTACTCTGCTCCGGCGCGGAGGCGCAGCCGTCGACGATGTGGCCACCTGTGTGCCGCCGCTCTTCACCCTACTCTTCTCATCGATTTTGCCGGACATGGCTACTCTGCTTTGGCATAGACGCAGAGACGGGTCTTGTGCGCCGCCGATCTTCGTCCTCCCCTTCTCTTGGACCGGAGCCCCATCTGCGTGCAAGGCTATTCTTCCTTGATCTGGTGCCCTTTTATCCCATGGGATAGGGATCTGGCCCGAGCACGCCCGGTTCGACACATTACGTTCAACCACCTCGTGAAAGTTTTCTTTTATAAAATTCTCAGACGAAAAACTTGACCTTCATGATAGCAATCATTACTCGTGCATAATGTAATTTTTTAAGGACTTCATATTCATCATCGTGAACATCCTATAACATACAATATGACTCTGTGTGACAAATCCGACAAACAATCTTAAGCGAACATTAAAATTGTACACATGTATGAATGCAACAACTACGATGACCCACACAACCATGTGTGTCAACTACTCACCCTCATCCTGTGAACGTGAACCCGTGTGTCCCCTTCATCAACTTTAGTTGTCATGTTTAATTAACTTTAGTTATTATCTAATTAACTGTAGTTGTCATGTATTACTATTAAATATAGTTTTCATGTAAAACTAACTGAAATTGTCACGTGTGGTTAAACCATATTTATTATGTATGGTGAATATAATTGTCATGTATGATTAACTAGTTGTTATGGGTGATTAATTAGTTATCGTGTGTGATTAAATTATAATTGTCATATATGATTAACTAGTTGCCATATATACATAACTGTAATTGCCATCTATCGCCGTGCAATTGTCGTGTGGGTAAAGAGCGGTTTCATCCACATGTACGGGCAATCGCCGTGTATCCGTTCGAACAAGGAGCACCTACACATGTGCTACTAAATGATAATGCCCACACGGCGATGAATGCTTACGTGACTCTGAATCTAGATGACAATTGCTTCAATATTCATACAAATGAACCGAATGATGCCAATTGTGTTTGAACCATATTGATAAATGATATACGTGTAAACATTATCATTTAAGATTTTTAATTATTAGCCACTGCGTTATAACAGATGAAAAAAGTTATAAAACCTACTTCGTATGATAGCACGCGCTATTTCTTGTACGGTTCTGATAATCGTCAGTTACAGTTATAGGTTTATACTGTTATTACTTTTTGAAGTATGGAGTATGGACATAAAGAAATCACACTAACGTCCTTTATCTGATGGAAGAGTACGAGTCTATATTTTACTCTTTGGAAAAACAGAAATATTTTGTATTTTAAAATAATTAAACAAATTTAAATGTATTTTTGTTATAATTGAAATATGTTTTGAAGATGAATTTTTTTTTTGAACATATGTTTTTTAGAAAGAGAATTTTTTAATTTTTTTGATCAATTTCAAATGGCTTTTAAAAAATTGAATATTTGAATATTTTTTGGGAATTCGAGCATTTTCTTAGAAAGCATGAGCATGATTGAAAGTATGAATTGTTTTAAAGCAAGAAGAATTTGAAACGCACTTTATCTGAAAAAGAACACCCGCTCGATGTCCGCAATTGAAAAATTGGATTGTTGATGTCCAAACTGGATCTCTAAAAATGTCGAGAGCCCCTCACCATTCGCTCGGTCAAGCTCGAATATCTTATTTTATAAGATTGTTCTTCCTTCGCTAAGCAATTACTCAGTAAATGCCTCTCTAATTATTTGGTTAGAGGCAACGTCCTCATAATATTCATGTTCTCCAAGCCGTAAATGTTCTTAGGGACGAGCAAAAGTCTAAGCTTGAGAATGTTGAGAAGTTCATTTTGCATCATATTTTGATAAGCGTTTTTGCATTATAAGAGAACGATTTTATACACTTTATCGCGTAGCTGCATTCCATTTTACTTCTATTTCTCCATGACCCGAAAGAAGGGGGGATTTGGAAAATTGCACCTTTTTGGCATGTAAAATAGGTTAACTGAAGGCCATAAAAAACTTCTTTACAAATAGACGTGCACATGGGATCGAGATGGCCCTAAAGAGGGTTGAATAGGGACAACCACATCTTTTTCTTAATTCTTACCAAGTTCAGATTTATATTTGGACTCTTAATAATTTCATGATTTTTAGGACTATACTTATTTCTAAAGATATAAACCTAATTGTAGAATCGAAAATATGTTTAGAGGGGGTTGATCAGACTACTTGGCAAGATAAAAAATTTGCCTTTTCCCAATTTTAGCTGAGAGGCACCTATGGCAGTTATAGCAAGTCAAGTACACCCTACACATGCAGTTCTAAGAGTATAGCAACGGAAAGTAAACATGCAAATGTAAAGTAGAGGACTAAGGTAGGGAGATCAAACACATGAGGTTGACACGGTGCTTTTTGGCATGGTTTCGATAGGTAGTGCTATCGTCCGTCCATCTTAGTGGAGACTTCAACCCACGAAGGGTAACGACTCCGAGAGTCCACGGAGGGCTCCATCCATGGACGGTCCACAAAGAAGCGGCCTTCTCTATTCCACTACGGCTTCCGCCCAGGGAGTACTAGCCTTACTCACGGTAGATCTTTGATATGTCCCAAACATATCTATAATTTCTGCTTGTTCCATGATCTTTTGGGTGACATTGTTACATGTTTTGCTACACTTTTATACCATTTTACACATATTTGGACTAAACTACTAACTCAGTGCATCCAGTGCCAGTTTCTGTATGCTGATGTCTATTTTGCACGGGCTTTTACCCAATTTTTCGAAGCCCGAAAAAATCCAGGAAAAATATATAAAAAATCAGCAAAACGGAAGCTTCTGGATCACCGAAGATGGACCATAGGGGGGCGGGGGCTGCCCAGACGACCTGCTGGCGCGGCCAGGCCCTAGGCCGCGCCAGGAGGCCGCCTAGGTGGCCCCCACCTCCTCTGGTGCCCTCCTTTGGCCTATATTTAGAGTCCCGAGAGGAAACCCTTGGAAAACTTCCAGAATCGTGAATTTCTCCATCGTTCCGCCGCCGCAGCACTTCCGAGATCGGGAGCGTCAGGAGACCTTTTCCCGGTACCCTGTCGGAGGGAGGATTGACCTCCGGGAGCTTCTCCACCGCCATGGACGCTTCACGGACGTGCCGTGAGTAGTCCTCCTTGGCCCATGGGTCCATGACCAGTAGCTATGTGATGTCTTCTCTCCAATCTTGTGCTTCAATAGTTAGTCATTGTGAGATGCCCTACATGATCAAGGCATCTATGTAATTATCTTGCTATTGCTTTGCTCGGTTTGTTGGGATCCGATGGATTATGAGATTATCTTCAGATTGTTTACACCTCCGCCATTTACCGCTTTCATTTACTTTTCCGTTGCAATCACTATCACTTTCCCGCTTGTGTTTTGATCCTTTGCAAACTACAAGGCCGGAGAGATTGGCAACCTCTATGTACTCAGGGAGCAAAGTTATTTGTTTTGTGTGTAGGTCCACGTCTTCTGCTAGCGCCAGGGTGGAAGACACCTACTTGTTGATCCCAGGAGTCCTCCTGGTTCGATAAACCTTACAGTTCCCGTATGAGGGAAAACTTGTTGCTCACTACATCTCAACTTTCCACTTGGGGTAACCAACGAGGTGCCAGAAGTATATACATCATCTCGTCATCAAGCAAAGTTTGCTGGCGCCATTGTCGGGGACTCCAGTCTTCAAGATAGGGGAGTTGCACGCTATCCTTTACCTTTGCTTTTTAGTTTTGTCAGTTTGCTTTCTAGTTTTTGCTTTAGAGACTTGTACCAAAAACCACACAAAAAAATAGTTGCTTTGTTCTTGCTTGTTACTGCTGCTATGGGTTCCAGTGCGAACACTAAGTTGTGTGACTCCACTAGTTAGGCTTATGGAAAACTGCACTCTTAGTTCACTGCTTGGGGAAGGCTCCTCCACCTACTGAATGTATCCCATTCAAAGTACCACTTGGGATAATTGAAATAATTAGGAATATTTGTTATGCAGGAGATGGAACAGTCAATCCTAGTATTCATTTGTTGAAACTTACAGAACTTTGCGAGTTGTTTAAGATTTCAGGTTTGACAAGAGATGGAGTCATGAGGAAATTATTTGCCTAGTCACTGAAAGGAAAAGCATTGGAATGGTATAGGCTACGAGATGATTCTCACCTACGGGATTCGGAAGAGATCCAGTCTCTCTTTTACACCAAGTTTTATCTACTTCATGAAGTCCATGTGGATCATGGTAACAATGCTTTATGTGATACTTGTATTGTTGAGTTTATTCATGATCCCACTGAAAATTATTATGAGAAGGGAACATATGCTTATAGACATTTCAATAATATTGAGTTCCCTCTCTTTATGTTGAAGGTTTTGAAGCTGCACTTGTTTTGCCCTCCTATGCTTATTGATTTGTGCTTCAGTGAATTATTCTATTACAATATTCCTATGCATAGGAAGCATGTCAGACTTAAATGTGTTTGGTATTTTCTTCTTGATGCTCTCTTGTGTTCTACAACTCTTATTCCTACGAGAGCATCATTAAAATCTTAAGTCTATCTTTATAGCTATAAAGAAAGAGCTCTAGGGAGACAACCATTGTTATCTTTACTTTGAGTTACTACTTTCAGTTTTAGTGGTCTTGATGCTTGTGACTACTGTAGAAACATCATTGTATCTTTATTTTTAAGCTTTGTGCTAAGTTATAGCCTCCGATTGCAAGAAGGTTCAAAAGTTGTGACATGTTGTCCAGAAACAGATTCTGTCTGCCTGGCGGAAAAATTTGCCAAAATTCACCATATCATCTTTTTTATCTGACTTTTTTTACAGCATGATCTGTATAATTTCCTTTCTGGCATCTGTTTTGAGTTTTTTGCTTTGAGTTGCAGAAGTGCCCCGAATAAATTATTTACTACCTGATGTTTTGTTTTTCACAAATTCTGTCATGTTTTGCAAATCCTAAGCTTACTTTTTATTTGCAAAAACCTTTTGGCAATCATGGGAAGCAGTAGCTTTTCATGAAAATCTTTATTTCGAGTAGGTAATGAATTATTTTATTAAGGGTACTAACCACTCTAATCAGCTTATCATGAGTTTCATATGAAGGGAGTTTTCAAGTATGCGACCACAGATGATGAAAGAAGATACATGAGTGTCAAGCGCTCAAGCTTGGGGATGCCCCCATGCACCCCAAGAAATATTCAAGGAGACTCAAGCGTCTAAGCTTGGGGATGCCCCCGTGCATCCCCTTCTCTATCAACAATCATCAGTTCGTCCATCTTCATGCTATATTTTTATCACTTCATATGTTATATGCTATGCTTGGAGCGTCCCGCTATTTACTTTTTAGTTTGTTTTTAGTTTTGCTTGCTGTTCATAACAAGTTGTAACCTATCCTACCTTGTTTGGAAGAGAGACACGCTCCATTCCACTCTAGAACGCAACATAGGTTTTCATGCTTATCTCTTTTGTGTGTTCTTCATCTTTACTTAGCTAGTGTCATCCTTAGCTCTTAGTTTTCATGCTTATCTTTTCAAGAGCTTTTATTTAGGTTGATTTTGGAACTCTCTTGAGTTATCACGCTTATCTTGTTTAGAGAGTTGGCTTGTTGCACTAAGTTGTGTGTCTTGCATGAGTAGGTAATTGAGATTGCTATTTAAGTGTAGTAGCAACCTGCAATAGTTTTGAGGTATTGATTTGACTAATGTTTGGACTATTGGTGCCAAGAGCTTGAGCCTATCAGTGATAGGTTACGTATTTTTGGGAAATTTGTGTGTTTTTCAAAAACTAAAAATTAGTTGAGAACTCTAGCTACTAAATTGATCAATAACCTCTGAAGGGGTTGGAATATATAGAGTACCCTCACGTTACCATGAGTCGAGGATGCGCAAGGATAACCAAACCCACAAACACTCCTCCTCGGGGTACTTGTCTCTTTGTGAATTTCCTAACTAGATAGAGATTTACCGATAATAAGTGTATGATTTCTTTGGACTAATGTGAGTATTTGATTGTTGGCACTTCCACCATCCATATTTTGCTAGCCTCTTCGGTACCGTGCATTTCCCTTTCTCACATTAAGAGTTGGTGCAAACTCCGCCGGTGCATCCAAACCGATGACATGATACGCTCTGTCATACATAAGCCTCATTATATCTTTCCTCAAAACAGCTACCATACCTACCTATTAAGGCATTTCCATAGCCTTTCCGAGATACATTGTCATGCAACATCCATCATCTCATGACTTGATCTTCATGTCATACATGTTTTTGCTTGATCGTAGAGACGCATGATAGTTGGGCTTTGCTCCAATTATTGCTACATGATGCGCTAGTATCATTGCATATCCTGCTACACTGGCAGAGGCATACATTTGCATACATCATGATAGTTTTCACTTGTCTTTATGTTGAGTACTTCTTATAAAGTGTGATGATCTTCTTTTTATTCATGTAAAACATAGAGTGTTGCCCTTAAGTGAGGAAAAGATCCCAAAGAGGACAAATGAGAGATAAAAATAAAGAACCAAAGAGGCCACAAAAAATAAAGAGAAAAAGAGAAAAAGAAATAAAAAGAGAGAAGGGGGCAACACTACTATTCCTTTGAAAGATCCACACTCGTACTCCATTGCTATATTTGTACTACATAGAGATTATCATTCATGCATGACTATGTGGGGACCCTTACACTATAGAACTTGGTTTGCATATTCCAATGACGAGCCTCCTCAAATGAGCTCTAGGTCTTCATGAGCAAACAAGTTGGATGCACCCCCACTAGTTCCATTGGAGAGCTTACCTTAGCTCATATGTGCATCCATTACATGACAATCCCTACTCCTCACATCATATCTATCATTTCGCTTTCTCTCGCCTATGGTTATCCTCATTGATGTGAGCCTTTCACACCTTTTTGTCTTCCTTCCCCATCATTATTCTAGTTGTCATCCTAAGTGCCAACATATCTTGCTTACACTCATACATTGCATGAGTGCTCAAAGTCGAAAGGGAGAGGATCATTTTGACTTGTGCCTGACTAGTGGTCTGGGGATGAGTCAAAATAAGATTCCGAAGGAGACCAAGTGTGAAATTTTAGTAGATTGAGTTCTCAATTAAAAAAATAGTTTATGATCTCAACCCATCTCCCACTTCTTGCACACTGATACGTCTCCATCGTATCTACATTTCCAAACTCTTTTGCCCTTGTTTTGGACTCTAATTTGCATGATTTGAATGGAACTAACCCGGACTAACGCTGTTTTCAGCAGAATTGCCATGGTGTTGTTTTTGCGCAGAAATAAAAGTTCTCGGAATGACCTGGAAATTTACAAGGATTTTCTGTGGAATATATAAAAAATACTGGCGCAAGAATCAACCGAAGAAGTGGAGTGAGGAGCCCACAAGCCCAGGAGGCGCGAGCCCCCCTGGCCGCGCCTAGCAGGCTTGTGGGGGGCCTCGGGGCTCCGCCGCCTCCAACTCCAGCTCTATTTAGTCCCTTTTTTCGGAAAAAAATCAAGGAGAAGAGTTCATCGCGTTTTACGATACGAAGGCGCCGCCACCTCCTGTTCTTCCTCTGGAGGCAGATCTGGAGTCCGTTCTGGGCGCCGGAGAGGGGAGATCATCGCCATCGTCATCACCAACCTTCCTTCATCACCAATTCCATGATGCTCTTCACCGTTCGTGAGTAATCTCATCGTAGGCTTGCTGGACGGTGATGGGTTGGATGAGATCTATCATGTAATCGAGTTAGTTTTGACGGGGATTGATCCCTAGTATCCACTATGTTCTGAGATTGATGTTGCTACTACTTTGCCATGCTTAATGCTTGTCACTAGGGCCCGAGTGCCATGATTTCATATCCGAACCTATTATGTTGTCGCCAATATACGTGTGTTCTTGATCCTATCTTGCAAGTTGTAGTCACCTATTATGTGTTATGACCCGGCAACCCCAGAGTGACAATAGCCGGAACCACTCCCGGAGATGACCATAGTATGAGGAGTTCATGTATTCACTAAGTGTTAATGCGTTGGTCCGGTTCTTTATTAAAAGGAGAACCTTAATATCCCATAGTTTCCATTAGGACCCCGCTGCCACGGGAGGGATGGACGATAGATGTCATACAAGTTCTTTTCCCTAAGCACGTATGACTACATACGGAATACATGCCTACATTACATTGACGAACTGGAGCTAGTTACTTATCTCTCCGTCTTATAACTGTTGCATGATGAATACCATCCGGCATAATCATCCATCACCGATCCAATGCCTACGAGTTTTTCCTACTGGTCCTTGCTACTGTTACTTTGCCGCTACTACTCTCACTACTGCTACTGTTACTTTGTCGGTACTTCTGTCACTACTGCTACTGTTACTCTGCCGCTATTGTTGTCGCTGCTGCTACTGTTACTATTGCTACTGTTGCTATCACACTACTTTGCTACTGATACTTTGCTGCAGATACTAAGTCTTTCACGTGTGGTTGAATTGACAACTCAACTGCTAATACTCGAGAATATTCTTTGGCTTCCCCTTGTGTCGAATCAACAAATTTGGGTTGAATACTGTACCCTCGAAAACTATTGCGATCCCCTATACTTGTGGGTTATCATGTCCCGAAAATAAAAGTTCTTCAAATGCCCTGAAAATCAAGTATGATTTTTCCTGGATTTTTTGAAAAATTCTGAGACGGAGAGCTAGTCAGGGGGATGCACCAATGGGCCACAAGCCCAGGAGGCGCGGGCACCCCCCTGGCCGCGCCTACCAGGCTTGTGGGGCCCACATGGCCCCCTCCTCTTATTCTAGCACCCATCTCTTTCTCCTACCTCTAGAAAAATTCATTCTACAGCTCAAACCTGTGTTCTTGCTCTTCTTGCTACAATTTCCGATCTCCTTGTGCAAACCCCATTCACCAAACTGTTTTGGGGCAATTGTTCCTTAGTATGTGACTCCTCCATTGGTCCAATTAGTTTTTGCTCTAGTGCCTTATTCGTTGTGTATTATTGCTGCCTGGGTGACCCTGTTCATGAGCTTTGCATGCTAATTTTTGCTGGTCCCAAGTAGTTTTGATGCATGATATGGCCTCTAGGCACTTGTAGGAGTAGTTGCTATGAGTTTCGTTGAGCCTTGTTCACTTTTCCTTTGAGTCACTAAAAATTTCAGAAATTTTCAGGGAAAGAAAAGGGAAAAGATGAGGAGGTTCCTAAGAGGCTCTTCAAGCCGTGACCCCAAGGATGATGAAAATGAGAAGAAGAAACCCAAGCATCAAGTCCCCCGAGTTGCAAAGTTCGAGCGTGCGAGTGGCCAAGCGATGTGTTCTTACGTGTGATACGTCTCAAACGTATCTATAATTTTTGATGGTTTCACGCTGTTATCTTGTCAACTTTGGATGTTTTATATACCTTTTATATCTTTTTTGGGACTAACTTATTAATTCAGTGCCAAGTGTCAGTTCCTATTTTTTCTCTGTTTTTGACTCTTTTCAGATCTTATTTTGAAACGGAGTCCAAACGGAATAAAATCCCCGAAATAAATTTTTCCAGAATAGAAGAAGATCGGGAGGCTTGAGGGCCAAGGCAGGGGGCCCACAGGGAGCCCACAAGCCCTGTTGCCGCGGCCAGGGGGGCCCGCGGAAACCAGGCTTGTGGCCTCCCTGGCGCTCCCCTGCCCTAGCTCTTTGGCCTATAAATTCCCTAAAATTACAGAAAAAATAAGGGCATCCACGAAAACACTTTTCCGCCGCCCCAAGCTTCTGTTTCCGTGAGATCTCATCTGGAGACCCTTCCCGGTGCCCTGCCGAAGGGGGCTGCTACTCCAACAAAAGACCTTCCAACGGCGCCAGAAATAGATGTGTCGACGGCACCATGAATCCTTCTGCTACGGCTACGCCTTAAAAGACTTTCTAGGCAAATATGCACATGATTTCCCCCGTGGCCTTGGAGCCTTGTGTTGGTGTTCCCTCGAAGCGGAAAGGGTGATGTAGCGCAGCGGCGGTAAGTATTTCCCTCAGTTTGAGAACCAAGGTATCGAGCCAGTGAAGGAGTATCACAAGAGCCTGCACAAACACAAAAAGCTTGCTCCCAATGCTATGAAGGGGTTGTCAATCTCTTATAGATTGTTCGCCAAGTGAGAACTGAAAGCAACAAAGTAACAAAGGAAAAGTGGAAACGATAGGTCTGAATAGACCCGGGGGCCGTAGTGTTTACTAGTGGTTTCTCTCATGAAAGAAAGTAGACGGTGGGTGAACAAATTACTGTCGAGCAATTGATACAACTACGCAAAGTCGTGACGATATCTATGGCAATGATTATATCTATAGGCATCACGTCCAAAACAAGTAGACCGATACTTTTTGCATCTACTACTATTACTCCACACGTCGACCGCTATCCAGCATGCATCTAGTGTATTAAGTCCAAAAGAACAGAGTAACGCCTTAAGCAAGATGACATGATGTAGATGGACAATCTCATATCTACGACAGAGCCCACCTTGTTACCCTTGATGGCAACCACACGATGTGTGCCTTGCTGCCCCTACTGTCACTGGGAAAGGTCACCACATGGTAAAAACCCAAAACCAAGCACTTCTCCCATTGCAAGAATCATAGATCTAGTTGCCCAAACAAAACCCAAGACTCGGAGAGACTTACAAGGATATCAAATCATGCATATAAAAAATTAGCAAAGACTCAAATATATATCATAGATAATCTGATCACAAATCCACAATTCATCGGATCTCGACAAACACACCGCCAAAGAAGATTACATCGGATAGATCTCCATGAAGATCATAGAGAACTTTGTATTGAAGATCCAAGAGAGAGAAGAAGCCATCTAGCTACTAACTACAGACCCGTAGGTCTGAAGTGAACTACTCACGAGTCATTGGAGGGGCGATGATGATGTTGAAGAAGCCCTCCAACTCCAAAGTCCCCTCCGGCAGGGCTCCGGGAAGGGTCTCCAGATGAGATCTCGCGGAAACGAAACCTTGCGGCGGCGGAAAAGTATTTTCGTGCCTCCCTTGATTTTTTTCTAATTTTTAGGGAATATATAGGCGCAAGATCTAGGTCAGGGGGGCGCCAGGGAGGCCACAAGCCTGCCCTGCGCCACCCCCTGGTGGCGGCGTGGGGGCTTGTGGGCTCCCTGTAGCCCTCCTGGCTTGGCCCACAAGCCCCCTGATCTTCTTTCGTTCGGGAAAAAATCATTTCGGGGATTTTATTCCGTTTGGACTCTGTTCCAAAATCAGATCTGAAAAGAGCAAAAAACACAGAAAAAACAAGAACTGGCACTTGGCACTGAATTAATAAGTTAGTCCCAAAAAAGATATAAAAGGTACATAAAACATCCAAAGATGACAAGATAACAACATGAAACCATCAAAAATTATAGATACGTTTGAGACGTATCAAGCATCCCCAAGCTTAACTCCTGCTCGTCCTCGAGTAGGGAAGTGATAAAGAATGATTTTTTGGTGCTTTCATGCTACCTAGCATAGGTGTCCTTTGTAACTCCTCTTATGTGACGTGAATGTTCAGATCCATTAGATTTAAAACAATAGTTTGCTATTGACGTGGAAACAATAATAATTCAAGCAAACTAGCAAGGTAATCATGAACTTTCAAAATAACAAGGCTAAAAGAAAGTTATCCCTACAAAAGCATATAGTCTGGCTATGCTCTATCATCATTGCACAACGAATTTAAATCATGCACAACCCTGGTATTGGCCAAGTAATTGTTTTTAAACCTTTACTTTCTCAAAAAAAATTCAACTCTCACGCAATACATGAGCGTGAGCCATGTTTTTAGCACTATAGATGGTGTGGAGTGTGGTGGACGTTGCAAGACAAAACAAGGAGAAGATAGTCACATTAACTAGGCATATCAATGAGCTGTGGACATGCTCATCAATAGATATCAATGTGAATGAGTAGGGATTGCCATACAAATGATGCACTAGAGCTAAGAGTATGTGAAAGCTCTTAAAGAAAACTAGTGGGTGTGCATCCAACTTGCTTGCTCACGAAGACCTAAGGCAATTCTGAGGAAGCCTATCATTGGAATATACAAGCCAAGTTATATAATGAAAATTTCCCACTAGCTATATGGTGGTGACAAAACAAGAGACTCTCAATCATGAAGATCATGGTGCTTAATATGCACAAGTGTGGAAAAAGTGGTAGCATTGTCCCTTCTCTCTTTTTCTCTCATTTTTTTTTATTTTTTTGGTGGGATCTTTGGCCTCTTTTTTTGGTGGGCTTCTTTGGCCTCTTTTATTTCCTCACATGGGATAATGCTCCATTAATGATGATCATCACACTTTCAACTCAAAACTTAGAGCAACTATGACTCTATATGGAATGCCTTCGGTAGTGTACCGTGGCAATGATCTAGCATGGCATAGACATTAATGGAAACATCATGCTAGCTATCTTACGATCATGCAATGCCAATGTAGACGTGATGGCACATGTCATGGTGGTAGTTGCATGGCAATATATCTCGGAATGACTTTGAAAAAGCCATAGTAGGTAGGTATGGTGGCTGTTTTGAGGGAGGCTAATGGTGGGTTTTGTGCACCGGCGAAAGTTGCACGGCACTAAGAAGATAGTGATGGTGGAAGGTGAAAGTGCATCTAACCCATGGACTCAACATTAGTCATGAAGAACTTATATACTTGTTGCAAAAGTTTTATTAGTAATAGAAACAAAGCATTCAACGCATACTCCTAGGGGAAGGGTTGGTAGGTATAAACCATCGCGCGATCCCGACCGCCACGCAAAGGATGACAATCAATAGACTAATCATGCTCAGATTTCATCACATAGCGGTTCACCATACGTGCATGCTACAGGAATCACTAACTTCAACACAAGTATTTCTAGATCCACAACACCTTACTAGCATAACTTCAATATTTACCATAACCACAACTCAAAACTAATTGAGATGAATCAAACTTCTCTAACTATTCAATGCACATGAAGGCGGAAGTTTTCGTATCCCTTTGGATAACTACCCCTTTTGAGACTACTTTCAAAGCATAGATCAACTACCAAGCCATGCACCACTGTGCTCTAAAAGATATAAGTGAAGCACACAGAGCAAAAGTATCTAGCTCAAAAGATATAAGTGAAGCCCATGTGAGCTAAATTGTCTACCAAAAGATGTAAGTGAAGCTCGACAAAATCACGGTGAGTGCATGTCTCTCTCTCTAGGTGTGCAGCAAGGATGATTGTAACACAACAAAAATAAAAGACTCCTACAATACAAGACGCTCCAAGCAAAAACACATAACATGTGGTGAATAAAAATATAGCCCCAAGTAACGTTACCGATGGATTGAAGACGAGAGAGGGGATGCCTTCCCGGGGCATCCCCAAGCTTAGGCTTTTACGGCATCCTTGAATCTCTTGGGGTGACTTGGGCATCCCCAAGCTTGAGCTCTTGCCACTCTTTATCTCTTTGTCCATATGAACTTCACCCAAAACTTGAAAACTTCACAACACGAAACTTAAACAGAAACTCGTGATAACATTAGTATGAGAAAGCAAACCACCACTTCCTTAGGTACTGTAGCAAACTTAAATTCTACTTGTGCTGATGTTGGGTTACTGTATTTTAAATCTTCCATGGCTAATACCTCCCGATACTATCCATAGTTTCAGCAAAATAAGCAACCAACACAACAAAAACAGAATCTGTTAACAGCAGACCAGTCTGTAGAAATCTGTATATTTCGTATACTTATGGTACTTAAAAAATTCTGAAAAATTACGACAGTCTGAAGAATTTGCGTAGCAATCAGCAGCAAAAAGAATCAACTCAAAAGCTCTTATAGAAAAAAATGAAAATTCTTTTCGTGAGCAGAAAGTTTCTGTCTTTTCCAGCATGACCAAACGATCATCCCCAAGACTAATCATAACGGTTTTGCTTGGCACAAACGCAAAAAAGAAACACAAAAAACACAATCATAACAGAATTATGAAAGTGTGGAAAACACAAAACACAAAGGAAAAGGATAGATTCATTGGGTTGCCTCCCAACAAGCGCTTTTGTTTAACGCCCTTAGCTAGGCATTGATAATTCGATGATGCTCACACAAAAGACAAGAATTGAAGCACAATGAGAGCATCATAAAGCATGTGAAAATCACATCTAAGTCTAACATACTTCCTATGCATAGACATTTTATAGGAAAACAGATTGTCAAGACAACCAATAGTTGCCATATGCAAGGAAGAAGATAGAGACAATAGCAATCTCCACATAACGAGAGGTAATTTGGTAACATGAAAGTTTCTACCACCATATTTTCCTCTCTCATAAAAATTACATGTGGGATCATATTCGAATTCAACAATGTAACTATCACATATGATATTATTTTCATGATCCACATGCATGCAAAGTTGACGCTCTTCAAAAATAGTGGGATTATGATCAACTAAAGTCATGACTTATCCAATCCCACTTCCAGTATTGTTGCCAATATCATATTCATCATGAGGCTTAAACAAATTTTCAAGATCATAAGAAAAATCATCGCCCCACTCATGATCATTGCAACAAGTAGTGGACATAGCAAAACTAGCATCCCCAAGCTTAGGGTTTTGCATATTCTTAGCATGATTGTCACTAATAGAATTTATAGTGAAACCATTGCAATCATGCTTTTCATCCAAGGAGCCCTCGTGAATCACTTCATAAGTTTCTTCATCACGATTTTCAGATTCACGCAACTCAAGCAAAACTTCATAAAGATAGTCAAGTGCACTCAACTCACTAGCAATTCGTTCCACATAAGTGGGTCTCTTAAAGAGATTAGCAAGTGGATGAGGATCCATATCACTAGATTTTCAGCAAGCGAAGATGCAAGCATATTGAAGGCACATAGCACACAAGCAACGGAAAGGCAAACGAGAGAAAAGGGCGAACGAAAAAGGCAAAGGAGAAAGGCAAATGAAAACGGCAAATGTGAAGTGGGGGAGAGGAAAACGAGAGGCAACTGGCAAAAAAGTAAATGCAAGAGATGAGTTTGTGAGACCTACTTGGATAGATCTCTCCTCCCCGGCAACGGCGCCAGAAATACTTCTGCTACTGCAACAAAAGACCTTCCAACGACAACATAAATAGATCTGTCGACGGCACCATGAATCCTTCTGCTACGGCTACGCCTTAAGGGACTTCCTAGGCAAATATGCAAAGGATTTCCCCCGTGGCCTTGGAGCCTTGCGTTGGTGTTCCCTCGAAGCGGAAAGGGTGATGTAGCGCAGCGGTGGTAAGTATTTCCCTCAGTTTGAGAACCAAGGTATCGATCCAGTGAAGGAGTATCACAAGAGCCTGCACAAACACAGAAAGCTTGCTCCCAACGCTATGAAGGGGTTGTCAATCCCTTATAGATTGTTCGCCAACTGAGAACTGAAAGCAACAAAGTAACAATGCAAAGTAAAAGCAAAAGTGGAACTGATAGGTGTGAATAGACCCGGGGGCCGTAGTGTTTACTAGTGGCTTCTCTCATGAAAGCAAGTAGACGGTGGGTGAACAAATTACCGGCGAGCAATTGATAGAACTGCGCAAAGTCATGACGATATCTATGGCAATGATTATATCTATAGGCATCACATCCAAAACAAGTAGACCGATACTTTCTGCATCTACTACTATTACTCCACACGTCGACCGCTATCGAGCATGCATCTAGTGTATTAAGAATCATTGCCTATAGATACAATCATTGCCTTAGATAATGTCACGACTTTGCGCGGTTCTATCAATTGCTCGACAGTAATTCGTTCACCCACCGTCTACTTGCTTTCATGAGAGAAGCCACTAGTGAACACTACGGTCCTCGGGTCTATTCACAACTATCGTCTCCACTTTCACTTTTACTTTGCTCTGTTTACTTTTTGCTTTCAGTTCTCACTTTGCAAACAATCTATAAGGGATTGACAACCCCTTCATAGCATTGGGTGCAAGGTCTTTGTGTTTGTGCAGGTACTTGTGACTTGACGCGATCCTCCCACTGGATTGATACCTTGGTTCTCAAAACTGAGGGAAATACTTACCGCCGCTATGCTACATCACCCTTTCCTCTTCAAGGGAACACTAACGCAAGGCTCCAAGGCCGCGGGGAAATCCTTTGCATATTTGCCAAGGAAGTCCCTATAGGCGTAGCCCGTTCAGGGAAGGTCTGTTATCGCAGTAGCAACGTGCCGCCAGTATTTATGAGGATTTTTATTACTTGGTGGAGAACGCAGGCCTTACCGCATTCGTTGAAGATAAGTGTCCACAATACCTCCTCCTCACTAATATTTTCGTGCAAAGCTTTAACTTCTATCCAAGGAAGAGTGCTCCTATGGTTGAGTTCAACCTATATGATACCCCCCAGCGCATGTCACTTCAGGATTTTTGCAATGTCTGCAAATTACCTTATGTTGGGGATATTCATGAACCTCATCCACGGGGCTTGGAGGCTTTCATTGATACTATTGTTGTAGGAGAGGAGAGAGGAGTGTCTTGCGCTAGAGTTGCTAGCATACATTTTCCCGTGCTTCGGTATTTCTCTCTATTCGTGGGAAAATGTTTGATTGGCCGTGGGAAAGCTGGAGCTCTCAGCTCCCCAAATCTTGCGGTTTTGCGCGAAGCTCTTTATAATGATAAAACTTATAGCTTGGGCGCTATAGTGGCTCAACGGTTGAACACGAACCGTACTAAAGGCGTTGTTTATGGAGGTATCTACGCTACCCGTCTTGCTAGACACTTTGAGATACCTATTAGACTGCACGAGGAAGAAGAGATGCTTCTTCTTGAGAGATATCTAGATTATGATAGCATGGTTCGCCATGACTTTCTTGATAAAGATATAAATAAGAGGATGATTTAGAACCTGGTATTTAGTCAGGGTACTCGTGAGACTATTACCTTGCCTGCTCCTTCTTTGTTCAATCTTCATCTAGGCAGGTACATTATTATGCCCTCGGACATCTACGCATATTGGGGCATAGCGCCACCACAGGCGCCCGTGCCCGAGCTACCAGTCGAGTACCAGACGCCAGTTTATCAGTGGGAGCCAGAGGAACTCACCCAGCAGTGGCACCCTCAGTACACTCCGGAATACCCAGGAGATGGTTACTTCCCACCTTGGGAGTAGACCAACTTAGGCCAAAAGCCTAAGCTTGGGGAGTACGTTTTTCTCACCGACTTTATATTCTTGCTCACACTTTCACTTTGTTAGTCGGTGTTCACATTTTGCCACTTTATCATCCATGCTAGTTTACTTCTTTTTCTCGTTTTCTTCTCGTGTGTTTGTTTAGTTGGAGAAAACCCAAAAAGATTTCCTGTTCTTCTTTTGCTTGTTGGGAGCTTTCCCATGTAAATAGTTTTCTTTTTCTTTTGGTCAAGGTAGAAGACCATGGTTACAATGTTTAGTGGCTCTCGCATGCATATCTGTTTATCTGTCAAAGAGCCATATTACTTTGTCTTCTCCTTTGTGTTTGCTTGCAGATTCCAGCGTAGTCCAATGCACGAACACTCTTATTATTGTTCACATCATTCGGTCATGCAAGTGAAAGGCAATAATGGCGATATATGATGAAGTGACTGAGCCTGGAAAAGCTGGTATGAACTCGATCTATTTTGTTTTTGTAAATATGACTAACTCATTGATGATTACTGTGTATCCCTGGCAATGGTGCCAGAAATACTTCTGCTACTGCACCAAAGACCTTCCAACGGCGCCATAGATAGGCGCGTCGACGGAAGAATACTTGGCTTGATCTTTCAGTAGCGGCAGGGACTTCCTAGGCAAGTATGCAAAGGATTCCCCCCGTGGCCTTGGAGCTTTGCGTTGGTGTTCCCTCGAAGTGGAAAGGGTGATGTAACACAGTGACGGTAAGTATTTCCCTTAGTTTGAGAACCAAGGTATCAATCCGGCGGAAGAGTATCTCAAGATCCTGCACAAACACAAAAGCTTGCACCCAACGCAATGAAGGGGTTGTCAATCCGTTATAGATTGTTTGCCAAGTGAGAACTGAAAGAAACAAAGTAACAAAGCAAAGTAAAAGCGGAGTTGTAAACGATGGATGTGAATAGACCCGGGGGCCGTAGTGTTTACTAGCGGCTTCTCTCGTGAAAGCAAGTAGACGATGGGTGAACAAATTATTGTCGAGCAATTGATAGAACTGTGCAGAGTCGTGACGATATCTATGCAATGATTATTTCTATAGGCATCACGTACGAAACAAGTAGACCGATACTGTCTGCATCTACTACTATTACTCCACACGTCGACCGCTATCCAGCATGCATATAGTGTATTAAGTCCATAAGAACAGAGTAACGCCTTAAGCAAGATGACATGATGTAGAGGGATAATCTCAAACCAATGATAAAACCCCATCTTTTTACCCTTGATGGCAACCGCTTGATGTGTGCCTTGCTTCCCCTACTGTCACTGGGAAAGGTCACCACATGGCAGAACCCAAAACCAAGCACTTCTCCCATTGCAAGAATCATAGATCTAGTTGGCCAAACAAAACCCAAGACTCGGAGAGACTTACAAGGATATCAAATCATGCATATAAGAAATCAGCAAAGACTCAAATATATATCATAGATAATCTGGTCACAAATCCACAATTCATCGGATCTCGATAAACACACCGCCAAAGAAGATTACATCGGATAGATCTCCATGAAGATCATGGAGAACTTTGTATTGAAGATCCAAGAGAGAGAAGAAGCCATCTAGCTACTAACTACGGACCCGTAGGTCCGAAGTGAACTACTCATGAGTCATTGGAGGGGCGATGATGATGATGAAGAAGCCCTTCACCTTCAAAGTCCCCTCCGGCAGGGCACCGAGAAGGGTCTCCAGATGAGATCTCGCGGAAACGGAAGCTTGCGGCGGCGGAAAAGTATTTTCAAGGCTCCCCTAATTTTTTGCGGAATATTTGGGAATATATAGGCGCAAGACCTTGGTCAGGGGCGGCCAGGGAAGCCACAAGCTTGCCCACCGCCGCCTCCCCCCTGGTGGCGTGGTGCAAGCTTGTGGGCTCCCTGGGGCCCACCTGGCTTGGCCCAAAGGCTCCCTGGTCTTCTTTCGTTCGGGAAAAAATCATTTCGGGGATTTATTCCGTTTAGACTCCGTTCCAAAATCAAATCTGAAAAGAGTCAAAAACACGAAAAAACAGGAACTGGCACTTGGCACTGAATCAATAAGTTAGTCCCCAAAAAATATATAAAAGATACATAAAACATACAAAGAAGACAAGATAACAGCGTGAAACCATCAAAAATTATAGATACGTTTGAGACGTATCACTCATCGTTCCTGATTCAGCTTTGTTGTGAGAGAAACATGTTTACAATGACAACTTAGAAATCATAGTTTCTGATGCCATGCTTAATTAGCTAGGAGCTTATGATGGTTTGTCTTGTATGCCAACATGAATTTCATGATGATTATGATGTAGTATGATAGGATGGTATCCTCCTTTGAATGATTCAAGTGGCTTGACTTGGCGCATGTTTACGCATGTAGTTGAAACAAAATCAACATAGCCTCTATGATATTCATGTTTATGGTGATTTATGTCCTACTCATGCTTGCACTCAATGTTGGTTAATTTCAATGCATATTGATAACTGTTGTCGCTCTCTAGTTGGTCGCTTCCCAGTCTTTTGCTAGCCTTCACTTGTACTAAGCGGGAATACTGCTTGTGCATCCACTTCCATAAACCCAAAGTTGTTCCATATGAGTCCACCATACCTACCTATACGCGGTATCTACCTGCCGTTCCAAGTAAATTTGCATGTGCCACTCTCTAAACCTTCAAGAAATAATCTGTTTTGCATGCTCGAACCTCTCATGTGGTGACAAGGGGCGATCAGTATCTTCCATGTTAGGCGTGTTATCCTCGATATGTGTTTATTCACTATCAATCACGAGAAAGGGGCCGGTAATTGGAATGCCCACTTCCATGCTCAAATCAAAAAGATAATTGCAAACAAAACTCCCCCTGGATTGTTGTTGGTATGGACGGCACCCGAGTATTCGGCTAGTCGTGGAGTGTGATTGATTGGTGGTGGGGAGTCAAAACTTTACTTTTCTGTTTGGGAACCGCCTATAGTATGTGTAGCATGGAAGATGGTGAAAACTCTTGGTCATCGCGTTGACAATGAAAGCATGCCACCCAAAATTATTTATCTCTGTCTTCAAAGCTTGAGCTCTGGCACCTCTGCAAATCAATGCTTCCCTCTGCGAAGGGCCTATCTATTTATGTTTCTGTTGAGTCATCCTCTTCTTTCAAAAAGCACCAATTAGAGAGCACCTCCTTCATTTTTATGCTTTGCTATTAATTGATATTGAGTATGACTGTGACTGGATCTTCTTTGCCATGAATTACAATGTTCAGTCAGCCCTTGGTCTTTGAAGGTGCTCTGCATTTATGTTTTGCGGTCTCAGAAAGAGCTAGCGAGATACCACCTGTTCATATTGCTTCATGATTGTTTTGATTGAAGTGTTGACATTTGAAACTCATTATTATTGCTCGCCAGTTGATTATGCCATTGATATGAGTTCACCGTGGGACCTAAATGTCATTGCTTATGTGGTTAGCTTATGATCTTGCTGAAAATCTGAATATGAGTTAGACATAATTGCAACAACAAGATCAAACAGAGTTTGTAAAAGTTTTTCATTTGTCTCTTTCAGTTTGTCAACTAAATTGCTTGAGGACAAGAAAGGCTTTAAGCTTGGGGGAGTTGATACGTCTCCATCGTATCAACTTTTCCAAACTCTTTTGCCCTTGTTTTGGACTCTAATTTGCATGATTTGAATGGAACTAACCCAGACTAACGTTGTTTTCAGCAGAATTGCCATGGTGTTGTTTTTGCACAGAAATAAAAAAGTTCTCGGAATGACCTGGAAATTTACGAGGATTTTTTGTGGAATATATAAAAAATACCGGCACAAGAATCAACCGGAGGCGTGGAGCGAAGAGCCCACAAGCCCAGGAGGTGCGGGCCCCCCTGGTCGCGCCTAGCAGGCTTGTGGGGGCCCTCGGGGCTCCGCCGCCTCCAACTCCAGCTCTATTTAGTCCCTTTCGTCCAGAAAACAATCAAGGAGAAGAGTTCATCGCGTTTTACGATACGAAGGCGCCGCCACCACATGTTCTTCCTCTAGAGGGCAGATCTGGAGTCCGTTCTGGGCTCCGGAGAGGGGAGATCGTCGCCATCGTCATCACCAACCTTCCTTCATCGCCAATTCCATGATGATCTTTACCGTTCGTGAGTAATCTCATCGTAGGCTTGCTGGACGGTGATGGGTTGGATGAGATCTATCATGTAATTGAGTTAGTTTTGATGGGGATTGATCCCTAGTATCCACTATATATGTTCTGAGATTGATGTTGCTACTACTTTGCCATGCTTAATGCTTGTCACTAGGGCCCGAGTGCCATGATTTCAGATCTAAACCAATTATGTTCTCGTTAATATATGTGTGTTCTTGATCCTATCTTGCAAGTTGTAGTCACCTATTATGTGTTATGACCCGGTAACCCCAGAGTGACAATAGCCGGAACCACTCCCGGAGATGACCATAGTATGAGGAGTTCATGTAGTCACTAAGTGCTAATTCTTTGTTCCGGTTCTCTAGTAAAAGGAGAACCCTAATATCCCGTAGTTTCCATTAGGACCCCGCTGCCACGGGAGGGATGGACAATAGATGTCATGCAAGTTCTTTTCCCTAAGCACGTATGACTATATACGGAATGCATGCCTACATTACATTGACGAACTAGAGCTAGTTACATATCTCCCCAAGTTATAATTGTTGCATGATGAATGTCATCCGGCATAATTATCCATCATCGATCCAATGCCTACGAGTTTTTCCTACTGGTCCTTGCTATGTTACTTTGCTGCAGATACTAAGTCTTTCATGTGTGGTTGAGTTGACAACTCAACTGCTAATACTCGAGAATATTCTTTGGCTTCCCCTTGTGTCGAATCAACAAATTTGGGTTGAATACTCTACCCTCGAAAACTATTGCGGTCCCCTATACTTGTGGGTTATCAAACACAAACACCATTTGGAGACATTCGAGTTAGGGACAGCGAGACCTCTTGCACCTTTATGCTCTTACTTTGGTAAACTCAATACTAGATATAAACTGTTGCTTGTTATTTTGTTCACTTGAATTGCATATATTACTTGCTTTACTTTGAAGTTCTTATATGTGTTTTAGCATGTCACCACAGAAATTATTGTGTTATCATTTATCTTCTCGACGATGAGCAGAAATTAAGCTTGGGGATGTTGATACGTCCCAAACGTATCTATAATTTCTGCTTGTTCCATGATCTTTTGGGGACGTTGTTATATGTTCTGCTACACTTTTATATCATTTTACACATATTTGGACTAACCTACTAACTCAGTGCACCCAGTATCAGTTTCTGTCTGCTCATGTCTATTTTGCACGGGCTTTTACCCAATTTTCCGAAGCCCGAAAAAGTCCAGGAAAAATATATAAAAAATCAGCAAAACAGAAGCTTCCGGGTCACCGAAGATGGGCCAGAGGGGGCCAGGGGCTGCCCAGGCGACCTGCTGGCGTTGCCAGGCCCTAGGCCGCGGCAGGAGGCCGCCTGGGTGGGCCCCACCTCCTCCGGTGCCCTCCTTTGGCCTATATTTAGAGTACCGAGAGGAAACCCTTGGACAACTTCCAGAATCGCGAATTTCTCCATCGTTTCGCCGCCAGAGCGCTTCCGTGATCGGGAGCGCTAGGAGACCTCTTCCCGGCACCCTGCCGGAGGGAGGATTGACCTCCGGGAGCTTCGCCACCACCATGGACGCTTCCCGGACGTGTCGTGAGTAGTCCTCCTTGGACCATGGGTCCATGACCAGTAGCTATGTGATGTCTTCTCTCCAATCTTGTGCTTCAATGGCTAGTCCTTGTGAGCTTCCCTACATGATCAAGGCATCTATGTATTTCTCTTGCTATTGCTATGCTCGGTTTGTTCGGATCCGATGGATTATGAGATTATGTTCAGATTGTTATGAGTTATATATTTGATTACCATTTTATATTATGTTCCTTAGTGATTCATGCATGTTCTCCATTGCTATTTATCTCTTTGGCCGAGTAGTAGATTGCAACTCCAAGAGGGAGCGTTATGCATGATTGTGGGTTCATGCCCCTCGATGTCTAGCTTGAGTGACAAAAACATGAGACTAGGGGATGTGTTGTTTCCACCAGGCAGAAACCAACGGTGCTTGTGACCACAGTTACAAGGATTGTTTACCTTACACATAATTCGTTAATGAAGTTGTCCGTTGCTTTGAGTTTACACTTTGGGTGGGGCTCGCAACTTAATACCGACGAGATGTTCTGGATAGATATCTCAAGGTGGATGATTAGTAAGTAGATGCTGATGAATAAATGGTCTACTTGTCTTGGTGTACTGCCCATTACTATTGAACCTCTAACTATCAAGTAGCATAATTAGCATTGCGGTGCGTTCATAGGATTTGTTTACCCAAGCATAGTTGTTTATTGTCTTTTGGGAGAGAGACATCACTAGTGAACATCATGTGACTCCGGTCCATATCACCATCATTGTTTACACCTCCGCCATTTACCGCTTTCATTTACTTTTCTGTTGCAATCACTATTACTTTCTCGCTTGTGTTTTGATCCTTTGCAAACTACAAGGCCGGAGAGATTGACAACCTCTTTGTACTCGCTGAAAGAAAAATTATTTGTTGTGTGCGCAGGTCCACGTCTTCTGCTAGCGCCAGGGTGGAAGACACCTACTTGTTGATCCTATGAGTCCTCCTGGTTCGATAAACCTTACAGTTCCCGTGTGAGGGAAAACTTGCTGCTGACTATCCCAACCTTCCACTTGGGGTAACCAACGAGGTGCGAGAAGTATATACATCATCTCATCATCAATCTTCACTAAGTAGGCGATCTCCTTCCCTTACAAACATCTTGGTTCAAATCCACAACACGAAGTAGGAGGCTCCCAAGCGACACCTAACCAATCTAGGAGGAACCACCCTCCAAAAGGTAATAGATGGAGTAGGTCAATGAACTCCTTGTTCTTGTGCTTCTAGAGATAGTCTCCTCAACACAAAATCACTCTCTCACAGAATATGCATGGGTAGAAGAGGTTGATTTGGTGGAAAGCAGTTTGGGGAGACTAGAGATCAAGTTTCAAATGATTGGATTGGAATATCTTGGTTTCAACACATGAGTATGTGGTTCTCTCTCAGAAAATGGATCTGGCAAATGAAGTGTGTGTTCTGAGTACTTCTCCCACGAATGA